>NC_140992.1:212888555-213437998 GCF_052327205.1 Somniosus microcephalus
AGAGCGACTGGGGGGAAAGAGAGAGAGCGACTGGGGGGAGAGAGAGCGAGCGACTGGGGGGAGAGAGAGCGAGCGACTGGGGGGAGAGAGAGCGAGCGACTGGGGGAGAGAGAGAGCGACTGGGGGGAGGAGCGAGCGACTGGGGGGAGAGCGAGCGAGCGACTGGGGGGAGAGCGAGCGAGCGACTGGGGGGAGAGCGAGCGAGCGACTGGGGGGAGAGCGAGCGAGCGACTGGGGAGAGCGAGCGAGCGACTGGGGGAGAGCGAGCGAGCGACTGGGGGGAGAGCGAGCGAGCGACTGGGGGGAGAGCGAGCGAGCGACTGGGGGGAGAGCGAGCGAGCGACTGGGGGGAGAGCGAGCGAGCGACTGGGGGGAGAGCGAGCGAGCGACTGGGGGGAGAGCGAGCGAGCGACTGGGGGGAGAGCGAGCGAGCGACTGGGGGGAGAGCGAGCGAGCGACTGGGGGGAGAGCGAGCGAGCGACTGGGGGGAGAGCGAGCGAGCGACTGGGGGGAGAGCGAGCGAGCGACTGGGGAGGCGAGCCGAAGCGAGCGAGCGACTGGGGGGAGAGCGAGCGAGCGACTGGGGGAGAGCGAGCGAGCGACTGGGGGGAGAGCGAGCGAGCGACTGGGGGAGAGCGAGCGAGCGACTGGGGGGAGAGCGAGCGAGCGACTGGGGGGAGAGCGAGCGAGCGACTGG
This sequence comes from Somniosus microcephalus, assembly GCF_052327205.1. Taxonomy (NCBI): domain Eukaryota; kingdom Metazoa; phylum Chordata; class Chondrichthyes; order Squaliformes; family Somniosidae; genus Somniosus; species Somniosus microcephalus. The sequence goes on from NC_140992.1 coordinate 212,889,253, forward strand.
GGGGAGAGCGAGCGAGCGACTGGGGGGAGAGCGAGCGAGCGACTGGGGGGGAGAGCGAGCGAGCGACTGGGGGAGAGCGAGCGAGCGACTGGGGGGAGAGAGAGCGAGCGACTGGGGGGAGAGAGAGCGAGCGACTGGGGGGAGAGAGAGCGAGCGACTGGGGGGAGAGAGAGCGAGCGACTGGGGGAGAGAGAGCGAGCGACTGGGGGAGAGAGAGCGAGCGACTGGGGGGAGAGAGAGCGAGCGACTGGGGGGAGAGAGAGCGAGCGACTGGGGGGAGAGAGAGCGAGCGACTGGGGGGGAGAGAGAGCGAGCGACTGGGGGGAGAGAGAGCGAGCGACTGGGGGGAGAGAGAGCGAGCGACTGGGGGGAGAGAGAGCGAGCGACTGGGGGGAGAGAGAGCGAGCGACTGGGGGGAGAGAGAGCGAGCGACTGGGGGGAGAGAGAGCGAGCGACTGGGGGGGGAGAGAGAGCGAGCGACTGGGGGGAGAGAGAGCGAGCGACTGGGGGGAGAGAGAGCGAGCGACTGGGGGGAGAGAGAGCGAGCGACTGGGGGGAGAGAGAGCGAGCGACTGGGGGGAGAGAGAGCGAGCGACTGGGGGAGAGAGAGCGAGCGACTGGGGGGAGAGAGAGCGAGCGACTGGGGGGAGAGAGAGAGAGCGACTGGGGGGAAAGAGAGAGAGCGACTGGGGGGAAAGAGAGAGAGCGACTGGGGGGAAAGAGAGAGAGCGACTGGGCGGAAAGAGAGAGAGCGACTGGGGGGAAAGAGAGAGAGCGACTGGGGGGAAAGAGAGAGAGCGACTGGGGGGAAAGAGAGAGAGCGACTGGGGGGAAAGAGAGAGAGCGACTGTGGGGAGAGAGAGAGCGACTGGGGGGAAAGAGAGAGAGCGACTGGGGGGAAGAGAGAGAGCGACTGGGGGGAAAGAGAGAGAGCGACTGGGGGGAAAGAGAGAGAGCGACTGGGGGGAAAGAGAGAGAGCGACTGGGGGGAAAGAGAGAGAGCGACTGGGGGGAAAGAGAGAGAGCGACTGGGGGGAAAGAGAGAGAGCGACTGGGGGGAAAGAGAGAGAGCGACTGGGGGGAAAGAGAGAGAGCGACTGGGGGGAAAGAGAGAGAGCGACTGGGGGGAAAGAGAGAGAGCGACTGGGGGGAAAGAGAGAGAGCGACTGGGGGGAAAGAGAGAGAGCGACTGGGGGGAAGAGAGAGAGCGACTGGGGGGAAGAGAGAGAGAGCGACTGGGGGGAAAGAGAGAGAGCGACTGGGGGAAAGAGAGAGAGCGACTGGGGGGAAAGAGAGAGAGCGACTGGGGGGAAAGAGAGAGAGCGACTGGGGGGAAAGAGAGAGAGCGACTGGGGGGAAAGAGAGAGAGCGACTGGGGGGAAAGAGAGAGAGCGACTGGGGGGAAAGAGAGAGAGCGACTGGGGGGAAAGAGAGAGAGCGACTGGGGGAAAGAGAGAGAGCGACTGGGGGGGAAGAGAGAGAGCGACTGGGGGGAAAGAGAGAGAGCGACTGGGGGGGAAAGAGAGAGAGCGACTGGGGGGAAAGAGAGAGAGCGACTGGGGGGAAAGAGAGAGAGCGACTGGGGGGAAAGAGAGAGAGCGACTGGGGGGAAAGAGAGAGAGCGACTGGGGGGAAAGAGAGAGAGAGCGACTGGGGGGAGGGAAGGGGGGAGGGGAAAGGGAGGGAAGGGGGGAGGGGAGGGAAGGGGAAGGAAGGGGGGGAGGGGAGGGAAGAGGGGAGGGGAGGGAAGGGGGAGGGAAGAGGGGAGGGGAGGGGGGAGGGGAGGGAAGGGGGGAGGGGAGGGAAGGGGGGAGGGGAGGGAAGGGGGGAGGGGAGGGAAAGGGGGGAAGGGAAGGAGGGGGAGGAGGGAGTGGGAGGAGGGAGGGGGAGGCGGGAAGGGGGGAGGGAAGGGGGGAGGGAAGGGGGAGGGGGAGAGGGGAGGGAAGGGGGAGGGGGGAGAGGGGAGGGAAGGGGGGGCGGGGGGGGGAGGGGGGAAGGAAGGGGGGAAAGGGGGGGTAGAGGGGAGGGGGGGAGAAGAGGGGGGGAGAAGAGGGGGGGAGAAGAGGGGAGGGGAGGGGGGAAGAGGGGAGGGGGGAAGAAGAGGGGGGGAGAAGAGGGGAGGGGAGGGGGGGGGAGGGGAGGGGGAAGAGGGGAGGGGGGAAGAGGGGAGGGGGGGAGAGGGGAGGGGGAAGAGGGGAGGGGGGAAGAGGGGAGGGGGAAGAGGGGAGGGGAGAGGGAAGAGGGGAGGGGAGGGGGAAGAGGGGAGGGGGGGGGAAGAGGGGCGGGGAGGAGGGGGAAGAGGGGCGGGGGGAAGAGGGGCGGGGGGAAGAGGGGAGGGGGGAAGAGGGGAGGGGGGAAGAGGGGAGGGGAGGGGGAGAGGGGAGGGGAGGGGGGAAGGGGGGGGGGGAAGGGGGGAGGGGGGGAGAAGAGGGGAGGGGAGGGGGGGAGAAGAGGGGAGGGGAGGGGGGAAGAAGGGAGGGGAGGGGGGAAGGGGGGAGGGGAGGGGGGAAGAGGGGAGTGGGGGAAGAGGGGAGGGGAGGAAGAGGGGAGGGGAGGGCGGGAGAAGAGGGGAGGGGAGGGGGGAAGAGGGGAGGGGAGGGGGGAAGAGGGGAGGGGGGAAGAGGGGAGGGGAGGGGGTGGAAGAGTGGGGGGGAGGGGAGGAGGGGAGGGGGGGAGGGGAGGAGTGGAGGGGGGGAGGGGAGGAGGGGAGGGGAGGGGGGGAAGAGGGGAGGGGAGGGGAGGGGGAGGGGGGAAGAGGGGAGGGGGGAGGGGGAAGAGGGGAGGGGAGGGGGTGGAAGAGGGGGGGAGGGGGTGGAAGAGGGGAGGGGAGAGGGTGGAAGAGGGGAGGGGAGGGGAGTGGATGGAAGAGGGGAGGGGGTGGAAGAGGGGAGGGGAGGGGGGGAAGAGGGGATGGGGGAAAGGGGGCGGAAGAGGGGGGGAGGGGAAGGGGGAAGAGAGGGAAGAGGGAAGAGGGGGAAGAGGGGGAGGGGGAAGAGAGGGAAGGGGGAGGGGGTAAGAGAGGGAAGGATGGAAGGGGGGGAGGAGGGGAGGGGGGAGGAGGGAGATGGGGAGGAGGGAAGGGGGAAGGGAGGGGGGGAAGGGGAGTGGAGGAGAGGGAAGGGGAGGGGGAAGGGAGGAGGGAAGGGGAGGGGGAAGGGAGGGGGGAAGGGAAGGGGGAGGGGGGAAGGGAAGGGGGGAAGGGAAGGGGGGAGGGGGAAGGGAAGGGGGAGGGGGGAAGGGAAGGGAAGGGGGAGGGGGAGAGGGGAGGGGGGAAAGAGCGGAGGGGGAAGAGGGGAGGGGGAAGAGGGGAGGGGGAAGAGGGGAAAGAGGGGGGGAAGAGGGGAAAGAGGGGGGGAAGAGGGGAAAGAGGGGGGGAAGGGGGGAGGGAGGGGAGGGGGGGAAGAGGGGAAAGAGGGGGGGGAAGAGGGGAAAGAGGGGGGGAAGGGGGGAGGGAGGGAAGGGGGGAGGGGGGAAAGAGGGGAGGGGGGAAGAGGGGAGGGGGAAGAGGGGAAAGAGGGGGGGAAGGGGGGAGGGGGGAAAGAGGGGAGGGGGAAAGAGGGGAGGGGGGAAGAGGGGAGCAGGGGAGGGGGGGGAAGAGGGGAGCAGGGGAGGGGGGGAAGAGGGGAGCAGGGGAGGGGGGGAAGAGGGGAGGGGGGAAGAGGGGAGGGGGGGAAGGGGAGGGAGGGGGGAGGGGGGAGAGGAGGAGGGGGGGAGATGGGAGGGGGCGAGATGGGAGGAGGGTGGAGGGCGGTCGGAGGGGAGGGGGGGGGGGAGGAAGGAGAGAGAGAGGGAGAGTGGCCCGCGGCCGCAAATGGAGCCAAGCCCCGGGAACAGGCGTGAGCCGGCTTGAGGCTGTGAGAGACGGCCACGCCCGGTTGCCGGGGTAACCCTTCCCCCCCTTCCGAGCCCCCGTCCTCCCGAGCACCGGCCGCGCCGCCCCACACTCCCGAGAGCCCCGCTCTCCAAGCCCCAGCCGCCCCGCCCCGCACTCCCGAGAGCCCTGCTCTCCGAGCCCCGGCCGCCCCGCACCGCACTCCCGAAAGCCCTGCTCTCCGAACCCGGCCGCCCAGCCCCGCACTCCCGAAAGCCCCGCTCTCCGAGCCCCGGCCGCCCCGCCCCGCCAAGAGCCCAGCTTTCTGAGCCCCGGCCGCCCCGTCCCGCACTCCCGAGAGCCCCGCCCCCCCGCCCGAGCCGGCTTCAAGACCGCCGAGCGGGGAAGAGAGAGAGAGACGCCGCATCTGAGCTGCTGGCTTCCCGCGCTCTGTGCGTCGCCTGGTGCGCGCGCACCCTGTGCATGTCCCGTGACCCTCGCGGCCGACGCCGTTGCCCCGGGGTAACGTGACGGGGGGGGGACTGGGGTGGGGGGGGGGGTGCGAGTAGCTTACCAGAAGCCGTGGGACAATTACCTAGCTCGGGCGTGGCTGGGCAGGAGAGGCCCAGGCTTTGAGGCCTAGGCTTTGAAGCCTTACAAAAACAGGGAAAGGTAGGAAAAAGAATCATCAGGTTAGAGAAAATATTTAGAAATGAATGAACTTTTTTTTAAAACAATTTAATAAAAGCAATTTTTTTTTGCAGGAAATGTAGATTTGGAAAGAAACACGCAGAAAGCGGGAAAAAAGAATGGAATCAGGATGGCGGCCACTCGCCTCGGTTCAGAGCGATAAGGCCCGCCCACAGACGCACCGATTGGTCGACCGCCATGTCACCGAAGCGTAGGATTGGTCAATCGTACTGTCACTCGACTCTAGGAGGGCCCGCACGCGCGACGAACCCGCCCCCGCCACGCAGCGATTGGTCAACCGTTGGGTCGCTCGAGTGTACAATTGGTCGACCTTGACGTCACTGGATGCTAATGAGCGGATAATGAGCGGAATTTTGAACGTTTTTTGGATACCGTGGGCACAATTTTTGTCTCACCGAACGTAAATACGCTTATGACCGTTCTGGAATCGTAAGCTTTCTTTTGATGTAACGCACGTGTAGGTACGCTCTATAACTTTAGAGTGTATAGCCGGACAGACAGACAGATCGACTGCTTTTATATATATATAATAAAAATAATAATAGAGAAGATAGATTTAATAATATTGAGCAGTTGGAAAAGGCCCCTCTCCCATCATTTCAACAAAGGGAGAGGTGGATTTCCTTTAAAAACACCCTCTGCTCAAAGAATATACACAAGGCCTAGTTACAAACATTGGGCCTAAGACGTGGGCTGAGTGTAGCTCTTAAAGAGACAACACCCATCAAATAGCGACTCCATCTTCGCTGGTGGCGGGGCCAGCAACAACGTACGCAGGCGTGGCAACCACAGCTCCTGCTGCCCAGTCACCTTTCAAATTAATAACAAAAAAACATGGGGTCAAGAGCTACACTCACCCCAACATGACCATTGAGACTTGCATCAAAGATATGGCTGGGGTTGTCGGCCCCTCAGCCATTGTTGCAGCCTCAAAGATGTACGGGAAGGCTGTGTTCTTCCTGGGGTCAGAGCGGGCGGTGTCCCTGGCCCTTAATAAGGGGCTCACGGTGGGCGAGACTTTCATTAGAACATAAGAAATAGGAGGAGTAGGCGATTTGGCCCTTCGAGCTTGCTCCGTCATTCAATAAGATCATGCTGATCTTCTACCACATCTCCACTTTCCTGCACTATCCCCATATCCCTCGATTCCTTTAATATTCAAAAATCTATCGATCTCTGTCTTGAATATACTCAATGGCTGAGCATTCACAGCCCTCTGGGGTAGAAAATTCCAAAGATTCACCACCCTCTGAGTGAAGAAATTTCTCCTCATCTCAGTCCTAAATGGCCGACACCTTATTCTGAGACTCTGACCCCTGGTTCTAGACTCCCCAGCCAGGGAAAACATCCTCCCTGCATCTACCCTGTCAGGTCCTGTAAGAATTTTGTATGTTTCAATGAGATCACCTCTCATTCTTCTAAACTCTAGAGAATATAGGCCTAGTCTACTCAATCTCTCCTCATAGGACAATCCCCTCATCCCAGGAACCAGTCTGGTGAACCTTTGTTGCACTCCCTCTATGGCAAGTATATCCTTCCTTTGGTAAGGAGACCAAAACTGTACACAGTACTCCAGGTGTGGTCTCACCAGGGCCCTATATAATTACAGTAAGACGTTTTTACTCTTATACTCAAATCCTCTTGTAATAAAGGCCAACATACCATTTGCTTTCCTAATTGCTTGCTGTACCTGTAGATTGTGGCCACCGCGCAGTGAATTGTACTCTCCAACGTCCCGCCCTTTGTCCCCGCTGAGCTCCTCCACCCCCACCTAAGTCAACTGGGGGAGGCGAGGTCGGGGGTAACGCCGATGCCACTCAGCTTCAGGGAGGCCAGCCTCCGTCACGTCTTCTCCTTCTGGCGCCAACTTTTTATTCAGCTGGTGCAGGAGGAGGACATGGAGGGTCAGCCTACCGTGTCTTCTGGACATCGGGTGATACCACGCCTGTAAGGAGGTGGGGCACGCACGAGGGAGAGCGTCCGAATGAAAGGAAGGCGCGGCGAAAGAAAAAACATCTCGAGGCGAGTCCCTCAGACATCCCAAACGGCCCCATAACCGCGCTCGTCCCAAACACGGTGGCAACCGTGAGAGCGAGGGATCCCGTGCCCGAGCCCGTGACCATTCCTGTGGAGAATTTAAAACCCGTGGTCGGGCTCCGGCCCGGGAAAGAAACACAGAAGGAGGTAGCGGAGGCCGAGGCCGAGGCAGACATGGAGGTCTCCCTGCCTCCGCGTCCCTCCGGATTAAAAAGGCGCTGCTCCTTAGAAGTCTGCTGGCCTTGGCACCGTGCTGGTCCACATGATCCACCCCGACCAGTCCTACAGTCCTGGGCCGGACCATTTACAATAACATCCATCTGGTCCAGGACCTGGTCCACCATTCCCATAGGGCTGGTCTGTCAGTCGCCTTCTTTTCCCTGGATCAGGAGAAGGCGTTCGACAGGGTGGATCATGAATACCTCTTCGGGACTCTGCGCGCATTTGAGTTCGGGACGCATTTCGTCGCCTAGATCAGACTTCTGTATGCCGCCACGGAGTGTCTGATTAAGGTTAACGGGTCTTTGACGGCGCCCCTTCACTTCGTGAGAGGGGTGCGTCAGGGATGCCCCATGTCCGGTCAGTTATATGCCATCTGCGTGGAGCCTTTCCTGCGCCTCTTACAGAACAGGTTGACGGGACTGGCTCTGCAAGGGCCGGGTGTAGAGGTTGTCTTCTCGGCATATGCCAATGACGTGCTCCTCATGGTCATGGGTCCCATTGACTTGCAGAGGATGCAATAATGCCAGCAGGTTTACTCGGCCGCGTCCTCCGCCAGGATCAACTGGGAGAAATGTTCCGGACTCCTGGTGGGTCAGTGGCGGGTGGACACCCTGCTGGAAGAGCTCAGGCTTTTTGCCAGGAGCACCACTCATCTCCTCTACCTGGGAGTCTACTTAGCCCTGCCGAGGAAGCCTGGCCGGCGAACTGGCAAGAGCTGGAAGCCAAAGTCAATGCTCGCCTAGGACAGTTCTGCTCCGAGTGCTGTCCTACAGGGGTCGAGCGCTGGTCATAAACCAGCAGGTGGCCGCTATGTTGTGGTACCGGTTGGTCACTTTGATCCCTCCCCCTGCGTTTGTCACCAAGATACAGAAGAAGCTCATCGACTTCTTCTGGGACAAAAGGAAGCACTGGGTCTCCCGCTTAGGGAGGGCGGTCAGGCGCTGGTGTGTCTTCGCACCAAGGCTGCGACTTTCCGTCTTCAGACCCTGCAGAGATACCTGTACATCGAGGATCCTCCCAGATGGTGCGCTGGCGACGTATTTCTTCCGCCAGCTGCGCGGCCTCAATTCCGACACACAGCTCATGTTTGTAAACCTGGGGGGTGCCCGTGCCTCCTTGTGGGAGCTGCCTGTCTTCTATGAGGAACTGATCAGGGTCTGGAACAAGGTCACCTACAGACGGAGTTCTCTCCCGTCAGGAGTGGTGGCTGTCCTTCAGAAGCCGCTGTTCAGGAATCCGCACCTCCACGACCGCAGGTTCATGCGGCTGGTGGAGGGCAGGGCTCTGTCTCCCAGGGTGACCAGAGTCAGGGACCTACTTGATGGCAGAGGAGTGGGTTGTATGATGCCGGAGGAGTTGGCGCAGCGCCTATCCTGGGCCAACGTCCGGCTCGCGGCCAAAGCCATCGAGTCGCTGAAAGTGGTACTGGGCCCTGACTCCACTAGGTGCATCAAGGAGGCTCAAGCATGTGGGGCGATCCCGTCCAAACTGACCCCCATCCGGACGGAATTCCTAATCAGCGCCAGGCCCCAAAACCTCGGGAGCCGGAGCCTCGCAACTTGAGCCGTCTCCGGGAAATCCCTTCCATGCCTTTTCATTCTGCATGGAGGGGATTCCTGTACAGGCTGCTCTTGCACACCCTCCGCGTTGACATCCTCGTCTGCTGTCTGGACACGCCTTGGCGCGCCGTCTGGACACGCCTTGGCGCACCATCTTGCGGTCCGGAGGAGGTGGGGATCTCCAATGGAGGGCTCACTACACAGGATTCCTCCATTTATCTATTGGGGACATGGCCTGGAGGGTGTAGCGGGGGGCAGTACCGTGCAATAACGTTTTAAGCCGGTTCACGGTCTCCCAGGCCGCCTGCATTTTCTGCGGCCTGGAGGAGTCCGTGATCCACATATACACAGAGTGCGAGAGGTTGCAGCCCCTCTTCCACTACTTGAAGGGGCTGCTCTTCGATTTTTGGCTGCACTTCAGTCCCATGCTCCTGATCTTTGGTGACCCAGTGCGGAGGGGAGCGGGCAGATCGGAGGACCTCCTCATAGGTCTGCTCCTGGGCTTGGTCAAGGTGGCCATCAACTGGTCCAGGCAGCGGGCAGTCAAGGGTGTCGTTCGGCCCGACTGCCTGCCTCTCTTTCGCGGCCACGTTCACGCCCGGGTGGCCCTGGAGATGGAGCACGCGGTGTCCGCCGGCAAGCTCGAGGCCTTTCGCGACCGGTGGGTACTGCGGGGACTGGAGTGCATTATCACCAGTGGGAACAGAATTTTAAGTTAGTTTATTAAGGTTCCTTTAAACTTTTTTGTTAAGTTACAATTTTTATTGGTTGTGCCCTTTAAAAAGGGGCATATGGTTGACTTTTAATCGGCAATTGCCACATGAAGAAGAGTCAGCACTTGTAACTTGGTTGTGGCTCCAAGTGTATAAAAGTAAACAGTATCTGCTGACGCACAGAGTGGGCTGCGCAAAGTGACCTTAAACACAGTGCTTCTAGACAGTGCTAAATTGGGCATTTGGAGAGAGTGGGAGTTAGGAGCAGAGGGGGAAGGAGTAGAGAGCGAGAGGAGCGGCCGGAGATAAAGATCGGCCCGATAGCCCGGAGGGAGTGCGAGTGTCAGGGAGCAAGGTAAGTGACGTCAGCACAAGGGAAGGAGCTGAAGAGGAAAAAAAACAAATTGGTGAGTAGCTGGTGATTGTTCTTTTTTAAGCCTTGAGTTACTTAATAATCTATGGCAGGGCCCCTCAGTCCCGTGTAGGGTTGCAAAGGGGTGGAAAGTTTCCGGTAAATTTCCGGAAATTTTCCACAGGAAGTTTAGCTTGGGAATTTTGCCCAAAAAAGCACATGCTAGCATAATATTGTTTTTTTTGTATTTCTTTCTTTTTTTTCCACAGGTCCTCTCTTAAAATTACTAACAGAGATGGAATCTTAATTATTAAGGAATTTCTTAATCAATATATGTTTATCTTCTTACTTGGCTTGTTTTAATAATTACAAGTTTTGTGTGTGACTGTGAACAAATGTGTCCTGATTGGTTGGATGAGTGGATGAGCGATTAGCTCCCTCTATTTGTAATATTTGCATATCGAATTGTGATTGGCCTGCAGGCATCTGTAAGACTGCTATAGTTTTTTTAAGATCCAGGTTAGGGGTCCTGAGGGAAGTCATTTTGTTTTCTGCTGATGTTGTGATGATGCAGTAAGTAAATCAGACTTTATACCAAATAAACCAGTTACTTGTTGAACTCTGTTGTCCTTCGATTTAAAATATACAAAATAATACACTATTGGTGATGTAGCGTCGTGTGTGTACAGGTCATGCTTCCATCACATGGAGCATCAGCAAAAATGTACTCACCCTGTTGCAATCGTGCTGATCGACCGCAGTTCGACACAGAGATGAATGCCTTTTATTTCTCTGCATAGAACAATGCCACGTTTACCGTCGGATGTGTGGAAGCATTTTACCCCAGGCATTAAAGATGGAAAGACTGTGTACATGTGCAAACACTGTAGAAAGCCATATGTAAAGAATGCCACAAAGATGCAGCAGCATTTATCCAACGATCTTGGATCACAAAAGGTCTTTGCAGTAGTTACTGACAATGCTGCGAATATGAAGGCTGCTTGGGCTCAAGTGGAGGAGGCCTACCCTCATATTACGTCTATTGGGTGCGCAGCTCATGGGCTTAACCTGCTCCTCAAGGACATCATGGGTTTGAGAACCATGGAAGCACTGTACAAGAGAGCCAAGCAAGTTGTTAAGTATGTCAGGGGAAAACAGGTAGTTGCAGCAACCTACAACTCCAAGCAAATGACAAAGAACAAGAACACCACACTGAAGCTGCCCAACAACACTAGATGGGGTGGTGTTGTCATAATGTACAACAGCCTTCTGGAGGGTAAGGAGTCGCTGCAAGAAATGGCAATATCCCAGTCTGGGGATATGGAAACCACCATCAAGAAAATACTGCTGGATGATGTGTTTTGGGAGAGAGTGGTTAGCAGCCTTAAACTACTCTCACCAGTAGCATCTGCAATTGCTCAGATTGAAGGAGATGATGCTGCCTTGTCAGATGTTCTCAGGCTTTTTACTGATTTAAAAGAACAAATCAGCATTGCCCTACCCACATCCCTGCTGCTCAAAGCAGAGGAGAAGGCAATTGTTCAATTCATACAGACGCGTCAAGAATTTTGTGTCAAGCCGATTCATGCTGCAGCATACATGCTGGACCCAAAGCATGTTGGGAGACCAATACTTTCTGGAGAACAGATCAACAGCGCTTACAGTGTGATTTCTACCCTCTCACACCATCTCAATCTGGATGTGGGCAAAGTTCTTGGAAGTCTGGCAAAGTTCTCTACCAAGCAAGGTCTTTGGAATGGGGATGGGATATGGGAATCATGCAAGCATATCAGCGCACATACCTGGTGGAAGGGACTTTGTGCATCTGAGGCCCTGTCACCTATTGCATCGGTGATACTCCAAATCCCACCTTCATCAGCGGCCTCTGAACGAAACTGGTCACTTTTTGGGAATACGCATACAAAGGTGCGCAACAGGCTGACTAACAAGAGAGTGGAGAAACTGGTGGCTATCCGGGCGAACCTACAACTTATTGAGCCAGATACAGAAGTGTCCACCACACAGCTAGACACTGACACAGAGGAGGAAATGGACACGTCAGAGCCAGAGTCAGAGAATCAGGAGCAATGAGGAGTAGAAGACTCAGAAGACTCATGAGTAGAAGACTCAAAGGGACAAAATAAGGACAAATTACAGGCTAAATAAGCTGACGCTCTTTTTATTTTATTTTAGATGGGTCTTTTTTGTGGGGGTTCAATAAAGTTCAAAATTATAACCTAAATAAAGTTTTGAAAGCCTGTTTTTATTTGTATGGAACAGTATGTCTATTTTGACGACAAAGATAATATAAGGGTCAGAGACAAAAACCATCAGTGTGCAAAAAAACTCAAAATTCCCATAAATTCCCGAAAATTCCCATGTAAAGTTTCCTCTTTTAAAAATTCCCAGAATTTTGCAACCCTAGTCCCGTGGAATGCATATGTGGGAACTCCAGCCAGTGTCTTGGACAACCATTTGTGCAGGAAGTGTCGTCAACTGGAGGACTCAATCTCCAGGTTTTGGAACTTGAGTAGCAGCTGGCGTCACTGCGGTGCATCCGTGAGGCTGAGAGCTACATGGATAGCACGCTTCAGGAGGTGGTCACCCCGCAGCATAAGGGTGTGCTGGCAGAGAGGGAATGGGTGACCGCCAGACAGACAAGGAGGACCAGGCAGGAAGTGCAGGAGTCCCCGGAGGGCATCATGCTCTCCAATCACTGATGAGGACGTACAGCCACAGCCAAGTCCGCTGCACCACGGGTGGCTCAGGGAGGAGGAAGATCGGGAAAGCCTTAGTGGTAGGGGATTCAACAGTTAGGAGAACAGACAGGCGTTTCTGCGGCCGTAGACGCGACTCCAGCATGTTATGTTGCCTCCCTGGTGCCGGGGTCAAGGATGTCACTGAGCGACTGCAGAACATTCTGAGGGGGGAGGTTGAACAGCCAGAGGTTGTGGTCCATATCGATACCAATGACACAGGACCTCAAAGGTAGTAATCGTTGGATTACTCCCAGTGCCACAAGCTAGTGAGTGTACAAATAGGAGGATAGAGCAGATGAATGCGTGGCTGGAGGTATGATGCAGGAGGGAGGGCTTTAGATTCCTGGGACATTGGGACCAGTTCTGGAGGAGGTGGGACCTGTACAGGCCAGACGGGGTGCACCTCAACAGAGCCGGAACCAATGTCCTCGCGGGGGGGTTTGCTAGTGCTGTTGGGGAGGGCTTAAACTAATTTGGCAGGGGGATGGGCACCAGGATGTAGCATAAGAAAGGAGAAACAAAGTACACAAAAGATTGGGAGAGACAGATAGCAGTGGAGTAAGAAATGGTAAGGTATTAGGTGAGATGAGATGAAGAGCAAATACAAGAAGGTCTAAGACAGGTTTACAGTGCATGTATGTAAATGCATGAAGCGTGGTAAATAAGGTTGGTGAGCTGCAGGTGCAAATAGCCACATGGGAAAATAATGCTGTGGTGATAATGGAGACCTGGCTCAAAAAAGGGCAGGATTGGGTATTAAATATTCCTGGATATAAGGTGTTCAGGAAAGATAGGGAAGGAAAGAAAGGAGGTGGGGTGGCAGTATTGGTTCAGGAGAATGTTACAGAGATCGATAGATTTTTGGATATTAAGGGAATCAAGGGATTTGGGGATAGTGCGGGAAGATGGAGTTGAGGTAGAAGATCAGCCATGATCTTACTGAATGGGGGAGCAGGCTCGAGGGGCCGAATGGCCTACTCCTGCTCCTATTTCTTATGTTCTTACAGTGCTGGAGAGAGAGGATGTCCTGGAGGGGTCAAGGACAGAATCTATTTGGTTAGAGTTAAGAAACAATAGAGGTGCCATTACACTACGAGGTGTATTCTATAGGCCACCAACTAGTGGGAAAGATAGAGGAGCAAATTTGCAGGGAAATTACAGAGAGGTGCAAGAACTATAGAGTAGTGAGAATGGGGACTTCAACTCTCCTAATATAGACTGGGATAGTAATAGTGTACAGGGCAGAGAGGGGGAATAATTTCTGAACTGTGTTCAGGAGAACTTTCTGGATCAGTACCTTTCTGGCCCAACGAGGAAAGAGGCATTGCTGGATCTGGTTCTGGGGAATGAGGTGGGTCAAGTGGAGCAAGTGTCAGTAGGTGAACATTTAGGGAACAGTGATCATAGTATCAGAAGGTTTAGACTAGCTATGGAAAAGGACAGGGAGCAATCTAGCGTAAAAATACTTAATTGGAGGAAGGCCAATTTCAGTGGGTTGAGAATGGACCTGGCCCGGGTAAATTAGAATCAAAGGTTGGCAGGCAAAACTGTAATGGAACAATGGGCTGCCTTTAAAGAGGAGATGGTTCGGGTACAGTTAAGGTACATTCCCATGAGGGGGAACGGTAGGGCATCCAAAGTCAGAGCACCTTGGATGATGAAAGAGATAGAGAGTAAGATGACGCACAAAAAGAGCGCGTATGACAGATGTCAGGTTAAGAATACAAGTGAGAACCAGGCTGAATATAAAGTTCAGAGGAGAAGTGAAAAAGCAAATAAGAGGGGCAAAGAGAGAGTATGAGAATAGACTGGCAGCTAACATAAAAGGGAATTCAAAAGTCTTCTATAGGCATATAAATAATAAATGGATAGTAAGAGATGGGGTGGGGCCAATTAGGGACCAAAAAGGAGACCTACGCATAGAGGCTGAGGTAGTAAATGAGTACTTTGCATCTGTCTTCTCCAAGGAAGAAGATGCTGCCAAAGTCATAGTGAAAGAGGAGGTAGTGGAGATACTGGATGAGATAAAAATTGATAAAGAGGAGGTACCAGAAAGGTCGTCTGTACTTAAAGTAGATAAGTCACCAAGACCGGATGGGATGCATCCTAGGATGCTGAGGGAAATTAAGGATGAAATCGCGGAGGTACTGGCCATAATCTTTTAATCCTCCTTAGATACAGGGGTGGTGCCAAAGGACTGGAGAATTGCAAACGTTACATCCTTGTTCAAAAAAGGGTGTAAGGATAAACCCAGCAACTACAGGCCAGTCAGTTTAATCTCGGTAGTGGGGACGCTTTTAGAAATTATAATCCGGGACAAAGTTACCAGTCACTTGGACAAGTGTAGATTAATTATGAAAGCCAGCATGGATTTTTTAAAGGCAAATCATGTTTAACTAACTCTATTGAGTTTTTTGATGAGGTAACAAGAGAGGGTTGATGAGGGTAATGCAGCTGATGTGGTGTACATGGACTTCGAAAAGGCGTTTGATAAAGTGCCACATAATAGGCTTGCCAGCAAAGTTGAAGCCCATGGAATAAAAGGGACAGTGGCAGCATGGATACGAAATTGGTTAACTGACAGGAAACAGAGAGTAGTGGTGAACGGTTGTTTATGGGACTGGAAGAAGGTACACAGTGGGTCGGTACTAGGGCCACTGCTTTTCTTGATATATATTAATGACTTGGACTTGGGTGTACAGGGCACAATTTCAAAATCTGCAGATGACACAAAACTTGGAAGTATAGTGAAGTGAGGAGGATAGTGATAGACTTCACGAAGACATAGACAGGCTGGTGAAATGGGCAGACACGTGGCTAATGAAATTTAATGCAGAAAAGTGCAAAGTGATACATTTTGGTAGGAAGAACGAGGAGAGGCAATATAAACTAAAGCGTACAATTGTAAAGGCGGTGCATGAACAGAGAGACCTGGGGATATATGTGCACAAATCATTGAAGATGGCAGGGCAGGTTGAGAAAGCGGTTAAAAAGCATACGGGATCCTGGGCTTCATAAATAGAGGCATAGAGTACAAAAGCAAGGAAGTTATGATGAACCTTTATAAAACACTGGTCCGGCCTCAACTGGAGTATGGTGTCCAATTCTGGGCACTGCACTTTAGGAAGAATGTGAAGGCCTTAGAGAGGGTGCAGAAACGATTTATGAGAATGATTCCAGGGATGAGGGACTTCAGTGACGTGGACAGACTAGAGAAGCTGGGGTTGTTCTCCTTGGAGCAGAGAAGGTTGAGAGGAGATTTGATAGAGGTGTTCAAAATCATAAGGGGTCTGGACAGAGTAGATAGAGAGAAACAGAGGACACAGATTTAAGGTGATTGGCAGAAGAACCAAATGCGACATGAGGAAAAACTTTTTTTACGCGAGTGGTTAGGATCTGGAATGCACTGCCTGAAAGGGTGGTGGAGACAAACTCAATCATGACTTTCAAAGGGGAATTGGATAAGTACCTGAAGGAAAATATTTGTAGGGCTACAGGGAAGGGGCGGGGCAGTGGGACTAAGCTGAATTGCTCTTGCAGAGAGCCGGCACGGGCTCGACGGGCCGAATGGCCTCCTGTGCTGTTACCATTCTATGATTCTTTGCGTACTGTGCAGTTTTCTTAGGCGAGGCCTGCAGGCACCATACCACAAGCCAAAGCAACAGCCAACAAATACTGAATCTTATACCTCTTTTGTACCTGCTAAACATTGCAATGATCAGAAGAGGGTATCTGTATCCACTCAAGTACTTATTTTTAAATGGCCACACCATACCCAAGAACCAATCACATATTTTAAATAAGATTGACAGCTTTTTAAAGCATATGATCAACAGTCATTTCCAAACTCAGCATCTCGTCTGTATAGATACGTCTGGTCTGGCCTGGCTATGAACCTAGATGTCAGAGGTGAAAGGACATTCCACCAGTCTTTCATTAACATTATATAATCACCATGGATGAAATAGGTTAGCTAACTAGTAATAAACGAACACATTCAAAGACAAAAGATGGTGCTGAACAATCGGTAGTAAAACATTTAAACTGCAGCACTCCAGAGTTTGTATTGTTTATAACCTCTAATACCCATCTTTGGACTGCTCCTGGTTTCTCACAACATCCCTAGTCACTTCATAATGAGCATCCAGTACCAGAGTTTTGTGTCTCACCGATGTGATATAGATTTGACAGTTTTTAAGCAAGTACAGAGCCAGGGAAAGGGGGAAGCAAAGAACAATGGGAAAGATCTGTGATAGGGTGGAGGGCAAGAGTGATTCCATGACAAAAGGGATGATGGTGCACGGCAAAAAGCAATGGCAATGAGACAAGTAAAGAAACAAAAGATGAGTATAGAGGAGCTGTAAAGGGCAACAGCAGAATTATTAGCAGTACCTGCTGTCTGAAAAAATGGGAACAACACTTTTTGCTTGGCTCTGATCACTGAAAATTACACTCCAAATATTTATTGAATGATGACAGCTCCTCAATCCAGGAACGGAATTCTTATGTTAAACTCAGGTGTAACGTGCAGTTGAACTGAACATTAGCCACTCAAGATGGACTACTGACAGTTGCAAGTACTGGTTAAAAAAAGAGAATTCTACATCCACACCAATTCTGATAGCTTAATGGAAAACAAAGACTTGTTGATTTTAAAATGGGAAGTTTCTACAAACTCCAATACATTCCATTCATAGGTCCCAGTACACTCAGACTGGGATCACCTGGAGCTACTGTGTAGATTCACGCAAAAGAACAATGTGACACAAAACATTGACTTTACACAAAGGAAGGAGGCGGAGTACTTAATTAAATATATAACAACGTAGCCCTCACCTGGATACCAATTCATGCAAACCCCAAACTGCTGCCCAGGACAGTGTGTAGCAGCCGCGCACCAGAAACACATGTGGGCTGGGAGAGATCACTTCCGCTTAATTGCCGCGTCATTTCTAGGCGCCGTCACGTTCCGCGATGGAAGTTTGAGGGCGCGAGTGTTCCAGGACCGAACCCTGAGAACACGAGTGTTTCAGGCCTGTCGCGTGGGGAGGGCTTCCCCGTTCCGCCCTCGGATTCGGCAACATGTTGACCCTCGGGTCGAGGTTCCATCTTCAGCCGCGGGGCCGCGAATCGGCGGCGGCCCAACTCGGCGCGCTGCTGAGGGAGGGTTTGGGGATGCGCTTCTCCGCCGGCGGAGACCCCCGGGTGTCGGCCGGCAGCGGCGAGCTGCCTGTCATTCGCATCCCTCAGAAGGCGCGGTTCCGGGCGGAGGAGAGGATGAAGCGGGCGGCAGGGAGCAAGGCGACGGCGGTGAGGCTGGCCAGGCCCGGGCGGCTGCTCATCATGGGGAAGCGGCCGCAGCTGAACCAGCACGCCGGCTACACTTTCAGCAAGTTCGCCCAGGTGCCCCTGGTCTCCAGGGGCTGGAAGCACAGGAAAGCGGCCGGGGATTATTTTGTCATCAACAACACCCGGAGCCAGCCGCCGGGTTTCGCAACAGGGGACGGCGAGGAGGGGGAGAAGCCCAGAGTAACGGTGCGAAGCTTCAGCTCGCTGGGGCTGTGCGACGAGCTGCGGGACTCCCTGGACAAGATGGGCATCTCCCACCCCACCAGAGTGCAAGCGCAGACCATCGCGGCTCTGCTGAGGGGCAGGAACGTGCTGTGCGCCGCCGAGACCGGCAGCGGCAAGACCCTGAGCTACTTGCTGCCGCTGATGCACCGCTTGGCCTCCGAGGGCGGAGACGCCGACTGGAACGGGCCGCGCAGCCTGGTGCTGGTCCCCTCTCGGGAACTGGCCGAGCAGGTGCAGCAAGTGGCCCGATCGCTGGCTTCCAACCTGAGGCTGCAGGTGCGGGCGGTGGGAGGCGGGCGGGGGATGGGCAGCGTCAAACTGGCCTTCTCCCGGGTACCGATCGACCTGCTGATATCCACACCCGGAGTCCTGTGGAAGGCGTTGAGAAGAGACTTCCTCGCCCTACACAATCTGACCCACCTCGTGTTGGATGAGGCGGACACTCTGTTTGATGAAAGCTTCGTGGAGTTATTGGAGGACATTCTCCAGCACACCCAGATCGCCTCAAACGCCTCCGAAACCCGTGGGGTGGAAAGGAAAGCCCAGCTGGTGGTGATCGGCGCCACGTTCCCGGGAGGGGTGGGAGAACTCCTGAGCAAAGTCACCGATCTGGGCAGCATCACCACCATAAAGAGCAAGGGGCTTCATCACCTCATGCCACACGTGAGGCAGAAGTTTATGAAAGTCAAGCGGACAGACAAAACCACCGACTTGCTGCAGATGCTAAAGCAGCTGGTTGCTGAGAAAGCTGGCGTTGGAGTCCTTGTGTTTTGCAACAGTGCAGCAACTGTGAATTGGCTTGGCTATATCCTGGAAGACCATGGCATCAAACACTCCCGGCTGCAGGGGAATATGCAAGCTGAAAAGCGAAGCGGGATCTTTAGCACTTTCCAGCAGGGTTTGATCGACATACTACTTTGCACAGACATTGCATCACGCGGGTTGGATACTCAGAGGGTGGAAATTGTAATTAATTATGACTTTCCACTAACGCTGTGCAATTATATCCACCGTGCTGGGCGGGTGGGCCGTGTTGGGGGCAAGGTTTTGGGTGCAGTTGTTAGTTTTGTGACACATCCCTGGGATGTTGAACTGGTACAGAAAATTGAAACTGCTGCTCGGCAAAAAGTGATACTCCCTGGCATGGAATCTGAAATCCGCCAACCTGTGAAGAAAAGCCTACCAGAATTATCAAAAGATGAGAATTGAGCTATCTTCAGAGTGACTTGTATTAAAATAATTGCTGTACCAATTTTTTTTGTTTAAATTATTGAAATAAAATGCTTAAATTGTTGCTAAATGCCAACCTCTATGGAACAAACAAATGGCAGACCAATTAAATACATAACAGAAAATGCTGGAAATACTCAGCAGGCCAGGCAGCATCTGTGGAGAGAGAAACATGGTTAATGTTTCAGGTCTGGGATGCTGCCTGGCCTGCTGAGTGTTTCCAGTATTTTCTGTTATTTCTGATTTCCAGAGTCCACAGTATTTTGCTATTGTATTCAATTTTAAATACATACTTTGGTTCTGTCTTCACAAAGGAGGACACAAATAACCTCCCAGAGATGTCGGGGAACATAGAGTCTAATGAGAGGGAGGAACTGAATGAAATCAGTATTTGTAGGGATATTGTGTTAGGGAAATTGATGGGATTGAAGGCCGATAAATCCCCAGGGCCTGATAATCTACATCCTAGGGTACTTAAGGAAGTGGCCCTAGAAATAGTGGATGCATTGCTGGTCATCTTCCAAAATTCGATAGATTCTGGAACAGTTCCCATGGATTGGAGGGTAGCTAATGTAACCCCACTATTCAAAAAAGGTGGTAGAGAGAAAACGGGGAACGGGTAAGCCTGACATCGGTAGTGGGGAAAATGCTAGAGTCCATTATAAAAGATGTAATAGCAGAGCACTTGGAAAACAGTGACAGGATTGGACAAAGTCAACATGGATTTACAAAAGGTAAATCGTGCTTGACTAATCTGCTGGAATTTTTTGAGGATGTAACTGGTAGAATAGATAAGGGAGAACCAGTGGATGTGGTGTATTTGGACTTTCAGAAGGGTTTCGATGAGGTCCCGCATAAGAGATTAGCGTGTAAAGTTAAGGCACATGGGATTGGGGGCAAGGTACTGACTTGGATAGAGAACTGGTTGGCAGACAGGAAGCAAAGAGCTGGAATAAACGGGTCTTTTTCCGAGTGGCAGGCAGTGACTAGTGGGGTACCGCAGGGATCGGTCCTTGGACCCAGCTATCACAATATATATTAATGATCTAGACGAGGGAACTAGATGTAATATCTCCAAGCTTGCAGATGAGACAAAGCTGGGTGGGCATGTGTTTTGTGAGGAGGATGCTGAGAAACTCCAGTATGATTTGGATAGGTTGGGTGATATGGCAGATGCAGTATAATGTGGATAAATGTGAGGTTATCCACTTTGGTGGCAAAAACAGGAAGGCAGATTATTATCTGAACGGCAATAGATTGGGAGAAGGGGAAGTGCAACGAGACCTGGGTGTCCTTGTGCACCTGTCGCTGAAGGTAAGCATGCAGGTGCAGCAGGTGGTTAAGAAGGCAAATGGTATGTTGGCCTTCGTAGCGAGAGGGTTCGAGTACAGGAACAAGGATGTCTTGCTGCAGTTGTACAGGACCTTGGTGAGACCACACCTTGAGTATTGTGTGCAGTTTTGGTCGCCTTATCTGAGGAAGAATGTTCTTGCCATGGAGGGAGTGCAGCGAAGATTTACCAGACTGATACCTGGGATGGCTGGAATGACATAGGAGTGATTGGGCTTATACTCGCTGGAGTTTAGAAGAATGCGAGGGGATCTCATTGAAACTTATAAAATTCTAACAGGACTAGACAGACTAGATGCAGGAAGGATGTTTCTGATGGCCGGGGAGTCCAGAACCAGGGGTCACAGTCAGGATAAGGGGTAAGTCATTTAGGACAGAGATGAGGAATTTCTTCACCCAGAGAGTGGTGAACCTGTGGAATTCTCTACCACAGAAGGCAGTAGAGGCCAATTCATTAAATATATTCAAGAAGGAGTTAGATATATTTCTTAAGGCTAAAGGGATATGGGGAGAAGGCAGGGACAGGGTACTGAGTTTGGATGATCAGCCATGATCTCATTGAGTGGCGGAGTAGGCTCGAGGGGCCGAATGGCCTACTGTTCCTATCTTCTATGTTTTTATGTAACTCATGATCTTTTAGAAAGGATAAAGGATAAAGCACTGAAGGGAGCGCTGCACTGTTGGAGGTGCCGTCTTTCAGATGAGACGTTAAACCAAGGCCCTGTCTGCCCTCTCGGGTGGACGTAAAAGATCCCATGGCTCTATTTCGAAGAAGACCTGGAGAGTTCTCCCCGGTGTCCTGACCAATATTTATTGCTCCACCAACATCACTGAAACACATTATCTTGTAATAATCACCTTGCTGTTTTTGGGAGCTGGCTGTGCACAAATTGGCTGTTAAGTGCTTTGGGATGTAAACATTTCTAAATTCTTATCCTTGTTTTCAAATCCCTCCATGGCCTCTCCCCTTCCTAGCTCTGTAATCTCCTTCAGTCCCACAACCCCCCGAGATATTGCGCTCCTCTAATTCTGCCCTCTTGAGCATCCCTGAGTACAATCGCTCAACCTTTGGTGGCCGTGCCTTCTGCTGACTCTGCCCTAAGCTCTGGAATTCCTTGCCTAAACCTCTCCGCCTCGTTACCTCTCTTTCCTCCTTTTAAGACACTCCTTAAAACCTACCTCTTTGATCAAGCTTTTGGTCACCTGCCCTAATTTATCCTTTTGTGGATCGGTGTCAAATTTGTTGTCTTAAAATACTCCTGTGCAGCGCCTTGGGACGTTTTACTATGTTAAAGGTGCTATATAAATACAAGTTGCTGTTGTTGATGTCCTGAGGTTGTGAAAGGCGCTAGACAAGTGCAAGTCTTTTCCTATGCTTTGGAGTAGTTGGTCAGGCCAGTGTGTCGCAACTAGTTTGTGTTTCATGGAGTACCCTATTTCTCCATCCTTCATTCACCTGCCCTCTCTCCTTCCACTTCTCTTCATTTGTCTGCCGACTTCTTTGCTCCTCTCACTTTTCCTTTCATTTTCCTTTTTCCTCTCTTCCATTTTCACCCCTCTCTGTCACAGGTGGCAGCATCAGCACTCGAGTGGCCATTGTGCCTAGTTCTGATTCTGTAAAAGTACCCTTTGTTTTCCGTCATTGAGGGGTGATTTGATAGAGGTGTACAAGATTATGACGGATAGGCTAGATGGGGAAAGGCTGTTCCCACTAGTTGATGGTACAAGGACTAGGGGACACAGATTTACAGTTTTGGGCAAGAGATACGGGGGGATGTGAGGAAAAACTTTTTTACGCAGCGAGTGATGGTGACCTGGAATTCGCTGCTGACGGAAGTGGTGGAAGCGGAGACACTCAATGTTTTCAAGGGGAGACTGTTGCAGGGCTATGGGGATAGAGCGGGGAATGGGACTGACTGGATTGCTCTACAGAGAGCTGGCACGGACTCGATGGGCCGAATTGCCTCCTTCTGTGCCGTTATGACTGACTCGTGATTGTGGTTCTAACATTTTAAATTGTATTTTGATCATTTTGGACTCAACTGCCGACTGCATGCGAGAGGTGCACCCAATGTGATCCATCCTGCAGTCTTTATCCCTGTACATGGAAATGCCACAAGTCCACTGCTATTCTGGTGTCTCTTGGCTGTAATTGACCCTGCATCATCAGAAAGACATGTTAATGGGTACTTTAGTTTTCAGTGAGACAAAACAAAAATTGCACGTCCCTATTTTATATTCATTTTAAATGGGCTAGCTTTTAAAATTCCACTGATTCGAACAGTCCTTTGAGTTGCAAATTGCTACATCCTTTTAACAAATCAATACAATATAGTGCTTTATACGGCACCTTTGTACTTGATATTTTATGGTGCTGTTTCAGTTGTTGCCAGCTACCTGTCTTAATATACTGATGACCAAAACCCCAGCTCTTCCATTAAAAAAAAATCACTTGAGGGTTTGAGTTAAAGTGAAGCTGAATTATAGGGATCTACACAACCAATAAGTCAACATCTGTATTGATGTTTATAATGCAAAAAATCTTGTTGGTTTAATTGTGTGGCACATTAAAATTCAGAATTTACTTGTACAAATCTGACAAGATACCATTACAAAAGTAAATTTTTAAGCAGACTGATGCTGCTATATGTACAAGAACTCATGGACTGGCAGGCTGTGGGCTCTCCGCTGGAGATTCCTACGTGATAAGGCCCACACCAAAGTGAGAGGGATGTAGACAGTATTTTCATTCAGCTTTGCCTACTTGTTTGGAGGAGAAAACTGGTACTGAAAGTGGGACAGATAAATTGAGAAAGGACCTTTTGATGGCAAATAGCTTCAAACAAAGCATTGGCATATTGATTGATCACATTTCATAAATGGACGAGATCTGGTTATAATAGCATAAGTTGGTAAGTTCTTACAAATCTATAAACTTGAACAAAAGGTCACAATTCTAACCTAACCAAGTAAATCATGCTGCCTCTCTGGCTTCATCTGTAACTAGGGCTTTTTTCTTTTTTTCTCCCCTTACCCTCTTCTGATTCCTTGCTAATTTTCAGTGGCTAACAAAATAGTATTACAAGCTCATGCCCATCTTTCCCACAACTCCATGTTTGAATCCCTCAAATCAGGTTTCCGCCCCTGCCACAGCACTGAAAGGGCTCTTATCAAAGTCACAAATGACATCCTGTGTGACTGTGACCGTGGTAAACTATTCCTTCTTGACCTGTCTGCGGCCTTTGATACAGTTGACTGCACCATCCTACTCCAGTGCCTCTCTGTCGTACAGCTGGGTGGGATGTCCTCACATGCTCCCATTCTTATCTATCCAGTCGTAGCCAGAGAACCATCTGCAATGGCTTCTTTTCCCACTCCTGCACCATTATCTCTGGAGTCCCCCAAGGTTCTATCCTTGGCACCCTCCTATTATCTACATGCTGCCCTTCAGCGACATCATCTGAAAATGACATCAGGTTCCACATGTAAGTTGACGACACCCAGCTCTACCTCACCAGCATCTCTATCAACCCCTCCACTGTCTGATTTGTCACACTGCTTCTCCGACATCCAGTACTGGAAGAGCAGAAATTTCCTCCCAAGTAAATATTAGGAAGACCAAAGCCATTGTTTTTGGCCCCCGTCACAAACTCCATTCCTAGCCACTGATTTCAACCCTCTCCCTGGCAATTGAGGCTGAAATAGACCGATCACAACCTTGACCCTGAGATGAGCTTCCGCCCACATATCCGCTTCATCACCAAGACCTCCTACTTCTACCTTCGTAATATTGCCTGTCTCTGGCCCTGCTTCAACTCATCTGCTGCTGAAACCCTCATCCATGTCTTTGTTACCTCTAGACTTGATTGTTCCAATGCACTCCTGGCCGACCACCTATCTTCCACCCTCCATAAACTAGAGCTCATCCAAAGCTCTGCTGGCCATATCTTAACTCACAACAAATCCCGTTCACCCCTGTGCCCACTGACCTACATTGGCTCCCGGTCCAACAATACCTCGATTCAAAAATTCTTCTTCTTGCTTTCAAATCCTTCCATGGCCTTGCCCCTCCCTATCTCTTTAACCTCCTCCAGCTCTACAACCATCCAAGACCTCTGTGCTCCTCCAATTCTGGCCTTTTGCGCATCTCCGAATGTAATCGCTCCACTATTGGCGGCCATGCCTTCAGCTGCCTAGGCCCTAAGCTCTGGAATTCCCTCCCTCTCAGAACTGTTTCTGCACCAAAAGCAAATAATATAATCATGAAAATTATTTTTTTTCATTCCAAAAATTCTGTTAATGAAATGTTTGGTAATAGTCATCAAAATTTAACAGAAAATCAATTTGAGATTTTATATGATAAATAAAAATGTGCACTTTTTTGAAACTTGAAAGGACTTTAAATATTTCTATGTTCTGTACACCTAGATTGTCTTTGGGTAAATCAAATGAGAAAGCTGATTATATTTGAGAACTCGTCTTCACAAATAAGAATGCAAAATCATTCTTAATCACAGAAACAAGACAAAAAGAATAGGAGAAGGTGGTGGCTTATTAACCTAGGACTTAAATGCCATTCACAGAATCACAGAAACCCCACAGTGCAGATAGAGGCCATTTCGGCCCATCGAGCCTGCACCGACACATATCCCACCCCATCCCTGTAACCCCATGTATTTAATCCCCCTAACACTAAGGGTCAATTTATCATAGCCAATCAACCTAACCCGCACATCTTTGGACTGTGGGAGGAAACCGGAGCACCCGGAGAAAACCCACGCAAACACGGGGAGAATGTGCAAACTCCACCCAGACAGTCACCCGAGGCTGGATTCGAACCCGGGTCTCTGGCGCAGTGAGGCAACAGTGCTAACCATTATGCCTTATATGTTTCAATGAGATCACCCTCATTCCTCCAAACTCCAGACAATACAGGCCCACTCCACTCAATCTCGCCTCATAGGACAACTCTTTCATCCCAGGAATCAATCTAGTGAACCCTCACTGCACCGCCTCTCAGGCAAGCACATCCTTCCCTGGGCAAGGAGACCAAAACTGCACACAGTACTTGCAATGCTAACAATGTAAAGCTCATGTTCTCGAGTCCACGGACTGTATCTCAGCATAAACTCAACTGGAAAATCCAGGAGCTTTTACACCTGTTGTGGGAGGGAAGGAGGTCGGTTGGGAACAATCTGTATTAAGAAATCTCCATGTTCCCTTTACTGGAAAGGGCAAATGACAGCTCATTAGCATAAGCGATTGCTTTTGGATGCGTGTAGTCGATTTTCTGGGCAAACTGCCAATGTTTTAACATTACAATTCAAGAAATATACACAGCTTCCTACCACACACGGTTAAAAACTGTATCCTACAAAAAAAAAGTTTATATTTCATCTGCATAACTTCATACCATTTATATGTTACCACACGATTAAAATGGATGACTAATTATCTTGTACAGGATACGGGGCCAATCTGTGATTCATGGCAAGGCGAAACATCTCAAACTGCCATGAACAAGTCCATACATTTGTGACAGGTTGTGTGTGGGTTGAGCATTTTGAGCTATAGAGCTCGAAAGGTAATGTGTTGATGGGTACATGTTTGTCACTGGTGCTAACAGTGATGTGAAAAATTAAGAGCATCACACTAAAAGGGTACATTAATGCAGCCTTGCCTCAGTGATAGCACTCCCGCCTCCGAGTCAGAAAACTTGTCAGTTCAAGCCCCACGCCAGAGGCTTTGAGCGCATAATCTAAGGCTGACACTCCAGTGCAGTACTGAGGGGGCCCCGCTGCACTGACGGAGGTGCCGTCTTTCGGATGAGACGTTAGACGTCTGCTCTTTCTGCAGGTGTGCTTAAAAGATGCCACAGCACTATCTGGAGAGCAGGGGAGTTCTCTCTGGTGCCCTGATCATTATTTTTACCTCAACTAATAATGCAGATTATCCAGTATTAATCTCATTGCTGTTTGCGGGAGCTTGCTGGGAGGGGATATAGAACTGGAGAACATTTTCCTTATACTATAATAAGTTGGCTTAAGGATGATCTTTTTTGCGTCTTGGCAGCAATACCCCAGCATTTCGCTCTCCTGGCTAGGCTCCCGTGCTATATCCTCTGTATATTTGAGGTCACCAATACTCCGCTGCCCGTGTGCCAACTCGCACCATGTTCCATTCACCCATCGCCCCCGTGCTCGCCGACCCACAGTGGCTCCCGGATAATTATGGAAAGAAATAGTTTAGCTTTGGTAGGAATGGCACAGAAATTCAAGGGAGTGGGACAGGAAAAATTTGAGAACAAATTTGTTAACATGATTCTGAATTTCAAGAAAGGGAGACTCTAACTATAATAATTGTAGGATGTTTGAGATAACTAGTGGTTTAAGATATCTGAAAGTGCTATAACAAATTCCAGGATTATCTATTTTCTTCCTTTAAATCTTCATTCTTTGACTAACAGGCTACCAACCTTCTACCAAGTCTCAGCCAATGCTGCTTTGTGACCATTTGGAGGAACCCTAGCGTGCCAGTGTCCATTTATCTCTAATGTTTCTCTCCCTCCTGGTGGGAGGTAAGTAGCACGGAGCCCAGTTCTATGGAGTACTGCTTCAAAAAAAACATAGAAACAGAAGATAGGAGCAGGAGTAGGCCATTCGGCCCCTCGAGCCTGCTCCGCCATTCAATGCGATCATGGCTGGTCATCCAAATTCAGTACCCGGTCCCTGCTTTCTCCCCATATCCCTTGATCCCTTTAGCCTTAAGAAATATATCTAACTCCTTCTTGAATATATTTAATGAATTGGCCTCAACTGCCTTCTGTGGTAGAGAATTCCACAGGTTCACCACTCTCTGGGTGAAGAAATTCCTCCTCATTTCTGTCCTAAATGGCCTACCCCTTATCCTGACTGTGACCCCTGGTTCTGGACTCCCCGACCATCGGGAACATCCTTCCTGCATCTAGTCTGTCCAGTCCTATCAGAATTTTATAAGTTTCAATGAGATCCCCTCTCATTCTTCTAAACTCCAGCGAGTACAAGCCCAATCGTCCCAATCTCTCCTCATACGTCATTCCTGCCATCCCAGGTATCAGCCTTGTAGTGTATGTGCTTTAAGTCAGAACTACTTTTTACAGCTCCTGTATACTGTAGTACCGGCAGTAACCACACTGGTATATAAGCTGTGCGCATGCCTCTGTACCCCAGTCTAGAGATTACCCTCCTCCAGTAACGACCTGTTATTTGTTTATGTACAGCATCCGTGTAATTATTTATCCACTGAACCACGGATCTAACAGTGGCGACGAGTGTTGATGCAAATCTACCTGCAACATAAAAAATAAAAAAAAGTCGAGTCCAGGAACACGGGCGTCGGCCGCGAGCAACCGGCCAGCAGTCAGGCAGAGATCCAACTTCGCTGGGGAGGCTGTGGAGAGCCGGGCTTGGTTCCTCAGCCACAACGAGAGCAGACCCTTCCCGAGCAGCGGCGGCTGGAGCCGACCGACGGCAGAGAGAAAGAGCCGAGCAGCGTCGATGGGGTAAGAAAGAGGGTGAAGAGAGCAGGGCGCAGCCGGGGGTTGTTCACCAAGCGGCGTCGAGGAAAAATACTGCAAACCAGAGAGAGGGTAAGAAACAGTCGGGTTCTAGACTGAGCGGCGTCGACAAATATCAAGAGAAGAACGCGCAGAGCACAGCCAGGGATCACGGGCTGATCAGGGTCCGCAGGGCGAAGCAAGGGGAGACGCCATTGAGCCGCGGAGAAGCAGGGAGAGCGCGGGAGACGCCATTGAGCCGCGGAGAAGCAGGGAGAGCGCGGGAGGCGCCATTGAGCCGCGGAGAAGAAGGAAGAGCGCAGGAGACGCCATTTTGCGAAGACGGGTGAGCGCGGGAAGGAAGGAAAGCTCGGGAAATGCCATTTTGTGCCAGCGGAGAAGAAGGGGAAGCGCGGGAGGCACCATTGGTAACCAAAATTGATCTAGCCCAGGCGTACTTGCAAATGGAGGTAGAAGAAGCTTCGAAACATTAGCTTACGATCAACACCCATAAAGGTTTCTATCAATACAACCGGCTGGTGTTTGGAGTAGCCTCGGCTCCGGCTATCTGGCAAAGGGCGATGGATCAGGTCCTGCAAGGGATTCCAGGGACCCAGTGTTATTTGGACGACATCTTGGTCACGGGCGAAAATGACGGTGATCACCTCGCTAACTTGGAGAAGGTGCTCGCCAGATTAAAGGAATATGGGCTACGAGCTAATCGCCACAAGTGCGAGTTTTTCCAGAAACAGATCTCGTATTGCGGCCACGTCATCGATGAAGAGGGGTCACATAAGTCCCCTGACAAAATTGAGGCAGTAGTCAAGGCTCCAGCACCGGAAAATGTGTCACAACTGAGGTCGTTCCTCGGGCTGGTAAACTATTACCACAAGTTCTTACCAAATTTGTCTATGGTATTACACCCGCTGAACACCCTACTGCAA
This sequence comes from Somniosus microcephalus, assembly GCF_052327205.1. Classification (NCBI taxonomy): domain Eukaryota; kingdom Metazoa; phylum Chordata; class Chondrichthyes; order Squaliformes; family Somniosidae; genus Somniosus; species Somniosus microcephalus. Next base: position 212,918,049 of record NC_140992.1, read on the forward strand.
ACAGGGGTACCATGGAAGTGGGATGACGAACGTAGATGAGCTTTCCAGAAGTGTAAAGAATTGATCACATCAAAAGAGGTGTTGGCCCATTTCAACCCAGCACTATCAATTCGTTTGGCATGTGATGCATCACCCTACGGCATTGGAGCGGTGCTGTCGCACAAATTCCCAGACGGGTTGGAGAGGCCAGTAGCCTTTGCGTCTCGGTCACAAACCTCAGCCGAGCGCAACTACGCCCAGATTGACAGGGATGCCCTCAGCCTAGAATGGGGAGTAAAAAAATTCAACGACTATCTGCATGGACAGACGTTCACCTTGCTAACTGACCACCAACCACTTGTCTCCATCTTTAATCCTAAGAAGGGCGTGCCAGTAATAACTGCACAGCGGTTACAAAGATGGTCCCTCTTTCTAGGGGTGAATCAATATGAAATAGAATATAAAGGCATGAGACAGCATGGGAACGCTGATGGGCTATCGCGCCTGCCACTGCCTACAGTGGAGGAAGCACCAGCAGTGGACCCTATCGAGATATTTTATTCGTCGATAATTGAACGATTGCCAGTAACAAACGCGGATATAGAGAAGGAGACCCGCAATGATCCGACGCTGTCACGGGTATATGAATTGACGGTGAGGGGATGGCCAACACATGGCGACTCACTGTTGCCAGCATTCTCATCCAGAAGAGAACAGCTGTCAGTATGCCAGGGGACAGTGATGTGTGGATCCAGAGTGGTGATTCCACCCAAGTTAAGGGAGAGAGTGCTAAATGGGCTACATGAAGGTCATCTGGGGGGAGTGAAAATGAAAAGCCTAGCTAGGGCTTATGTGTGGTGGCCGGGAATCGATCAACAAATCAAAGACCTAACTAAGAGCTGCTTAGGATGCCAGAAGGTCCAAAATGCACCACCACATGCCCCTCTACACCCATGGGAGTGGCCCCTCCTCTCCATGGCAGCGGGTGCACATTGATTTTGCTGGTCCATTCATGGACTCAATGTTCTTAATAGCAGTGGATGCTCATTCAAAGTGGCCTGAGGTGATAAAGATGTCTTCAACCACTACAGAGAAAACGATTGCAGTCCTACGGACCATATTTGCCAGAAACGGTTTGCCAGAGCAGATCTGCTCTGATAATGGACCGCAGTTTGTGTCCGACGAGTTCCAAAAATTCATGAAAAGGAATGGGGTAAGGCATTACACATCCGCCCCGTATCATCCAGCCACCAATGGATTGGCTGAGAGGTTCGTATAAACGTTTAAGAAGGCGATAAAGGCCATGTGCGACGAGGAAATTCCACTACAGCATAAGATGGACAATTTCTTATTAGCCTACCAAAACGCGACACATGCAGTTACCAACCAGACCCCGGCCATGATGTTCTTTAACCGAAGGTTGAGATCTCGTCTGGACTTGCTCAGACCAAATGTGCGAAGAAATGTTGAGGACAAACAATTCCAGCACATCAACGAGAAGCCGACAAGGAGCTTCAATGTAGGGCAACCAGTCTTGGCCCGGGACTATCGAACAGAGAAGTGGCAACCCGGAACGATATGTACAAGGCAGGGGCCATTAATGTACACAGTAGATGTCGGGGAGAACATTGTGAGACGCCACGTCGATCAGATCTTAGCATCACAGGAATGCGTCAACCCCATGTCTCGAGTACCCGGGGATGAACCCGACATACCGGTAGTATCTACTTCAGACCCAGTAGCAGTGGAACCCGATGAACTACCCGATGAAAGGGGGTCAGAATCGCCTCTGCACCAAGACCAAGAACAAGAACCTCCGGAAAGGCGCTGTCCCGAAAGGGTCAGGAAGCCACCCCAAAGACTGAATCTATAAATGGACTTTTGTTATTGAATGTACATGTAAAAATGTAATTGTTATTTGAATATTAAGGGGGCTGTTGAGATACCACGGCAAACGTGGGAGTCGAGACCAGAGTTGGTGAAACACAACTGCTTTAATCTACATCATGGCAAAAAGAGAGCTTGAAAAGCCCGCGCAACCACTTAAATACTCCCCAGACAGGAAGTGCTCCCGGCAGCCTGTCCCTGTGGGAAACAAGTTGCCGGAGGAAAGGGCCCCCGGCTGGGGGCGGCTGCTGCCGGCAGTGCACCTGCGTAAACTGTCCATGCCGCCGTGAGCAGATTATGTCCAATGGTGGCGTGTCGCCACAGAGCTCCCCCCAGAATCCGCTTAGGAGGAGTGGACGAGTCGTGACGGTGGTCTAATGGTTCTGCCGGAGCGGCTCTGAGTGGTCGCCGGTCTAGTTGGTGGGGCCGGGCGGTTCGCCGCCGGCTGTGCTGGCTTGCTGGCGGGACGGCCTCTAGTTGGAGGTCGGGCCACGGGGACCTGTTCCCCTGGTTGTGTGTGTGCTGGTTTGAGCCGGTTGATGGAGACTGTTTCGACCCTGTCGCCGAGTCGCAGCTTGAAGACCTTGTCCCCGGTTTGTAGTACCTCGTACGGTCCGTCGTACGGGGGTCACAGGGGTCCGCGGTGCGCGTCGTGTCGCACGAAGACGAAGCGTGCCTGCTGTAAGTTTGGCGGGACGTGAGGTGCGAGTTCGCCGTGTCAGTTGACCGGAAGTGGGGCGAACTGTTGAGCGGAAGAGAAAGAGTTGAGCCGCTGCTGTTCGACCGACCAATGCATGGTAGCCTCCGGGAGGAATTCGCCTGGTACGCGCAGTGGTTGTCCGTAGACTAACTCAGCTGCTGAGGACTGGAGGTCTTCCTTGACCGCGGTGCGTAGGCCTAGTAGCACCCACAGTAGGCGGTCCAGGTACTGTCCTGCAGGCCGGTGCGGAGTGAGGCCTTGAGTGACATGTGGAAGCATTCACAAAGCCCGTTGGCCTGCGGGTGGTATGCCGTGGTTCGGTGGAGCATCACCCCGAGGTTGCGTGCTGTGGCCGTCCAGAGTTCGGAGGTGAACTGGGCGCCTCTGTCGGAGGTTATGTCGGCCGGTACGCCGACCCAGGTGTTAACTAACGCCCTGGCGATGTCGGCTGTGGTGGTGGAGGTCAGCGGCATTGCCTCAGGCCAGCGTGTGTAGCGGTCGACCATCATGAGGAGATATGTTTGGCCTTGCGATGGCGGCAGAGGACCGACGATGTCGACGTGTACGTGGTCGAAGTGGCGGCTGGGTACCTCGAAGTCTCCCAGGGGTGCTTTTGTGTGCAGCTGTATCTTAGCCCGTTGGCAGGCGAGGCAGGAGGTGGCCGAAGTCCGAACATCTTTGCTGAGGCCGCGCCAGACGAAGCGCTGGGAGAGGAGTTTGACGGATGCGCGGGAACCCGGATGGGAGAGCCCGTGGAGCGCGTCGAAGATGCGGCGGTGTCAGGTTGCAGGGACGACCGGCCTGGGTTGGCCGAGTGAGACGTCGCAAGTGACTGCCGTGGCTTCGGGCCCGTGCACGACCTTGGCTAGGCATAGCCCTGGCAGGCTGGTAGCCGCCGAGAGGAGGTCTGGGTCCGTGAGCTGGGCCGCTGCTAGTTGCACGTAGTCGACCGCGAGGTGATTCGCGCAGATGGCGGGACGGGAAAGGCAGTCGGCGACAACGTTGTCTCTACCGGAGACGTGCTGGATGTCCGTGGTAAACTCGGACACGGCCGCGAGCTGGTGTTGCTGCCTAGCGGACCAGGGTTCGGTGTGCTTGGCCATCGCGTATGTGAGCGGCTTGTGGTCCACGTACGCGGTAAAGGGACGGCGCTCCAGGAGGGACCTGAAATGGTGGACCGACAGGTGGAGCGCGAGGAGCTAGCGGTCGAAAGTAGAGTATTTGACCTCCGGGGGGCGCAGTTGGCGGCTGTAGAAGGCAAGTGGCTGCCACGCGCCATTGACCCACTGCTCGAACACGGTTCCGACCGCGTGGTCGGAGGCGTCGGTGGTGAGCGCGACCCGGGCATCGGCCCTCGGATGCGCAAGCAGGGTGGCGTCGGCGAGCGCGTTTTTGGTGGTGTCGAAGGCGGCTGACGTGTCAGTGGTCCATGCTACGGCCATCTTGCCGGATTTACCTCGGAGGGAGTCGTATAGGGGCTTCATGAGGGCTGCAGCTCTGGGGATGAACCTGTTGTAAAAGTTCACCACCCCGAGGAACTCCTGGAGGCCCTTGATGGTTTTGGGGCGGGGGAATTGCTGGACGGCCTGCACCTTGTTGGGCAGGGGGACGGCCCCAGCAGGGGTGATGTGGTGGCTGAGAAAATCGATCTCGGCTAGGCCGAATTGGCACTTCGCCGGGCTGAGGATGAGCCTGTGTTGGGCTAGGCGCCCGAACAGGATGCGAAGGTGTTCGAGGTGTTCCTGTTGGGATGAGCTGGCCACGAGGATGTCGTCTAGATAGACAAATAGGAAGTTCAGGTCCCGGAGGACTGAGTCCATAAGGTGCTGGAAAGCCTGGGCTGCATTCTTGAGGCCGAAGGGCATTCTCAGGAACTCGAACAGGCTGAATGGGGTGATGATGGCCGTTTTGGGGATGTCCGCGGGGTGTACGGGGACTTGGTGGTAACCGCGCACCAGGTCGACCTTGGAAAAGACAGTTCGTCCGGCCAGTCGGGCCGAGAAGTCCTGGATGTGCGGCACCGGGTATCGGTCGGGGGTGGTGGCGTCGTTGAGGCGGCGGTAGTCCCCGCAGGGGCGCCAGCCTCCGCCGGACTTGGGGGCGATGTGGAGGGCCGAGGCCCAAGGGCTGCTGGAGCGGCGGATGATGCCGAGTTGCTCCATGGTGGTGAACTCGGCCCGCGCGATTTCCAGCTTGGCCGGGTTGAGTCTGCGGGCATGGGCAGAGACCGGGGGGCCGGTGATGGGGATATAGTGCTCCACACCGTGTTTGACGGCTTTGGCTGAAAAGGTCGGGTTAGTGAGGGCGGGAAACTCGGCTAGAAGTGCCGAGTAGTCGTCCGTGGCTCTGGCGAGGCAGTAGGTCGTCAGGCCGGGGTGAATGCGCCAGGGATGGGGGCCATAGTGTTGATGTCGACGAGGCGGTGCCTCGGAATGTCGACAAGGAGGCCGTGGGCGCGTAGGAAGTCGGCGCCGAGGAGTGGGCAGAGGACCTTGGCTGTGAGGAACTCCCAGCGGTAGCGGCGGCCTGCGAGGTCGAGCGTGACCATGCGGGTGCCGTATGTGCGGATGTCAGAGCCATTGGCTGCGGCCAGCGTGATACCCCGTGCGCCACGTTGGATTTCGAGGGCGGAGGTGGGGGTGATGCTGTGCTGGGCTCCTGTGTCGCACAGAAATCGGCGGTTGGTGCTGTCGTCGGTGACATACAGTAGGGGCCCCTTTTGCCCCGCGGCCATCATGGGGGCCGGTGCGGGGGGGGGTTTGAAAGTGCACGGTGGCGTGCAGCGTTGGGCCCTAGTGCCAAAACGGGTGTGGTAGTAGCAGTGACCCGGAGTGGAAGGGCGGTCGGGCCTAGTGGGCCGGGGAGACCGCGTGGTCGTTGCCATGAGGTCAGGCGCGACGTCGCGGGCGGTCTGCGCGGAGAGCAGCCGGTCGGCCTTTTCGGCTATCTCATTCAGGTCCGTGGAGCCAGACTCCACAATGAGCAGGCGGATGCTGGCGGGGAGCTGCCGAATGAAAAGCGTGCGAAAGAGGGCGCCGGGGTTTTTGTCGTCCGAGAGGGACAGCATGTGGGAAAGCAGGTCCGACGGTGAAGCGTCACCAAGGCCTGGGAGGTCGAGGAGTTGGCAGTTGCGCTGGAAAGAGGGCGCCTGAAATTTTTTAAGAAGCGCGGCCTTCAGATGTTCGTACTTGCCTTCCACTGGTGGATCCTGCAGCGCTGCCCAAACCTTGGGGACTGTGGCGTAGGTGAGAGAGGCGACGAGGTAGTCGTACTTCGTGGCGTCGACTGTAATGCTTCTCAGCCGGAATCTGGACTCGGCTTGAACGAACCAGGCCTCGGCCAGGTTCTCCCAAAAGTCCAGTAGTTTAACCGTGACTGCGTTTGTGTCCGCCATGCTAGCTTAGGATTCGTCCTGAGCGTCGGGGTCACCAGTGTTGAGATACCGCGGCAAACGTGGGAGTCGAGACCAGAGTTGGTGAAACACAACTGCTTTAATCTACATCATGGCAGAGAGCTTGAAAAGCCCGCGCAACCACTTAAATACTCCCCAGACAGGAAGTGCTCCCGACAGCCTGTCCCTGTGGGAAACAAGTTGCCGGAGGAAAGGGCCCCCGGCTGGGGGCGGCTGCTGCCGGCAGTGCGCCTGCGTAAACTGTCCGTGCCGCCGCGAGCGGTGTAAGGATTTGGGGGCTTCTTTAAACTGGTTTTCGCGGGCTTTTAATGTCCTCAATCCACAAGCCTGTCTGGTTTGCAGTAACAGAAATTCAAATGGTCCCAGAAGCTGGTCACGAGGTCTGGCGGCCATTTTGAGTGCCCTTTTATCAAAGGTTTCTCTGTATAAGCTTCTTTTGGTCAATAAAGCTGTTTTATTAGCCCTACTTTTCTACGTGATTATTTAATGAAAATTTCGCGAATCTTACAGTGGATTATGTCCAATGGTGGCGTGTCGCCACAGGGTATTATTAATCTAAAAAGGGAGGAATTGTAGTGTATGTGCTTTAAGTCAGAACTACTTTTTACAGCTCCTGTATACTGTAGTACCGGCAGTAACCACACCGGTATATAAGCTGTGCGCATGCCTCTGTACCCCAGTCTAGAGATTACCCTCCTCCAGTAAAGACCTGTTATTTGTTTATGTACAGCATCCGTGTAATTATTTATCCACTGAACCACGGATCTAACAAGCCTGGTGAATCTTCGCTGAACTCCTTCCATGGCAAGAACATCCTTCCTCAGATAAGGCGACCAAAACTGCACACAATACTCAAGATGTGGTCTCACGAAGGCCTTGTACAACTGCAGCAAGACATCCTTGTTCCTGTACTCCAACCCTCTCGCTACGAAGGCCAACATACCATTTGCCTTAACCGCCTGCTGCACCTGCATGCTTACCTTCAGCGACTGGTGCACAAGGACACCCAGGTCTCGTTACACTTCCCCTTCTCCCAATCTATTGCCATTCAGATAATAATCTGCCTCACATTTATCCACATTATATTGCATCTGCCATGCTTTTGCCCAATCACCCAACCTGTCCAAATCATCCTGGAGTTTCTCAGCATCCTCCTCACAGCACACACGCCCACCCAGCTTTGTATCGTCTGCAAATTTGGAGATATTACATCTAGTTCCCTTGTCTAGATCATTAATATATATTGTGAATAGTTGGGGTCCAAGGACCGATCCCTGCGGTACCCCACTAGTCACTGCCTGCCACTCGGAAAAAGACCTGTTTATTCCAACTCTCTGCTTTCTGTCTGCAAACCAGTTCTCTATCCAAGTCAATACCTTGCCCCCAATCCCATGTGCTTTAACTTTGCACGCTAATCTCTTACGTGGGACCTTATCAAAAGCCTTCTGAAAGTCCAAATACACCACATCCACTGGTTCTCCCTTATCTATTTTACCAGTTACATCATCCTCAAAATTCCAGTAGATTAGTCAAGCATGATTTACCTTTTGTAAATTCATGCTGACTTTGTCCGATCCTCCTTCAGAGTACTAAACTCAGGAATTTGGTGAGTGAGGGAATTTTAAGGGTTGATCTCTTCCTAACATTTTGTATAGTTTTGCATTTAACATTTGGCATTTAACATAACTTGTTTCTTTCACAGTGGTAAACAGGGTGGCTGCTAGTGGCAGTTGCACAGTTAATTAGGTGGCTAACTAGAACTGGCTACCTGTAATTACTGTCACCAAGGGCTGACTCAGGGCTTTGGATTTCTGCTGGTATAAAAACGAGAGGCTTTTGCTAACGCACGGAGGTAAGTAGCACAGAGTCCAGTTTTACGAAATACTGCTTTTACAGAGTACTAAACTCGGGAATTTGGTGAGTGAGGGAATTTGGTGAAGTGGGGGTAAGCGGTGCTGCTTGATACATAAAAAAATATATAAACAACTAGGGTTAAATTAGGACTGTGGGCTAAGTTACAGTAAAGACCTAAAGCATATAACTAAATTTAATAAATTAAACAAGGTTATTACCAAGATTTAAAACTATTAATAGACAATTGAGTATTTCAAAACTTGAAAACCTAATTAGTTAAATAAAATACAATAGAGATGGCAGGGCAGGTGATGTGTTCCGGCTGTAGCATGTGGAAGCTGGCGGACACCAGTGTGATCCACAGCAACCACATCTGCAGTAAGTGTCTGCAGCTCGAGGAACTTTGGCTCAGAATTGATGAGCTGGAGTCCAAGCTTTGGACACTGCGATACATCAGGGAGGGAGAAAATTACCTGGACACTTTGTTTCAGGAGGCAGTCACACCCCTTAGGTTAAATACTTCACATTTGGTCCATGGTCAGGAACAGGAGGGTGTGACTACGAGCGAGGCAGGTATGAGGATCCAGAAGGTAACATTGGAGGAGCCTCAACCCTTGCACTTGTTCAATAGGTACGAGGTTCTTGCAGCCTGTGTGGACGAGAGCAGGGACTGCAGGGAGGATGAGCAAACTGACCACAGCACCGTGGCACAGGGGGCCATTCAAGTTGGGGGAGTAAAAAGGAATGTAGTAGTGGTTAGGGACAGTATAGTTAGGGGGATAGATACTGTTCTCTGCAGCCGAGCGCGTGAGTCCCGAAGGCTGTGTTGCATGCCCGGAGCCAGGGTTAAGGACACCTTGGGGTTGGAGAGGAACTTGAAGTGGGAGGGGAAGGACCCAGTTGTCATGGTCCACGTAGGTACCAATGACATAGGTAGGACTAAGAAAGAGGTTCTGCTGAGAGAATATGAGCAGCTAGGAGCTAAACTAAAAAGCAGAACCACAAAGGTAATAATTTCTGAATTACTATCTGAGCCATGAGCAAATTGGCATAGGGTCAATAAGATCAGAGAGTTGAATGTGTGGCTCAAGGATTGGTGTGGGAGAAATGGGTTTTGATTCATGGGGCACTGGCACCAGTACTGGGGAAAGAGGGAGCTGTTCTGTTGGGACAGGCTTCACTTGAACTGTGTTGGGACCAGTGTCCTGGCGAATTGAATAATTAGGGCTGTAGATAGGGCTTTAAACTAAATAGTGGGGTAATGATAGCCAGAGTGTGACAGGAAGGGACAGAGTGTACAAGCATAAGAGTGCATCAGAAAATAGGGTCAGAGTAGGGAAAAATGGTAAAAAGACAAAATTAAAGGCTCTTTATCTGAATGCATGCAGCATTCATAACAAGATAGATGAATTGACGGCACAAATAGAAATAAATGGGTAGGATCTGACAGCCATTACAGAGACGTGGTTGCAAGGTGACCAAGGCTGGGAACTGAATATTCAGGGTTATTTGACATTTTGGAAGGATAGGCAGAAAGGAAAATGAAGTGGGGTAGCTCTGTTAATAAAGGATGAGATCAGTACAGTAGTGAGAAATGATCTTGGCTCGGAAGATTGAGATGTAGAATCAGTTTGGGTATAGCTAAGAAATAATAAGGGAAAGAAGTCACTGGTGGGAGTAGTCTATAGGCCCCCTATCAGTAGTTACACTGTAAGACAAGGTATAAATCAAGAAATAATGGGGGCTTGTAAGAAAGGTACTGCAATAATCGTGGGCGATTTTAATCTTCTTATAGATTGGACAAATCAAATTGGCAAAGGTAGTCTTGAGGACGAGTTCATAGTGTATTCAGGACAGTTTCTTAGAACAATATGTTGTGGAACCAACCAGGGAACAGGCTATTTTAGATCTGATAATGTGTAATGAGACAGGATTAATTAATGATCTCAGAGTAAAGGATCCTCTAGGGAAGAGTGATCATAACATGATAGAACTTCACATTCAGTTTGAGGGTGAGAAACTTGGGTCTGAAACTAGTGTCTTAAACTTAAATAAAGGCAATTACAAGGGTATGAAGACAGAGTTGGCTAAAGTGGACTGGGAAAATAGATTAAAAGGTAAGACGGTAGATAAGCAGTGGCAGACTTTTAAGGAGATATTTCATAACTTTCAACAAAGATATATTCCAGTGAGAAAGACGACGAGAAGGATGAACCATCCGCGGCTAACTCAGGAAGTTAAGGAGGGTATCAAATGGAAAGAAAAGGATTACAATGTTGTGAAGATTAGTGGTAGGCCAGAAGATTGGGAAACTTTTAGAAACTTGCAAAGGTTGACTAAAAAAAGAGGGCGAAAATAGATTGAGAGTAAACTAGCAAGAAATATAAAAAGAGACAGTAAGAGCTTCTACAAGTATATAAAAAGGAAGAGAGTAGCTAAAGTAAACGTTGATCCCTTAGAGGATAAGACTGGGGAATTAATAATGGGGAAACAAGGAAATGGCAGAGACTTTGAACAAATATTTTGTATATGTCTTCACGGTAGAAGACACTAAAAGCATCCCGGTAATAGTGGAAAATCAAGGGGCAAAAGGGAGGGAGGAACTTAAAACAATCACTATCACTAGAGAAAAAGTACTAGGCAAACTAATGGGATTAAAGGCTGACGAGTCCCCTGGACCTGGTGGCCTGCATCCTAGGGTCTTAAAAGAAGTGGCTGCAGAGATAGTGGATGCATTGGTTGTAATCTTCCAAAATTCCCTAGACTCTGGAAAGGTCCCAGCGGATTGGAAAACTGCAAATGTAACGCCCCTATTCAAGAAAGGAGGGAGACAGAAAGCAGGAAACTATAGGCCAGTTAGCCTAACATCTGTCATTGGGAAAATGCTGGAATCCATTATTAAGGAAGTAGTAGCAGGAAATTTAGAAAATAATAAAACCATGCTGACTCTGATTGTATGAAAGGGAAATTGTGTTTGACATTTATTAGTTCCTTGAGGATGTACAGTAACAAGTAGGGTGGATAAAGGGGAACCGGCAGATGTAGTGTATTTGGATTTCGAAAAGGCATTCGATAAAGTGCCACATAAAAGGTTACTACACAAGATAAGAGCTCATGGTGTTGGGGGTAATATATTGGCATGGACAGAGGATTGGGTAACTAACAGAAAAGAGAGTCGGGATAAATGGGTCATTTTCAGGTTGGCAAACTGTAATTAGTGGGGTGCCACAGGGATCAGTGCTGGGGCCTCAACTATTTACAATCTATATTAATGACTTGGATGAAAGGACTGAGTGTACTGTAGCCAAATTTGCTGACTATACAAAGATAGGTGTGAAAGCAAGTTGGGAGGAGGACAAAGATTCTGCAAAGGGATATAGGTAGGTTAAATGAGTGGGCAAAAAATTGTCAGATGGAGTATAGTGTGGTAAAATGTGAGGTTACCCACTTTGGTAGGAAGAATAGAAAAGTAAAATATTATTTAAATGGAGACTACAGAATGCTGCGGTACAGAGGGATCTGGGTGTCCTCGTACCTGAAACACAAAAAGTTAACATGCATTTACAGCACGTAATTAGGAAGGCAAATGGAATGTTCGCCTTTATTGCAAGGGGGATGGAGTATAAAAGTAGGGAAGTCTTGCTACAACTGTACAGGGTGCTGGTGAGACCACAGCTGGAGTACTGCGTATAGTTTTGGTCTCCTTATTTAAGAACGGGTATACTTGCATTGGAGGCAGTTCAGAGAAGGTTCACTAGGTTGATTCCTGGGATGAAGGGGTTGTCTTATGAGGAAAGGTTAGACCTATACTCGTTGGAGTTTAGAAGAATGAGAAGTGATCTTATTGAAACGCAAGATTCTGAGGGGACTTGACAAGGTAGATGCTGAGAGGATGTTTCCCCTTGTGGGAGAATCTAGAACTAGGGGTCATAGTTTCAGAATAAGGGGTCGCCCATTTAAACCGGAGATGAGGAGGAATTTCTTCTCTGGAGGGTCGTGAATCTCTGGAATTCTCTACCCCAGAGAGCTGTGGAGGCTGAGTCATTGAATATATTCATGCTGAGATAGACAGATTTTTGACCTACAGGGGAGTCGAGGGCGGGAAAGTGGAGTTGAGGCCAAGATCAGATCAGCCATGATCTTATTGAATGGTGGTGCAGGCTCGAGGGGCCAAATGGCCTACTCCTCCTCCTATTTCTTATGTTCACCTCCACTTGGCACTTCCTGACTGAGATTGGGAACTCACTGTGCAGGATATCACAAGTACGGCCCAATATCTTATCATTCTGTACGAATGAACTGGCACACCAGCACTACAATCCATCTGAGGGAAGTGAATCTGAGTGACAAGCAAGCTTGGGACAAAAACTCACCGACCACGGTCAGCAAATTGTCTTCAGACAGAGAAGTCTTACTTCATTTGATCTATTTTGAGGTTCCACTTTATTCCAGATACTGTATTTTCATGTAATCATATCCATAATGAACTGTAAGATACATTTTTCAGCAGTGGGTCCAGAATGGGTGCACCAGTAACAATATAATGACGTCAACCATAAACCGCTTGATACTAACACTTCACAAGTCAGATGTAGTGTACTTGAACAACATAATAGAAAGACAGAACCACGAATCATAATGGAATAGTTAATCCAGAGAACCATACAATCAATTGTCACGTGAAAGCTTAAACATTAAACACCACAGGTTTGTATCGAGTATGCATTCCCAAAAGGCTTTTAAAAGGAACTTATTCATTCCTTCATGCAAACAGTAAAAGGTAAAATCACTCTACATGCATGAATAAAATTTACAAAGTAGCGCTGCAGCTTGCAGGTTTTTTTAAACAAATACTGGTAGATGCTTAACAATACTGATCCTTGATTTTACATTTCCAAGCTTTAGTGGCTGCACACTTTCTTTACAACAACCAAAAATAGTAGACAATATTAACTACTTTACAGAGATTATTCAAGAGAAGATTATTCAAGAGAATGTTAAAAATATACATCATTTTAAATGGTACTCTTGCTACTATTTTAAATCCCATCTCTTATCCCTGTTCACATTTAATTGTTATTTATAATTACAGTTGCAGTGTCCGTAAATGAATCTCCTTTTCATTCTGGATGTCTCAGCAGACAGACTGTTCACACAGTTATTCTTGGGATACAGAAACTGTCCTATTCACATTAATTTGGTATAATAGGATATGTAAAATGGTAGAAGAAGCAGATTCTGTCTGAACTCATGTTATCTATCAATCCTACTGCATTTACAAAAATACATCATGAAGCTATCACAATGAACTGCTTTCGAAAAATAGGGAGAAGCATAAGTTTCTACTCTTGTGTTCAAAGATTTGTTTCTCCATTTGCCTTATCATTCCCAGTTTGCAGATTTCTCTTTCTGCATCTTTCTCTCAAACAACACTAGCAAAAAGATGTCTCCTCAATTTTCCTACATGATTGTCCTGGCACTGTGCAAGCATCTATTAAATAACCATGACACTTCAGACATATTGCAAGATCTTCTTAGAATCTCACAGGGTTCATGCAGCTCCGTTTTTATATTTGTGAACGGTGCCTCCTAGATCTTCTGACCAAGATTTCAGATCTGAATTTGAAATTTCATTAAGATAAAGTGCCAGGCCTCATTACTTCAGTGTCAATAATGCAGGTACATTGATGACAGGTTGCACTTGAGGTGATCACACTTGCCAAACAGCAGTGGAAGTTTGCCGACGATACAAAGATGGGAGGGGAAGCAATGAGTGAGGATGACATAAAAAAACCTGCAAAAGGACATCGACAGGCTAAGTGAGTGGGCAGAGATTTGGCAGATGCAATATAATGTTGAAAAGTGTGAGGTTATGCACTTTGGCAGAAAAAATCAAAGAGCAAGTTATTATCTAAATGGAGAGAAACTGCAAAGTGCTACAGTACAAAGGGATCTGGGGGTCCTGGTGCATGAAACACAAAAAGTTAGTATGCAGGTGCAGCAGGTGATCAGGAAGGCCAATGGAATCTTGGCTTTTATTGCAAGGGGGATGGAGTATAAAAACAGGGAAGTCTTGCTGCAGTTATACAGGGTATTGGTAAGGCCACACCTGGAATACTGCGTGCAGTTTTGGTTTCCAAATTTAAGAAAAGATATACTTGCTCTCGAGGCGGTTCAGAGAAGGTTCACTCGGTTGATTCCGGAGATGAGGGGGTTGACGTATGAGGAAAGGTTGAGTAGGTTGGGACTCTACTCATTGGAGTTCAGAAGAATGAGAGGCGATCTTATCGAAACATATAAGATTGTGAGGGGGCTTGATCGGGTGGATGCGGGGAGGATGTTTCCACTGATGGGTGAGACTAGAACTAGGGGGCATAATCTAAGAATAAGGGGCTGCCCTTTCAAAACTGAGATGAGGAGAAACTTCTTCACTCAGAGGGTAGTAAATCTATGGAATTTGCTACCCCAGAGAGCTGTGGAAGCTGCAACATTAAATAAGTTTAAAATGGAGATAGACAGTTTCCTAGCAGATAAGGGAATTAGGGGTTACGGGGAGAGGGCAGGGAAATGGACGTGAGTCTAGATTCAGATCAGCCATGATCCTATTGAATGGCGGAGCAGGCCCGAGGGGCCGTATGGCCTACTCCTGCTCCTACTTCTTATGTTCTTATTAAAAAAAAGCTTAGAGGGCACATTTACAAAGTACAATATCGCATCCATCATCAACTGGCATGAAAGTAGAGCATCCAAACTGTTGTTTTTACAAGAACTGCTTTCCCCTTACAAAATACAGTTTCTTCCTTATTTTGGTATTGTAAAGATACTAATTTTAACAAACAATACAATGATTTGTATTAGACTTGCACAATAATGTAAAGCTGCAGAGTTGGACTAACACATTTATAGTGTTAGTTAATTATTAAGTGAAAATCATATTTTAAAAGTTTCAGAGCTGGTTACGGTTCGAAGGAAGGAAACTCATGCATTTTGTTTTCCAACCCAACCAATCTAAACTCTGCAGCACTAGATTCTAGTTCCATGATTAGCAAAATCAAGTTGAACAGAGCGAGGGCAGGATTTAAATTAACAAAATATGTGGGACATGATTCAATTTCTTTAGTACAGGTTCCTAAATAGATCAGCCATATGTGGTACTCTAATGATAAATGGTGTTGTGAACTGCAATACTATATGTAAATTACAAAACATTAACATTTTGTTAAACTGTGAGTTGAGTTGCTAAGAAGTAATGTATAACTATGGCTGGAGATTAAGAATCCAATAGACCCAGTGCTTTTAAAGACTTTCAACTTAATTTAGACATAAAGAACATTATTTTTCCTCTGTTCAGAGAAGAGGGGGAGAAACAAATATTTGATGCTTATATGAACAAAATCGTGGGGGTGCTCAGTTTGAACTATTCTCTTCCTGAATGTACAATTTGATAACATAAATGTGGAAAGCAGCCAATCCTGAAACAACTGTAACAATCTCTTAATGCTTCTCCATTAGCCAATGAGCCACTTACCTGGTATAAATGTTGAAAAGGTAATGAATCTATCTGTGCAATTTCTGCTAAACAGCTCAATGACAAAAATCCTGATTTCCCCACGAGAACCTGCTTGACTACTCATTTCTATCACTGCTTAGCATAAACTCTCCACATCCACCTCAAGCAGCAGCATTGCATCAGTCATCAAAACAGGGGTCAGTGCATTCCCACTCTAACACTTGCCCACAGACCCATTTTGTGTTCCACACTTGATTATCCTTCACTTTATTTTTGCCCGTCACTTCTTCCCGTTCCTGCGTGAAAAGGCGGTCAACAAAAATTATTTCCCCCCATTTGCAATCACTTACTCGTAAGTGGCTGCATTCCTTTAAGTTTAAATCATGAGATGTTTCCAGCCCTCCCTTTGGTGAGCTCCTAGTGGCAACAGCAACAAAGGCCAGGAGTTCAGAATAATTAATTCACTGATAGGTCAATTCAGCTTTCCCGGTGAGAGCTCCACTTCGTCAGAACCAGAATCCAACTTCAAATGCCTTGAACCAGCCATTAACATCCATGATGTTCCAGGTGAAAGTTAGGTGGTGAAGACTGATTTTCTCTGATGTGCCCAATTGGCTCTGCTTGGGTCGACAGGCCCTATTACTTGAGTTAGGGTGGGTGGCAGCAGACTGCCACAGATGCGAGCAGCTCTGCCTCCGATAGGTCCACACAAGCTTCTCCTAATACTCAATGTCCTTGAGGGCAAGAGGAATCCCCAGAGGAATGAGCTTCAAGCCCCCCTGAAATGGTAGGATGGCAAAACACAAAAATGTCATCATAAGCAAACAAAATACAAGAAAAATAACCTAGAAAGTTAAAAATGCAACAACGTCAACTCCAAGCAGCAACTATTTAAGACACAAGCTGTCAAAGACCCAGTAGTAACATAGCAGATTCATCTATTTTATATGGGCCAAAAATAGTTTTGCTACATTTCCCACAAAGGCATTGGAAAATTGTACCCAGCCGATAATTCTCTTCGTTTGAATACGACTCTCTCTAGCAAGTAGTGATAACTTGTTTAGCAGGCAGTGCAATGCGACTAGAAAAATCACAGGATTAAGATTCAGGCATAAAAGTAGGGGCCTACACATCCAATCTTCTTAGTGATTCTCACTGGCAAAAAATGTTGGAAAATCAAGCCTAAGGTGTTTTGTCAGGAAAATCAACATGGTTAATCATAAATCAATGGGATTAATTTTTAAAAATTATAATTATTTTTTAAACTGATCTTCTGTCATACTATTCTCCGTACTATTAATTAAGTACAAATATGAATTGCTTCTTTAAAGCAACCCGTTGTTTTTTACCTCGCTTTTACAGCATGGTGGTAATCTTAACGCATCACTGCTGGTTGCATTTAGAAGTAATGAACATAAAAATATGCCTTTGGGAGCTGTACTTTTTCCCTCCTGCTGTAGTATCCTGCAGCCTGATTGTCTCTCTGTGTTGGACCCAGGATTAAAGCCTTTCCTATTAAGCAACATTAATCACACCTAGCACTGAGACAGCCTTTTTGCCCACTGCACACCACAATGCTCTGCACACAATCTAAATTTTACATTTTACAAATAGACTTTTGGTGATCAAGTTTTCATCAACTTTTGGTGATGGTGGAATTTCCACCAGTATTGCCAGTAATAAATTCACTAACTCCCAATGCAAGGAAAATGTATCTTAACTTCTAGGGCTAGATTTTCAGTATAGACAGTTTTGGGGCGCTAACCTTAGCGCCCGCCCGAAGTTAGCGCCCGCCCCAAAGTAGCGCCCCGTTGCCGGAAATTCAGTGGCTTCGCCCTAAGTGAGTGGTGGAGCGCTAAAAGAGGCGTTGCACTCCTACCTTTAGGCGCTAAGCCGGCGGTCCAGAGGGATAGCGCCCAGGCGGGGCGCAGCACGGGTGCGGTCATTTTTGCACTGACAGCAGACCCCGTGGTGCCGACCAGCTCTTAAAGGGGGAAGGGACGAATTGGTCTGCTGCCACGCCCTGCACACTGCAGCCTTGCAAAGAGGCCTCAACACTACTGCTCAGCCCCAGGGAGTCATGGCAACGCCAGAGAAGGCCCGTCAGCGTGCCCTGCGCTTCTCAGAGGGTGATCTGGACATAATGGTCACAGCTCTGGAGGTGAGGCGCAAGATCTTGTTCCCAGAGAGTGGGAGGAATCCAACCCACCATGACTACACCAAAGCCTGGAAGCAGATCGCCCAGAGGGTGACGTTCACCGGCGAGGCCCCCAGGACCCACAAACAATGCCGTAAGAAATACAACGATCTGACCAGGATTGTGAGGGTGAGTAGCCTTTCCAGTCTCCTCCTCATTCTTGCATGTACACCTGACATGATGGGCAAAGGGACCTGAAAGTCCTATTGGCCAGCCCTCAGCCAGCAGCATTGGGACAGTCATGAGCATCAAATGGCCATTCGGCACTCTACACTTTGGCCAAGCTATTCCACCATGGGAGGCAGTGGACAGTACATCAGGGCTTCACTCTGTCCAAGCTATTCCACCATGGGAGGCAGTGCACACTACATCAGGGCTTCACTCTGTCCAAGCTATTCCACCATGGGAAGCAGTGCACACTACATCAGGGCTTCACTCTGTCCAAGCTATTCCACCATGGGAGGCAGTGCACAGTACATCAGGGCTTCACTCTGTCCAAGCTATTCCACCATGGGAGGCAGTGCACACTACATCAGGGCTTCACTCTGTCCAAGCTATTCCACCATGGGAGGCAGTGCACACTACATCAGGGCTTCACTCTGTCCAAGCTATTCCACCATGGGAAGCAGTGCACACTACATCAGGGCTTCACTCTGTCCAAGCTATTCCACCATGGGAGGCAGTGCACAGTACATCAGGGCTTCACTCTGTCCAAGCTATTCCACCATGGGAAGCAGTGCACACTACATCAGGGCTTCACTCTGTCCAAGCTATTCCACCATGGGAGGCAGTGCACGGTACATCAGGGCTTCACTCTGTCCAAGCTATTCCACCATGGGAGGCAGTGCACACTACATCAGGGCTTCACTCTGTCCAAGCTATTCCACCATGGGAGGCAGTGCACACAACATCAGGGCTTCACTCTGTCCAAGCTAGTCCACCATGGGAGGCAGTGCACACTACATCAGGGCTTCACTGCGCACTTACAGCCCGTCCTTTCTCTTGCAGGCTAAAGTAGCGTTTAATCGCCAGGCCCGTGCCAGGGGTGGCCGCGCCAAGCTGCAGAAGCTCACTCGGCTGGAGGAGCGCGTGTGTGTGCTCATGGGAGCCCGTGTGATTGTCCCCACAGCGTGCGGTGTATCCGACCCTCCACTGCCCGGCAATGGTAAGGACCTCGCCTTTTGGCCCTCTCGCGTCGCACTGGCCCATCCGAGCTACCTCCTTTGCCACTGTCCCACCAATGCGCTGAATCCCACCAGTCCTAACTCCCTCGCTGACGCCGTCTCCTCACTCTGAAGCTACTCTTGTGCATTCCTGCTTTCAGCTGGTGACGACCAGGACCCTGAGGCTGCCAGTGACAGCACCTCCGACCAGGAGGAGGAGGAGGAGCAAGCCGGACCTTCGGGGGAACAGTCACGTCCCGCAGGAGAGGAGGAAATGCTTGACACCTCCTCACTGGACGAGTGCCTGGAGGAACTGTCGCAGGGCAATGCAGCTTCTGGGACCAGTGGCGTCCAGCCACCCAGCAGCCGTGCGCGTGGCCCGCGGCCTTCCCCCCAAAGGGGGGAAGGATCAGAGGGGAGTGCTGCTGCTCGGCACACTCGCCGTCACCAACGCGGCAAGGGTCCCCTAGTTCGGCCCCCTCCTCCCCAGCGGGAGAGTCGCGACTCCAGTCCGGACACCTTCACTTCGGAGGAGGTGCGGAAGCTGGATAAGATGGCCGACGACTCAGACCGGCGCCACACGGAGCTCATGAGCGTGGTGGGGCGCATGCCTGAGGCCATCGAGTCGCTGGCGACCAGTGTGCGCGAGTTCGGGGCAGCAACTGCCGCGACTGGCCGCATGCTGACTGATGCCGTCAAGACCCTGGCGGATGTGATGCGTGCGCACACCAGGACCACAGGGCCACTCACTGCTGCCACACGCGCTGTCTCAGGCAGGCATCGCCAGGGCAGGCGCCGCGCTGGACCATCCCAGCAAGCCGCCCGTCGGCTGATTGCTGCGGATCCTGCAGTGCGGGCCCGGCCGAGTGCCACCACGCCACAGCACCAGCCAGCGCATCCCAGACGCCAGCTGGCCCACATTGCGCCATCCGTCGCCGCCATTCCCCCTCTGGGGCGTCAACGGCAAGCGGCTGCAGCTGATGGTGGCCAGGCTCAGGTGCGCCACTCAGCAGACGGCCCCTCGAGGCCCAAACGCCGTGTAGGCCGCCCCCCAGCGGCATCTGGCGGAAGGGCATCTGAGCCTCAGGCGCCTTCCCCCAGCCTCGCAGCAGCCACTGGGCAGAGCTTGCGAAGGAGCAGCAGGCAGGGCAGGGGAGGCAAAATGCTGGCCAAGGTCTCGCCCTCGCGGGCCACTCAGTAGAGGGTGTGGGCAGCTTTCCTTTAATATGGCGGTGGCCATCTTTATTTTGCCCATGGTTGTGCTTTTGGAGGGCTTATTTTTTGCGTTAGGCCGACGTTGAGGCCCGGTTTCAATAAAGGTGGAGTGGCTCCTCCCCAGTTTGTGCGAGTGAGTCGTTTGTTGGGCTTTTTGTGGGGCCCGTTTATTGTTTTTGGGGATTCATGTGGGAAGGGCTTTTCATTTTTGTGCAATAAAAAATTATCTTTATTCATGCAGTCTCCATGGTTGTTCTTCTTAGTGTTTGTTGGCTTCGCCGGCTGAGGGCTTGCGGAGCGGCTGCATTCATCTTCCCTCATGGCCCCTGGCCATTCCCTGACAGGGGGCTTAGAAGTACCGTGTAATAAGGTGGCGTCGTGCGGCCCTTGGCCCTGGTCGCTCCCTCCTGGGAACGTACTCCTGCTCCTCCTCCTCATGCTCCTCCTGCTCCCCCTCCTGAGGTGCTGGTCCAACGTCAGGTGGCAGTGCCTGAGTCCTGCGGATAGCCAGGTTGTGTAGCATGCAGCAAACCACCACAAATTGGGAGACCCGGTCCGGCGAATACTGGAGAGCTCCTCCGGAGCGATCAAGGCAGCGGAACCGCTGCTTGAGGACCCCAATAGTTAGCTCGATGATGTTGCGGGTGGTTTGATGGCTCTCGTTGTAGGCCTCTTCAGCAGCGGTCCTGGGCGCGCGAAGCGGGGTCATGAGCCAGGTGCACAAAGGATAGCCTTTGTCCCCGATGAGCCATCCTCTTGGGGAAGGCTGTGCCTGGAACATGTCATGCACAGTACTCTGCCGCAGGATAAAGGCATCGTGGCTGCTGCCTGGGAAGCTGGCATTGACTGCCATGATGCGCTGCTTGTGGTCACAGACCAGCTGCACATTCAGAGAATGGTAGCCCTTCCTGTTGCGATACTGCTCGCCATGCTCCAGAGGGGCCCGCAAAGCCACATGCGTACAGTCAATGGCGCCCTGCACCAAGGGGAATTCCCCGAGTCTGGCAAATCCCAATGCGCGCTGATGCTGGCTCTCGAGGGCCATGGGGAAGGAGATGAATTGGCTTCTCCTTCTGAACAGTGCTTCGGTCACGTGGCGGATGCAGCGATGCGCGCCATACTGGGAGATGTTTGCTATGTCCCCAGCAGCGTATTGGAAGGAGCCGGTGGCATAGAAGTTCAATGCCACCGTCACCTTCACTTCCACCGACAGAGACGTCCTGCACCTGAGCTTTGGCCGCAGATCTCGGCGAAGCAGGTGGCAGATCTCTGCAATCACCTCCTTTCGGAATCGGAGCCTTCTAACACATCGCGCGGCACTCATGTTTAGGTAGGAGCGCTGCTGGCGGTATAGCCTGACTGGGTAAGGCCTACGTGGCCGACGCCTGTAGCCCCCTCTGCCTCTAGCCAGGGCTGCCCCTCTCACAATGCGTCTGCGAGCCCTACGGATATGGCGCTGCAGCTGTGCGTTGGCACCCCATGCAGCCCCCATCAAATCCTGGCAAACAGTCTAATTTCCAAATGGCCACTTGCAGCGCTATTGCCTGAGTCCAAAAATACCTGCCTCTTGCTGCTTGAAACCAGTTAGCTATCCTCCTTGTTGTGTCTCCAGAAATGCGTTGCACAAGACTGTTTTCTGAAAAAAGGATGGCCTTTATACTGGAGAGGACGTTCCCTTTAATTAGCGCCCCCCGGGGCCCGCGCTGGTTGTGTTGCGTTCCTTTTTCCAAACGCTCCAGCCGCCCGCCGCACAATGGGGCGGTCCGACTGAAGTTTGCAATCGGGGCGGCCAAAGGGCGTTGCACGAGGATGTGACGTCATTTTCTGCGCATGCATCCGGGCGGGCGCTAAACTTTGCGCCGGCGCTAACGGGCAACTTAATTTGGGGCGGAGCGCAAACTGCGCTGCGCCAGGGCGCTACACGCATAGCGCCCGGAAATCACTTCTCTTAAGGCGCTAACTGCTGGCGCAAGCTACTGAAAATCTAGCCCCTAGTGTTTTGTTGTCATTTAATGCCAATATCCTATTCTTTGGTAAGCATTTTCAGTTACTGAACTGTGCAATGGAAATGAGCACATCAGAAAGGATGCAGATTAACAACAATGATTTTACATCTCTGAACCCAGAAATCAGATTATTTTTTAAATTCACTTTTGGGGTGATTTTTTTTGTGGTCATAAAGATGACGGATGTCAGTGTTTGTGAGCAAATCAGCTGAGACCATTGGAACTCATTATTAGCATCACAAATTCCCAAGCAAGAACAATATGGGTTATACACCCTCTTCTCTTCCTCACCTCAGAAGAGCATTAGCTGCTGCACTGGGATTAAATCATTCCACCTTTGGGTCTTGAGAGAAGCTGCCAGTTAGTGCCAAATCATTAGCAGATTGATATCACCGAATTGAGACGGCCCAAATCCATTTACTTTAGGACCTTTACAGCTGAGCAAGAGAGGCTGCAGTCCCAATAGCGTGGACTGGATTCAAACCCAGAGAACAGTCTGCAAAATCATCGTGTGAACCATTCCTCTACAAAGTTGGAATCTGTTTTATTGACTGCTGCAAATGCTATCTTCTACAACACCTGTAACTGCTCCAATCTGGAACAGGCAAAGTGGTGACTGATATCTCAATTGTTCTGAAGTGGACAAAATCACAGGATTCAGAAGTTTATTCCTACTGAAAAACCTTTGCCACAGCTACAGTCCAATGGCCTACATTAGAGCTATTGGTCCAGTGTTTTTCTTTTATTAATATTTTAACCATCAGCGTCATAAGTATTTGTTGAGTTGACTCCACGGTAGGGTGGAAACATTAACTTGGTTATTGGAATTCTGATTCAAGAACTTAATTTCTCAGAATTTCAAGCTTCCGCTACCAATTTTTCAAGTTTGACACGAAACTGAAATTAAATCAACTTGACCATATCTCATCCAAATCCAAATAAAACTGCACAAGGTGAATTCAGAAACTACTTTAGAATTCTAAATAGATTCTAATTGAGCCAATCTGGATTGGATTGTGATGCAGAGTTCTTACTGATTAGACATCTTCAAACAACAACCAAAACCTTTCATGTTAAATAGTAATATAATAAAACACTGTAATGGTCATTAAAAATAATGATTGTATTAAGTCTAAGTTCATTGTTGGTATGTCAATACACAACCATTCCAAAAAGATCAAGTTCTGCATCTGTTTAGAATTTTCTTGAGTGACATACGCTTAATCGCAGCACACAAATTTGTATGCTTATGAATTATTTCATAGCCTCCAATGGATTTTCAGATGCTGCTGAAACCATTTTAACATTAAGGTTTCACATCGGATGGTTTAAAGTCGATGCCAGTATTTAGCTTTTATTTTCCGAAGCTAGTTTGGGACCTTAACCTCCCGTGTCACCCTAATGCTGATGTCTGCTGGCATCATTGTCATCAACCCTTTTGAATGTCTGAATTCTAGATTCAGTTAATTTGACTGTTCACTCCCAATGGATGTGCAATTTCAGAAGTGCACACTTAGGGCCTGGCCTGTATGCTTGGTCACAATGCTCGGATCAAAAGACAATGCTTTCAAGCGTTTGTTGTCGAATGGGTTGTAGAAAAGTTCTCCATACGAATCCTTACCACCTTCTCCTCAATGGGACGTGGGAAATGGAATTTGCATGTGAAGACTTGACGGCAGGCTTTCCGAAAATTTTCTGACAGGAACGCATATATTATGGGATTGATGCAGGAGTTCCCATACGCCATACAGTGAGAGATGATTCTGAATGCAAATGATGCATCGGTTAGGGGGAAATTTCCAAATTCAGCCCACATGGTTATGATATGGTGGGGCAGCCAGGACAGAAGAAACACAGCAACAACCAGCATAACTGTCTGGGCAGTCTGTGGAGAGAGCAAAGGGAGGAAAAGAATTTATATTCATAATTACCATCAATAAAGAGCAAATACTGAAATCACAATTACATTATTCAATCTACGTGGAAACGTAGATAACCTCAATTGTTTGAATTGTGCACAATATAGTCGGACAACTCTTATATTTACTTGGACCCCATTTTTAAATGCTTTTACAGAAGGTTTTAACTTTCTCAAAGTGTTTTCACTTTAGGCAACAAAGTGCTTTAAAACTATTTTATGCTCATCAAAACAGAGTGTTAATGGAAGGAAATAAATATATTTACCATTTCAAGCACCCACTATCAGCATCAAGCACACCTGGGTCAGGTACAGCAGTTAAGAGTAAATGGCCTGTATTTTCCGATGCCTATGGCTGTGTACGCGCTGTGTACACACCCATAGGGACATCGGAAATGCCGGTTTCAGGCTAAAAACGGACGTCTGCCCTGGAAAAAGGCCTCTGCGGATGGAGAGTTCCGCTTTCTGCAGAACCGTCACCCGCTGAAAACACTTCAAAATCTTACGTCTGGTAAAAGCAGGCATAAGGCCTGCTTTTAACTAGCATAAGAGTTGAAAAAAAGTTTTTTTTTTAATTTCATAACATTTCTAATTTAAAAATACTTTAAAAAAAGGTAAGTTTATTTTTAGCCCTGTAAAAAACTTTAAATTTTTGTTTAAAATATTGAATTTAATGTAATTTTAACTCATTTTAAAAACGTGGTGGTTTAAAAAAAATTTAATTAATGTTTTGATGTATTTTTGGGGTGATCTCCATTCATACTTTTGACAGGTCTATCTGTCAAAAGTATGAAGGGAGATTCCCTTCTCCTATTGGCTGGCCTGGCCCATGTGATCCCAGGGACGCTTGCGAACCGCCTGCGCCCCTGGGATACGTGGGCCCTGCGCATTTCAACTGTAGAGAGGCCCAGCATCGGAAGTGTCCGGACCTCGGGAGCCCTCAGGCAAGAGCATAGATTTTTTTCCGATAGGAGACATCTGCACGTAGGAAGCCTCCTGTCAGAAATTACGGGCCAATATCTCTACTCAGTGCCAATAAATACGCCTTTTCTCCAACTTCAGAAGAACAATCTCATAGTACCAGTATGACTTTTTCCAATGGCCTCTATGAGTGAGTGTAGCAATGAGCACCTTATTATGGGCAATTTAGGCACACTCCCTTTGGGTTGAGACAGCCCAAACTTATCTCGCAGAAAATCCTTATAGCCATCTGTTCAGGATAGACCTGAACCCACATTTCAGAAGAAAAAGGCCAGCATGCTAACTCGCTGCACCTACCAGTCTCTCCTAAAGTTCTCGAACTCATCTCTCCTGTTAGAGATTTCCTGATGCTCTGGGATGTGATTCTGCAATCCCGTGCTCCCATCAGGGAGCTGCACTTGAAGGGAGCGTGGGCTGTAGCCCTGATTCTCCAACCCATGCTTCCTGTGAGTACAGCCTCATCCCAAGGAGTCAGTGCTATGTAAATAGCTCACTAAGGTACCAAAGCAAATTTAAACATGGAAAAGTAAGTTATGGTGTCCAATAAAACCCTTTCAACGTCTCGCCTCTTAAAGATGTACGACCAAACTACTTTTAATGGCTCTAGAAGGATACTAATGTTCATACAATTAAAATATCTAAAACAAAATGGATGAATCCATTTACTGCAAAACCAGAATGCTGGACTCTCAAGCTGAAAATCCTAGTTTGAGAGAGGCATTTGCAGTCCAGTCTTAGCTGGTTTGACTGCCAGAAGATTCTTTTCCCATTCTGTTCAATGAAGCCTCCTTCCAAGTTAACAAGGAGAGGCATAACTGTCCCACCATCCTGAGTAAAGAGAGCAGTATGGATGTAGGGGACAAACCAGAGTAAAAATAAACTCTGTATGATGTCGAATGCCAACAGCTTTGGACACCTGTGCTTTTTCTGCTAAACACAGGAATGATAGCATAGTGGTAATGTCACTGGGCTAGTAATCCAGATGCCTGGACTAATGATCCAGAGATGGGAGTTCAAATCGCAACTTGCCACCTGGGGAATTTAAATTCAGTTAATTAAATAAACCATGAGACTATCGGATTGTTGTAAAAACCCATCTGGTTCACTAATGTCCATTAGGGAAGGAAATCTGCCTGGTCTGGCCTATGTGACTCCAGACCCACAGCAATGTGGTTGACTATTAACTGCCCTCTGAAATGGCCTAGCAAGCCACTCAGTTGTAACAGTCCACTACGAAACATAATAAAAAGAATGAAACTGGACAGACCACCCGGCTACGGGCATGGCAACGGCACATCCAGCCCAGTTGAATCTGCAAAGTCCTCCTTATCAACATCTGGGGACCTGTGCCAAAATTGGGAGATTTTGTCACAGTCTGACAGACGTACTCACAGAATCATACCTTTCAGCCAATGTCCCCTCCCTGGGTATGTCCTGTCCCACCAGAAGGAGTGGCCCTGGGAGTCCTCAACATTGACTCGACCCCATGAAGTCTCATGGCTTCAGGTCAAGCATGGGTAAGGAAACCTCCTGATGATTACCACCTACCGCCCTCCCTCAGCTGATGAAGCAGTACTCCTCCATGTTGAACA
Source organism: Somniosus microcephalus (assembly GCF_052327205.1). Classification (NCBI taxonomy): domain Eukaryota; kingdom Metazoa; phylum Chordata; class Chondrichthyes; order Squaliformes; family Somniosidae; genus Somniosus; species Somniosus microcephalus. Next base: position 212,944,463 of record NC_140992.1, read on the forward strand.
CCACTTGGAAGAAGCACTGAGAGTAGCAAGGGCACAGAATATACTCTGGGTGGGGAACTTCAATGTCCATCACCAAAAGTGGCTCGGTAGCACCACTACTGACCAAGCTGGCAGAGTCCTGAAGGACATAGCTGCTTTCTGGGTCTGCGACAGGTGGTGAGAGAATCAACACGAGGGAAAAACGTACTTGACTTTGTCCTCGCCAATCTACCTGTCGCAGATGCATCTGTCTATGACAGTATTGGTAGCAGTGACCACCGCAGTCAGTGTGGAGACGAAGTCCCGTCTTCACACTGAGGACACCCTCCATCTAAATAGGATAGATTCAGAACAGATCTAGCAGCTCAAAACTTGGCATCCATGAGGCACTGTGGGCCATCAGCAGCAGCAGCAGAATTGTATTCCACCACAATCTATAACCTCATAGAAACATAGAAGATAGGAGCAGGAGTAGGCCATTCGGCCCTTCGAGCCTGCTCCGCCATTCAATGAGATCATGGCTGATCATTCAAATTCAGTACCATGTCCCTGCCTTCTCCCCATATCCCTTGAACCCTTTAGCCTTAAGAAATATATCTAACTCCTTCTTGAATATATTTAATGAATTGGCCTCAACTGCCTTCTGTGGTAGAGAATTCCACAGGTTCACCACTCTCTGGGTGAAGAAATTCCTCCTCATCTCTGTCCTAAATGGCTTACCCCTTATCCTTAGACTGTGACCCCTGGTTCTGGACTCCCCAGCCTTCGGGAACATCCTTCCTGCATCTAGTCTGTCTAGTCCTGTTAGAATTTTATAAGTTTCAATGAGATCCCCTCTCATTCTTCTAAACTCCAGCCGGCATATCCCTCACTCTACCATTACCATCAAGCCAGGTTCAATAAGGAGTGTAGAGCATGCCAGGAGCAGCACCTGGCGTACCTAAAAATGGAGATACCAACCTGGGGAAGCTGCAACACAGGACTAAAAAGTGGAAGCAGCATATTATAAACAGGGCTAAGCGATCCCACAATCAATGGATCAGATCAAAGTTCTGCAATCCTGTCACAGCCAGTTGTGAATGGTGGTGGACTGTTAAATAACTAACAGGAGGAGGAGGCTCCATGAATATCCCCATCCTCAGTGATGGTGGAGCCCAGCATGTGAGTGCAAAAGACAAGGCTGAAGCGTTTGCAACCATCTTCAGCCAGAAGTGCTGAGTGGATGATCCATATCAGCCTATTCCTGAGGTCCCCACCATCATAGAAGCCAGTTTTCAGCCAATTCGATTCACTCCATGTGGTATCAAGAAATGGCTGAGCACACTGGATACAGCAAAGGCTATGGGCCCTGACAACAACCCAGCTATCGTGCTGAAGACTTGTGCTCCAGAACTAGCCGTGCCTCTAGCCAAGGTGTTCCAGTACAGCTACGACACTGGCATCTATCTGACAATGTGGAAAACTGCCCAGGTATGTCCTGTCCACAAAAAGCAGGACAAATCCAATCCGGCCAATTACCGTCCCATCAGTCTACTGTCAATCATCAGCAAAGTGATGGAAGGTGTCATCAACAGTGCTATCAAGCGACACTTACCAATAACCTGCTCACTGATGCCCAGTCTGGGTTCTGGTAAGACCTCTCAGCTCCCGACCTCATTACAGCCTTGGTCCAAACATGGACAAAGGAGCTGAATTCTAGAGGTGAGGTGAGAGTGACTGCCCTTGACATCTAGGCAGTATTTGACCGAGTGTGGCATCAAGGAGCCCTAGTAAAACTGAAGTCAATGGAAATCGGGGGGGGAAACTCTGCACTAGTTTGAGTCATACCTAGCACAAAGGAAGATGGTTGTGGTGGTTGAAGGTCAATCATTACAGCCCCAGAACATCACTGTAGGAGTTCCTCAGGGCAGTGTCCTAGGCCCAACCATCTTCAGCTGCTTCATCAATGACCTTCCCTCCAACATAAGGTCAGAAATGGGGATGTTCGCTGATGACTGTACAGTGTTCAGCGCCATTCACAACTCCTCAGATAACGAAGCCTGGACGACGTTCAGGCTTGGGCTGATAAGTGGCAGGTAACATTTGCACCACAGAAGTGCCAAGCAATGACTATCTCCAACAAGCGAGAGTCTAACCACTGCCCCTTGACATTCAATGGCATTACCATCGCCGAATCCCCCACCATCAACATCCTGGGGGGTCACCATTGATCAGAAACTTAACTGGACCAGCCACATAAATACTGTAGCAACAAGAGCAGGTCAGGGGCTAGGTATTCAGTGGCGAGTGTCTCACCTCCTGACTCCCCAAAGCCTTTCCACCATCTACAAGGCACAAGTAAGGAGTGTGATGGAATACTCTCCACTTGCCTGGATGAGTGCAGCTCCAACAACACTCAAGAAGCTCGACACCATCCAGGACAAAGCAGCCTGCTTGATTGGCACCCCATCCACCACCTTAAACATTCACTCCCTCCACCACCGGCGTACAGTGTGTACCACCTATAAGATGCACTGCAGCACTTCCCAAACCTGCGACGTCTTCCACCTAGAAGGACAAGGGCAGCAGTCGCATGGGAACACCACCACCTCCAAGTTCCCCTCCAAGTCACACACTATCCTGACTTGGAAGTATATCGCCGATCCTTCATCATCGCTGGGTCAAAATCCTGGAACTCCCTTCCTAACAGCACTGTGGACATACCTTCACCACACGAACTGCAGAGGTTCAAGAAGGCGGTTCACCACCACCTTGTCAAGGGCAATTCGGGATGGGCAATAAATGCTGGCCTTGCCAGCGACGCCCACATCCCATAAACAAAACGAATTAAAAAAAAACAAGGGTAGAAATTCTCATTGGAATTGTTCACATAACATCCTTTAATACTCTTGTAATACATTGTGTGCTATTTTTAGGAGTAAATGCAAACCTAAATGTAGATTAATGTTATCCTCAGGCAGTTTCTGATGGCGGGCGGCCTGAAAATCTCCCCCAGTTGAGTTCTAAAATGGCACTGGGGTCCTATTGATATCATAGGACTTTGATTTAAATAGCTAAATTAGCCGTGCACTTGCTTTAGGTGGCCACATATTCTGAGGACCCCATTAAAATGGAGAAGACTGGAATGGAGCAGAAATGTGTTCTCCACTACCCAAGGCACTACTACCGATTTCTGCAGGAGACCTCAAAATCTTCCCCTAAAGTTTTCACGCATGATGTAGGATGGTGTCATATTTTTATTGTCCCAGCAACTAGAGAGAGTTATTGTAACAACCAACAGGCAATGGGTGGGTGCAATGGTGAGACTCTCAAAATTGCCCAAATGGTCATCATCTGATAGTCATGGCCTTGTAAATTTCACAGTCTACATTCAAAATGTTGCAGAATATAATTAAAGATTATTTATTTTTAGCTATAATTTATACCTTACAATTTTGAAATATGCAATATTCACGAGTGCATCTCGCTCTCCAAACAGTATTCAGTTCTGAGCACTGGTGAGGGCGCTGGTTCCTCTGGGGAGTACAGCCAGAGCCAAGTCCATGGCACCACTGGTGGCTCAGCTGTACAAGAGGGGGAGGAAGAAGAGTGGGAGAGCAATAGTGGTAGGGGATTCAACAGTTAGGGGAGCAGACAGGCGTTTCTGCGGCCGCAGACGTGACTCCAGGATGGTATGTTGCCTCCCTGGTGCCAGGGTTAAGGATGTCTCTGAGCGGCTTCAGAACATTCTGAGGGGGGAGGGTGAACCGCCAGAGGTCATGGTCCATATTGGTACCAACGACATAGGTAGAAAGAGGGATGAGGTCCAGCAGGCAGATTTTAGGGGGCTAGAAAATGTAAGGATCGCAAAATTACACATTTTCCCCCAAAGGAAGAAAGGAGAGATATTGGACTGTTTGAGGAAAATATTGGGCCAAAGGGATTTAAAATTAAAACCCTAGGAAAATTTGGCTGGTTTAAATGGCATGTTCAGACTTGCGAAAGGCTGTGACACAGGGAAGGTGGGATGGGCCCCCGAGTTTGGATATTGGACAGTCTGGGAATGTCCTAGACCACCTCAGCCTTTACATAAAGACAATAAAACCTGTTCCCGCTGAAAATCGCAAAGCCAAAGTACATGAATAAAACAGTACATGCCCACAGCAACACAGAGGAAAGAACATAGCCCTACAGGATACAACAATCAAACAGCAGTCCAAAACCAATCAAAGAGATTTACAAACGTTTTATATTTTTAAACTAGTTTCAGGGCAATCCTGAAACCAGTTAAAGGCCAATTAAAGTTAAATGGACCATCCCCGAAACTCGTTACGACTAGATGGGCCATCCCCGAAGCTCGGTAAAGTTTTAAAACCTATTAAAAATAACGAGCCCGCCAAATTTAACAAAGAAACCCGAGATTTGGCAGTCAGATAAGCCAGGCCTCAAAGTAATATAATTGAGGCCTGCTTTTTCAGTGTACAGTCAGTTCGTACAGACAGTTCATCATCAGAAGCAGTTCGAGTGAGATCAGAGCACGAGTTCAGTACAGGAAAGAGAGTCGGAGACTTGAAGGAAGGAGAAGAAAAGGGAAAGTTGTGGCAACCGAAGGCCTAAAGAAACCAACAACTACCAATATTACCACCAACCAGGTAATATTGGGCCACCGTGACCAACAAGAAACCAACCACCGAAAATTTGAAAAACAAAGACTTGTTTCCACTCTACAGGCTAGTCTGACTTACCCCTGGGTAAGATTTTGACACAAAAGACCCTAAAACTTGCCTTAACCAAAGAAAATTGGGTACTTACCCGATACATCCAACAGCGTGACTAACCGCATCAGCAGACAAACCCAAACTGAAGACCCAACGCAGGTGCAGTCTTCTACCACGTCCGGGGTACGGCAGGCCTCAACCGCCACAACTAAGGAGAACCCTGAATTCGCGAACCTCTACAATCTGTCAAGAAAGTCGTTTGGTGAGCATTTCCTGGTCCTCTGGATTTCAACCTAGTGAGGATAGTGGGGTTGGGAGGGTAAGGGATTTTGTCTATTGTAATTCTCCCTCGCTTATTTCCGAGTGTTCCCCACCCTTTTAGCGTATAAGTTTTATTGTATTGTATATTTTCCTGTCTCAAAATAAAGATCTGAATTCTTTTGACCAACTCAGGTGTCTGTTGCAAGTTCATTACAACCCCCAAATAAGTTCAAAGTCTAGAACAAAAAGGCAGTGGGAGTGATTTGAACTGCTCAAAGGAGTCAGAGGTGAAGCTGACAAACAACCACCACACACCACCCCTTACAGAAAGAGGTTAAAAAAGTGGCTGGAGAGATGGTGCAGGAGGGAGGGCTCCAGATTCCTAGTGCATTGGAACCGGATCTGGGGGAGGTGGGACCTGTACAGGTCGGACGGATTGCACCTCAACAGAGCCAGAACCAATATCCTCACGGGGAGGTTTGCTAGTGCGGTTGGGGAGGGTTTAAACTAATTTGGCAGGGGGATGGGCACCAGGATGTAACATTAGAAAGGGGAAATAAAATGCTCAAAGGATTGGGAGAGACAGAGAGCACTAAAGTAAAAAATAGTAAATTATTAGGTGGGGTCAAACTAAGAGAGAATACAGGATGGTCTAAGATGGGTTTAGATTATATGTATCTGAACACACAAAGCATAGTAAACAAGGTAAATTAGCTGCAGGCATGAATAGCCACATGGGAATATGATGTTGTGGCAATAACTGAGACCTGGCTCAAAAAAAGGCAGGATTGGTTATTAAATATTCCTGGAAATAAGATGTTCAGGAAAGATAGGTGGTGTGGCAGCATTGGTTAAAGAGAATGTTACAGTGCTGGAGAGGGAGGATGTCCTGGAGGGTCAAGGACAGAATCTATATGGCTAGAGTTAAGAAATAATAGAGGTGCCATCACACTACTCGGTGTATTCTATAGACCACCAAATAGTGGGAAAGATATGGAGGAGCAAATTTGCAGAGGAATTACAGAGAGGTGCAAGAACAATAGAGTAGTAATAATGGGGGACTTCAACTATCCTAATATGGACTGGGATCATAATAGGGTAAAGGGCAGAGAAGGGGAAGAATTTCTGAAGTGTGTTCAAGAGAACTTTCTTGATCAGTATGTTTCCGTCTCAACGAGGGAGGCATTGCTGGATCTGGTTCTGGGGAATGAGATAGGTCAAGTGGAGCAAGTGTCAGTAGGTGAACATTTAAGGAACAGTGATCATAATATCATAAGGTTTGGATTATTTATAGAAAAGGACAGGGAGCAATCTAGAGTAAAAATGTTTAACTGGGGGAAAGCCAATTTCAGTGGGATGAGAATGGATCTGACCCGGGTAAACTGGAATCAAAGATTGACAGGCAAAACTGTAATGGAACAATGGGCTGCCTTTAAAGAGGAAATCGTTCAGGTACAGACTCACGAGGGGGAAAGGCAGAGCAACTAAAGTCAGGGCTCCCTGGATGACAAAACAGAGAGAGAATATGATGAAACAGAAAAAGAGCATGTATGATAGATGTCAGGATGCAAATACATCGGAGAATCAGGCTATATATATAGAAAGGTCAGAGGAGAAGTGAAAAAGAAAATAAGAGGGGCAAAGAGAGGGTATGAGAATAGAATGGCAGCCAACATAAAAGGTAATCCAAAAGTCTTCTACAGGCATATAAATAGCAAAAGGGTAGTAAGAGGGGTGGGGCCAATTAGGAACCAAAAAGGAGACCTATGCATGGAGGCAGAGGATATGGCTGAGGTACTAAACGAGCACTTTGCATCTGTCTTCACCAAGGAAGAGGATGCTGCCATAGACATAGTGAAGGAGGAGGTAGTGGAGACACTTGATAGGATAAAAATTGATAAAGAGGTATTAGAAAGGTTGGGTGTACTTAAGTAGATAAATCACCAGGAATGGATGGGATGCATCCTAGGATGCAGAGGGAATTGAGGGCGGAAATCGTGGAGGTACTGGCCATAATATTCCAATCCTCCTTAGATACAGGGGTAGTGCCAGAGGACTGGAGAATTGCAAATGTTACACCATTGTTCCAAAAAGGGTGTAAAGATAAACACAGCAACTACAGACCAGTCAGCTTAATCTCAGTAGTGGGGAAACTTTTAGAAACATTAATCAGGGACAAAATTAACAGTCACTTGGACAGGTGTGGATTAATTAAGGAAAGTCAGCACGGACGTGTTAAAGGCAAATCGTGTTTAACCAACTTGATCAAGTTTTTTGATGAGGTAACAGAGAGGGTTGATGATGGTAATACGGTTGACATAGTGTACATGGATTTCCAAAAGGCATTTGACAAAATGCCACATAATAGGCTTGCCAGCAAAGTTGAAGCCCATGGAATAAAAGGGACAGTGGCAGCATGGATACAAAAGTTGCTAAGTGACAGGAAACAGAGAGTAGTGGTGAACGGTTGTTTTTCGGACTGGAGGAAGATACACAGTAATGTTCCCCAGGGGTCAGTACTAGGACCACTGCTTTTCTTGATATATATTAATAACTTGGATGTGGGTGAACAGGGCACAATTTCAAAATTTGCAGATGACACAAAACTTGGAAGTATAGTGAACAGTGAGGAGGAGAGTGATAGACTTCAGAAAGACATAGACAGGCTGGTGAAATGGCCGGACACATGGCAGATGAAATTTAATGCAGAAAAGTGTGAAGTGATACATTTTGGTAGAAGAATGAGGAGAGGACATATAAACTAAATTGTACAATCTTAAAGGGGGTGCACGGACAGAGACCCCCTAGGGGTATATGTGCACAAATCGTTGAAGGTATCAGGGCAGGTTGAGAAAGCAGGTAAAGAGGCTTACGGGATTCTGGGCTTCATAAATAGAGATATAGAGTACAAAAGTGTGGAAATTATGATGAACCTGTATAAAACACTGGTTCGGCCCCAACTGGAGTACTGTGTTCAATTCTGGGCACCATACTTTAGGAAGGATGTGAAGGCCTTAGAGAAGGTGCAGAAAAGATTTACGAGAATTATTCCAGGAATGAGGGACTTCAGTTACGTTGATAGACTGGAGAAGCTGGGGTTGTTCTCCTTGGAGCAGAGAAGATTGAGAGGAGATTTGATAGAGGTGTTCAAAATCATGAGGGGTCTGGATAGAGTAGATAGAGAGAAACTGTTCCATTGGCAGAAGGGTCGAGAACCAGAGGTCACAGATTTAAGGTGATTGGCAAAAGAACCAAAGGCGACGTAAGAAAAAACTTTTTTACGTTGTGAGTGGTTAAGATCTGGAATGCACTGCCTGAAAGGGTGGTGGAGGCAGACCCAATCTTATTTTTCAAAAGGGAAATTGTAGTGTATGTACCTTGAAGAAGGAACTATATTCTGCAGCCCCTGTATACTGCAGTACCAGTAGTGACCACCCCTGTATATAAGCCTGTGTAGTAACTTTGTATAGTAGTTCCAGTTTTGTCTCCATTCAGTAAACACCTGTCATAACCAACTTCTGCAGTCCGTGTCTCAATTACACACGGACGTTACACTGGCGACGAACAGATCTGAACTTACCTACAGTTCTGCACCACCTCACGGGGATCCATCCCTGAAGCGAAGTTGTTAGAGGTCGAGGCCAGAAGGAAGAAATCCAAAAAGAAAAAAAAAACAAACAGAAGAAACGGGCGTCGACCGTGGGCAACCGCCCTCTGATTCATCGAATTCGAAGGTTTGTAGGAGAGGCTGTCGAGAGTTGGGCTTGGTTCTCCAGTCTATGGTGTTCCAGCTAATCGGGCTGGTGGCAGGTAGTACACTGATCCTTCCTGGGCTGCGGCGGGCTAGAGCTCGATCGGGTGGCTTTTCAACGGGGCCGAACAGCGTTGTCGGGAAGAGGAGAGAGAGAGAGAGGGTGGAGCACACAGGGCGCGGCCGGTGCTACGAAGCCGGGTAGCGTACAGACCCGAGAAGAAGGAGGAAAGTGTCCCATAGGGTCTGCTCTGACGACGGGAACAGTAATTAAAATAAAAGAAATTAGAAGCGCAGAAAGCCACGAGGAGCTGCAGTTTGCCACGGGGACCGCGGAGAGCGGCGTTGGCAGCAGCGCGGGGGGAAGTGCGTGAAGACCATAGGGCGTCGCTATCAAGGCATAAAAACGCCAGCAACAGCGCTGGCAGCAGCGGAAAAGACAGAAAGCGCGGGAGGTGCCATCTTAATCCAGCGGGGAAGAAGGCAAAGCGTGGGAGGCGCCATTTTGTTCAATTGGGGAAGAAGGCAAAGCGCAGGAGGTGCCATCTTAGATCTCCAAGATGCCGAAGACTGGCAATATCACTGCCTTCGATAATGCAATAGAAGACTGGACCATGTATGTGGAAAGAGTCGAAGTATATTGCAAGGCAAATGAAGTAGCCGATGAGAAAAAGGCATCGGTACTACTAAACTCAATGGGCGCAAGAACGTACGGCCTATTGTGGAACCTGATCACTCCAGTCAAACCGATGGAGAAGAGTTTTAACGAAATTGTTGATATCCTACAGGAACACCTAAATCCTACACCGCTGCTGATAGCAGAAAGATTTAAATTCCACAAGAGAAATCAGCATAAAGATGAGAGCAATGCTGATTACCTTACGGAACTACGCAAGCTATCAAAGCACTGCCAGTTCGGAGCAGGACTGGCAGATACCCTACGGGACAAATTTGTCTGTGGACTCCTGAGTGAAGGAACCCAGAAGAGGTTACTCTCAGAGAAAGAGCTGACGCTAGATAAGGCTTTCAGCGTGGCAGTATCGTACGAAGCAGCAGCAAGGGGAGCTGCGGAAATACAGCAAAAGCCACAGGAATACGGCACCCATGAAATGACACGGGGATTTGAAAAATGTTATCGCTGCGGCAGAACAACCCATGACCAGAAGGACTGCTGGTCCAAGGACAAAACATGCAGGCAATGCGGAAAGACGGGACACACTGCATGAGTTTGCAGGCCCGGGAAGAAGACTAACGACAACAAAAAGACTACTAAGGAAAAGTACAAGAAAGTACAAAAGATGACGGACAGTAGTTCCGAAGACCAGAAGAGCGATAGTGAATCCTGGAACAAGAGACTAAGCTGTCTCAAACTACACAACGTAATCACAAAAGAGGATCACCGAACCATTTGGGTCACCCTCATGATAGCAGGGTCCCAAGTCAAAATGGAATTGGATACAGGATCAGCCCTGACCGTCATGAATCGACGAGACTACGAGCGGCTATTCTCACACATACCCTTGAAAGACACATCCATTGTCTTGAAGACATATACGGGGCAGAAAGTATACCCCAGAGGGAAAATAAGGGTGCCTGTCGAATACAACGGCAAGGAAATACAGAAATTGTATCTGTACATACTGCAAGATGGTGGACCACCGTTATTGGGACGTGAATGGATCAGAAAGATAAGTTTAGACTGGCACTCCATTCAGGCACTGACTGTGGCTGGTAAAAAGGATGACGAAGTCACACCTGGACGATTGTCAAAAATCTTGGCTAAAGCTAAAGAGGTATTTCAACAAGAACTGGGAACTCTTAAAGGTGTAACCGCCTCGATAAAAATAGAAGAGAATGCAATTCCCAAGTTTTTCAAAGCAAGACCAGTACCGTATGCAATTCGCCCAGCCGTCGAGGCAGAGCTGGAGAATCTGGAGAATGCAGGCGTGTTAACTAAGGTAGACTGGAGCGAGTGGGCGACACCCATCGTTCCTGTCATGAAGAAAACGTTAAACAATAAGTCTGAGGAGCCAAGAAAGGTTCGCATCTGTGGGGACTTCAAGGTGACTGTGAACCCAGTCCTTCACACAGTACAGTATCCTCTTCCGAGGATAGAAGATATTTTCGCCTCACTATCTGGAGGGAAACGTTTTACAAAAATTGACCTAGCGCAAGCATATTTGCAGATGGAGGTTGAAGAATCCTCTAGGAAATATCTCACGATAAACACTCACAAAGGTCTTTACCAGTATAATCGACTGGTATTCGGAGTAGCATCAGCTCCGGCTATATGGCAAAGAGCGATGGAACAAGTCCTGCAAGGGATTCCGGGGACTCAGTGTTACTTGGACGACATCCTAGTGACAGGTGAAAATGACAGTGAACACCTTGCCAACCTAGAGCAGGTGCTCACTAGACTAAGAGAACACGGGCTATGAGCCAATCGCCCCAAGTGCGAGTTTTTTAAGAAACAAATATCGTATTGTGGCCACGTGATTGATGAAGAGGGGTTACATAAGTCCCCTGACAAAACTGAAGCAGTAGTTAAGGCTCCAGCGCCTGAAAATGTGTCGCAACTGAGGTCATTCCTAGGATTGGTGAATTACTACCATAAGTTTTTGCTGAATTTGTCCACAATTCTGCACCCACTGAACGCCCTGCTACAAACTGGAGTAGCATGGAAATGGAGCGATGAATGTAAACGGGCCTTTCAGAAGTGTAAAGGCCTGATCACTTCAAGAGAAGTATTGGCTCACTACAACCCATCACTGCCGATAAGACTGGCGTGTGATGCGTCTCCCTACGGCGTTGGAGCGGTACTGTCACATAAATCCCTTGATGGTTCAGAGAGGCCGATAGCTTTTGCGTCACGCTCGTTAACTGCAGCCGAGTGTAACTACGCCCAGATTGACAGAGAGGCCCTAAGCCTGGTGTGGGGGGTGAAGAAGTTCAATCACTACCTGCACGGACAGAAATTTACTCTACTAACTGATCATCAACCTCTTGTCTCCATTTTCAACCCTAAGCAGGGCGTCCCGATAATGACAGCACAATGGCTACAGAGGTGGTCCCTTTTCCTAGGGGCACACCAATATGACATCGAGTACAAAGGAACTAAACAGCATGGGAATGCTGATGGATTGTTGCGCCTACCGTTGCCGACGGTGGAAGAAGCACCTGCAGTGGATCCTGTGGAGATATTCCACTCGACCATAGTCGAATGTCTACCTGTGACGAATGCAAACATAGAAAAGGAAACACGAAATGACCCGACACTCTCCAGGGTCTATGATTTAACGGTGAAGGGATGGCCAGCACATGGCGAACCACTGTTGCCAGCATTCTCGCCGAGAAGAGAACAGCTGTCAGTGTGCCGAGGAACCTTGATGTGTGGATCCAGAGTAGTAATTCCACCCAAATTGAAGGATAGAGTGCTCAATGAGCTTCATGAGGGTCATCTGGGAGGGGTAAAAATGAAGAACTTAGCCAGAGCGTTTGTGTGGTGGCCGGGAATCGATAGAGAAATCGAAGAGATGACCAAGAGCTTTACAGGATGCCAGAAGGTCCAAAACGCCCCACCACAAGCCCCTCTACATCCATGGGAGTGGCCCTCATCTCCATGGCAAAGGGTACACATTGATTTTGCTGGTCCATTTATGGACTCGATGTTTTTAATTGCGGTGGATGCACATTCAAAGTGGCCAGAGGTAATAAAAATGTCCTCAACCACCACAGAAAAAACTATCACAGTCTTACGAACCATATTCGCCAGAAATGGGCTGCCTGAACAGATTTGCTCCGACAATGGACCACAGTTTGTGTCTGAAGAGTTCCGGAGGTTCTTAAAGAACAATGGTGTTAAGCATTACACATCCGCCCTATATCATCCAGCCACCAATGGATTGGCTGAGAGGTTCGTTCAAACATTCAAGAAGGCTATCAAGACAATGTGTAATGAAGACATACCCCTACAACACAAGGTGGATAACTTCTTGTTTGCCTACCGGAATGCGACACATGCGGTTACCAACCAAACTCCAGCCATGATGTTCTTCGATCGAAGACTAAGATGCCGCTTGGATTTGGTCAAGCCAAACATCAGAAGAGATGTGGAGAACAGGCAGTTTCAGAATATGAATGAAAGGCCAACCAGGAGTTTCAAGATAGGTCAACCAGTTTTGGCCCGGGACTACTGCACAGAGAAATGGCAGCCAGGAACGATCTGCACACGGCAAGGACCTCTAATGTATACCGTGGACGTTGGAGAGAGCATTGTAAGACGCCATGCTGACCAGATTCTAGAGTCACTGGAAAACATCAAATTTACACCACGATCCTATACACCTGGTGATGAAACCGAAGTACCAATTGCATCTACCTCAGAATCGGTGATATTGGAAGCAGACGAACCAAACAACGACGTTGATCCCGAATCAACTTTGCCAGAAGAACCTGATACCCCAAAGAGGCGTTATCCGGACAGAATCAGGAAGCCTCCTCAAAGACTGAATTTATAATTGATTAACTTCAGCTAATGTATATAGCAACTGTAATTGTAAATATGTTATTTAATTATTAATCGAATGTTATGTACTGTTTAGCTAAAAGGGGAGGAATTGTAGTGTATGTACCTTGAAGAAGGAACTATATTCTGCAGCCCCTGTATACTGCAGTACCAGTAGTGACGACCCCTGTATATAAGCCTGTGCAGTAACTTTGTATAGTAGTTCCAGTTTTGTCTCCATTCAGTAAACACCTGTTATAACCAACTTCTGCAGTCCGTGTCTCAATTACACATGGATGTTACAGAGTTGGATAAGTATCTGAAGGAAAAAAAATTGCAGGGCTATGGGGAAAGGGCAGGGGAGTGGGACTAGCTGAGAGTCAGCACGGGCTCGACGGGCCGAATGGCCTTCTGCTGCGCTGTAACCTACTATGATTCTACATTGTTAATTAAAGTGTAGTGATTTAATCTGCTCTCTGCTCATTCTGTACCATTTCTTAAATCACTTCACACCAATTAGCCAAACAGTTCTTTCATTTCCAAAAAGTAGCTATAGCTGCCAAAGATACAAGCACCTGACAGCATACTGGATCACCTACTCCACCTGTTGCAAGCACCAGTTGAGGTATTTAAGTAGTGAGTTTGAGGAGGAAGCGCTTAGTACAAGTGAGGAGGAGCGTGTGGTAGTGGAGGAGCAGGAGCTGGCCCCAAGATTGCATTGTGTCCTTCCTCAGTTGCAAAGCACAGGGCTCACTTATAAAAGAAGGTTGCTATGTGAGCATGGTCATTTTATGGAGTAATTTAAGGCTATCCATCTATACAGTCCTGTAGATAGACAGCAATGCAGTCCGCTGTGGGGCAAGTGACAACTCCATGGACATCTGCAGCAGAGCCTTCAGTGACAGAGATACTAAGTAGAGTGGGAGTGTTTCTTGATGTGCGATAGAGGCCTTGGTCTCCAATCTACACAGACTTCAACATGGTGGATGGAAAGAGCCATGATGTAGGGCTTCACTCCCCTCATTGTCAACCAGAGGTCTGTTCCCACACGGGCAGTGGATGTGCTGCGATAGTGCTCAGTAGCAGGGCACGGTTGGGGTGGGCATGGATGAGGCTTCTGCCTCTCAAAGGGGTTGCTACATCTGGTCCATCACATCTCATCTCAAATGGCAGATGGTGTGCCAGAAATTGGGCACTGCCAGCCAGTTAGTACAACAGCAAACATGGAACCCATTCTATGGCTATCTTATGATGCAATACAAGGAGGTACAGAGTCACCTCAATCCCAAGTGGCTCCCACAGACACCAGCGGCCAACCACTTTACTTGCTCCATCAACTGGTGAAGCAGCTGTAAGGAGCACCAGGATAGGTTCCGGAAGATGTACATCATATACTGTCACCAAGGGGAAACACTGGGTTAAAAAACACAATAAACACCCACAGGTTACTTTCAGGGAAATAAATAATTGTGCTTTATTTTAACTAATTCTGAGAGATTCCATCTGCCAGTGCAGTATAAGATGGCAGCAAATCAAGAATAAACTTCCATAATAGTTGAGGTACTGCAGAACCCTCATCCATGCCTTTGTTACCTCTAGACTTGACTATTCCAATGCACTCCTGGCTGGCCTCCCATGTTCTACCTTACGTAAACTTGAGGTCATCCAAAACTCATTCACCCATCACCACTGTGCTCGCTGACTTACATTGGCTCTTGGTTAAGCAAGGCCTCAATTTTAAAACTCTCATCCTTGTTTTCAAATCCCTCCATGGCCTTGCCCCTCCCTATCTCTGTAATCTCCTCTAGCCCCACAACCCCCCACCCCCGAGATATCTGTGTTACTCTAATTCTGGCCTCTTGAGCATCCCCGATTTTAATTGCTCAACCATTGGTGGCCATGCCTTCAGCTACCTAGCCCCGGTACAAACTGCTTCACCCAGCTACTACACCCAGCCTGCCTTTAGGAGAGAAGTGGGAGGAAGAGAGGAAAATTGATATAAAGTGTGACATATACATATGATAAAAGAATTTAACATGTAGCAACAGATTTGGTGGCTTTTGTATAAATAGGGCCTTCGATACATTGTGTGATACTGTATAATTAGGGTGCGACTTGGAAAGATTTTCCACAGTCAGTGGTAACACTCCTGTAGATGAAAATTGGGAATATAGAAAAAGGCGGAGTCTGATTTTACTCAGCAATAACTGCAGGTATTGAATGAAAGAAAGAGCTGCACAGTATGAAAATGGGGAAAAGATTTCACTACCCAAAATAGGGTATTCAGTGGAATAGGTGAAGCAGCTGGTCTCCCTACCCTTCCTGGCACAGTGGTTTGCTCTTCCAACACTTGCATTTTTAAAAAATATATAATTCTCAATTTCTGTATTACAGCGGACATTTTAAAGAGACCTACTTTACTCTGATTATGGTTATAAAATCTAAATGGTTCTGATTTGTTTGTTTAGTGTCGTAAGATCTTGAAAGGCTAAAAATGTTGGCTGTGGGGATTTTATAGAGGAGCAGAATAAATATATTTTACAGAATACAGTAATAAGGCCAATTTGGTCATTGAAATAGCAGCATTCGTTCCATGCTGATCTCCTGGTGTTTCAATGAACTGCCTCGTAAGGGGCTTGGGCCTTGGTTGAAATCAGCAGTGGTAGATGCTGGGACTGAAATAATGAGGTAATTTCACTGATCCAAGTTCCCAGTGTTATGGCCCTGCTTCTGACCCATGCTCCCTTTGAGCACAGTGCTCCATTGTAAGTATGGGATTACTGAATTTACCTTAATTACTTTGAATTCAGCCATGGCCTACAATGTTCTTCCACAGTTCTATCTGTGCCCAGATAGTGTTCCTATATGTATGAGCATCTTCAGGGACATATTTTTTTTTGCTGTTTACACCAAGGTGCTGGCACATTCATGCCAACTGTCAGTGTTTCATAGTTTCATTTGATGACCAAAATTGGCACAGACTCGGTCCATCTCCCCTCAGTCCTGCTTCTACCCTAGTCCAGCTATTGACAAGACTGGACTGGGCCTCTCTTCCACCTTTGCTGTTCCTAATACTAACACCAAGAATTCTGGTCTTTTGTGCAATATACAGAGGCTGAAATCACTGCTATTAATGCTATAAGCAGCATTGTGGGTCCGGACTATTAGCAGACAGACCAAGGTAGGAACGGGGGGACTCAGGTTGGAGGGGGTTTGGAGGCGGGGGCTAGTTGGGGTACACAGGGTGGAGGGAATGGATGGATCGCCATGAAGAGGAGAGGCAAATGGGCAGAAACTGGAAGTGGCACTTTGGGGTGGGGAGGAATGAGAGCATTAACTGACAAAGAGTGGGTAGAGAGAGTACCAGCATTAACTGGGGGGTGGAGGTGGGGGCGGTGGGAGTGGGGGGGGGGTAGGTGAGGAAGAAGAATACCAGCTTGATGTGGATTGGATGGGGGGGGCGGCTGGTGAAAGAGTGCCAGTTAAAGTGAGGGAAGAGGGGTAAAAGAGTGCTACTAATAACTGGGAGGATTGGAGCAGGGGAAGAGAGTCATTGTGAAAGGCTGGGAGGATGAATGAGTTACAATATCTCCATAAACTGCTCTGGGGGAGAGGATGGTTTAAAAGTACCTCTGAAAGGGTGGATGTTGGATGTGGCAGAGTGATTATTAGGGTAACTTTTGAGGAAGTGACGATCTAGTGGATCTGTTGAAAATCCAAATGTCAGTTTGTTTTCCTTTTTGTTAAGATTAAGCTTCTATTAATGTAAAGTAGAAAAGTACTTAATATTAATCAGAACAGATTATTTTTAATGTCAAAATTCAACGATTTCTGGGACAGCATGCCCCCAAACCGTCCTGGAAACGCACTACCAATCTCCCCTTCATGTACTTATGTTGTTTTCTTTTTGGCATTTCTAAACACAAGTGAAGGAACAATGAATAATCCTACAGTTTAGGTTACAACACCTGCATAACTGCTTGAAACAAAGACAGGAAATGCTGGGAACACTCAGCAGGCAGGTATCTGTGGAGAGAGAAACAAGAGTTAACGTTTCAGGTGTGCATCCTTCATCAGAGCCATATCTTTCAGATCCACACCTGAAACATTGTCGTGTCTGTTCTCTCCACAGATGCTGCCTAATCTGCTGAGTAGTTTCAGCATTTTCTGTTTGTGTTTCAGATATCCAGCATTCGCCGCGTTTTTTTTTTGTTAATGTTGGTTTTCACATATCATCGGATAGGTTTTCCATGTTGGCATGTATGCTGGCATCAAAAACAAAGTGGAAACAGGGTAAAATATTTTATGACTGATTGTGGGGCACGGCTAGAATTTTAATAGAAATCCTTCCCAGGATGCCAGGACAAATTAGCCGTGTTGGACACGCATTGTGAGAGGTTAAATTGCCCAAAAGTATCTTGTTTATGGTTGTTCTGGGAAAATGGGTAATGCCATGCTCACTTTTTAAATAAAAAAACAGCCGTCTGAATCATCTGTAGAGCAGAGGAAAGGCAATGTTGACAGGATTACTACCAGGTTTTATTAGATATGGGAAGGTTACATCGACTGACAAACCACAGTAATTAGACTTTTGTGCAATTGGAATTTATACTAAATTCTTTGCGGTGAATAATGTCCCATCTTTTACACAGGCCTCAGATGATATTACTGAAATGATAGATATCAAATCCTGTGTATGCCTGACTTCAGAGATTTCAGTGTAGCAAGTCAATTCAGTCTCATGTCCACTCTCTCACAGTAGAATCTCTCAGATCAGAGAATGCAACATTCACAGGTACATCAGCTAAATATTTACTAAGCCTGACAAAACAGAACAGCTCGTGACCTATGTCCACTCCAGATTCAAACCATCAGAACTCAACTTCTTTGTTTGTATGAATCATTTTCCTTTTTCTTATTTTCTTCTTGGATTCCATCCCTCATTGTTGACCAGCTGAGAAGCTGAGCAGAAAACCAGCTAATGATGGAGGACTGAATGATACAGGAATATCATTCCTTTATTATGGTTGAAAACAATTACATTCAGCAGCATCTAACAGCTCACTGCCAGCTTACAAACTCTAATCTGTAGACTGACTTCTGGATCTAACCAGTCACTTAATTAAAGCATTAAACCTTAAGGGAATGTCACTAAAGGCTTATACTCAAACTTATATATAATTACAGGCATAACAACAGTAACTGTTGGAAATACTCAGCAGGTCAGGCAGCATCTGTGGAGAGAGAAACAGAGTTAACGTTTCAGGTCGATGCTGCCTGACCTGCTCAGTATTTCTAGCATTTTATGTTTTCATTTCAGATTTCCAGCATCCGCAGTATTTTACTTTTATATGTACAGGGAGTGCATAATCGCTTGTGGGGATCTGGTCTTTAATTTCTTTTCTTCAGTTCTGTGGGGAGGCACCTAGACTTTACCCTAGACCTTTCCCCACAATGGTCTGGTTGAGTGAGGAAGGTGTGCAGGAGTTGTTGGTGTGAGCCTGCAACCTGTAACAGCACTATATGCCATCAGATCACCTAGAGGATATATCCTTTGTGAATCTCAAATGCAATCAATAGAGAGGTATTTTAACTTGCATCTAGTTTTACCTCTATAGTTCTTTAAGTCGTTCGGGTGGAGAAATCAGACTGCATTTCAGACACAAGAACACTTTATTTACAACATTCCTCTGTGGTTACTCACTGGGGAGCAATTTTCCCAGCCCCAAGGAGGCGGGTTTGGAGGCGGGACTGTTGGCAAAATGGCAAAAAACTGAGGGCAGGTTCATTATCCGCCTCCATCCCGCCTCCGTGCAATTTTGCCGGAGGCGGGTTTGATGGGCGCGATTCGGTCCCACCTCCATCAGTCAGGAGAGGTAGTTAAGACCCTTAAATAGTAGTTAAGGGCCTCTATAATCCTATTTTGACAGGCCTTCGTTATTTTACCACATTTTCAGCATGTTGCACAACCCTCCTAAACCACGCCAGCTAATCCTGGCGGGTTGACAAGTGGGTGGCTTCCTCACAGCTGCAGGGCCACCATTAAAACGGAGCTTTCATCAGGGAGCAGTTGCAGGTGGCAGAACTTTTGTTCCAAAGGTCTTTCAGCACTTTTAGCAGGCCTACCAAAGTCAGAGGTGCTGCAGCTTCTATCTCTCAACTGTGGGACCTCCTTGGAAGACCCTCTCCCCGCTTGGACTGAGCGCTTCCCCAACAGAGGTATCTGCCAGCAGCATGGGAACCATTTATTTCCTTTCACCATGGACATCAGATTCGGATGAGGAGCAGCCACAGCAGCAGCAGAACCAGGCAGCTCAGCAGCAAGAGCGCCAACCTCCTGCTCACCCACCTGATGGTACACAGGGCAGAAGGCGCCAGCGCATGGAAGCACGTCATGCAAGGAATGCACTCATCCTGGCCAGATTTGCATAGGTTGCCCATTGTGGCACATGTGCTTGGCTCCTTCTTAACACGATAGACAATGGGCATGACTCTCTGGCCTCCTTTCACTCTGACCACCAACCTGACCACGCAAGTGTCACGGAGCCCACAATGTGGAGTTGCCTAAGCCGAAATAACAGATGCCATCACGCCAACAGTTTGCCATCACCTAATTTTAATACATTCCCACAGGGATGGCATTTCATCAATAAACAGAAACAATTACCCAATTTGCACACAGATCTGGAGGTTATATCCCTTGCCAGCTGGACCCACACAGCCTTGGTTTCTTTGGGAGGCCTCTTCCTCCCAGATGAGGGGAAGAGCACCTCCGTGCTAGCTCTCGCCCCCTCAACCAGCATACCCAGCGTCTCATCCGAGAACCTCGGGGAGGCCCTTGCTTTGGAGCTGGCCATTCTTCAAGGAGATAACAGCTTGGAGGTGGTGCAGCATTGACCAAAAACCAGTGGAATGAGCCAAGGCAGCAAGCAGCCCTTAAATGAAGCTGAATAAGTGACATCAGCAGAGGCGAGTTTCAGTCCCAAAACACTAATTGGCCCAGGGGAACCCACACCTCTGAAATCAACTGGCCAATTAGGGGAAAATCGCAAACTTTTCCCCACCTCTCAGTGGAGGCGGGTTTGGAACCCACCCAATCCAAAACCCGCCTCCAACCCGCCTCCATTGGGAAAATCACCCCCACTGCTTCCCTTACTCCCCACGGTGGGTTACATAGATCCAGCCTCAGCCTATATATTAGTAAATGACTGAATACTTAGGGAGTGAAATTAGACCTTGTTGTGTCCGCTTTCCAGACAGGAAACGGGTACTAAGAGGTACAAATTAGGGGGTCAACCTCCCGCATCTGAATAGCATCGGAAACGTTAAACCGTCTGCTCTCTCGAGTGGATGTAAAAGATCCCATGGCACTATTTTGAAGAAGAGCAGTGGAGTTCTCCCCGGTGTCCCGGTCAATATTTGTCCATCAATCAGCATCACTAAAAACAGATTATCTGGTCATTATCACATTGCTGTTTGTGGGAGCTTGCTGTGTGCTATTTTGACTGGCACGTTTCCTACATTGCAACAGTGACTACTTCAAAAGTACTTCATTGGCTGTAAAGCGCTTTGGGACAGCCTGAGGTTGTGAAAGGCGCTATATAAATGCAAGTCTTTCTTTCTTTAGGTCCCCAGCCGGCCATTCTTGTTGCCCCGCACCCTCTCCCGCCACCCCCGACCAATGAGTTGCCTCTGGGGCCACGACAGTCGCCCGCAGCTCGCCAGTATTACTCTAATCAGACCAGCAGTCCAATTTGCCATGGCCCTGCCGCCGGCCTCATTAGTCGTGTGCGTTCCACTCGATTCAGGTATGATCCAATTCCTAGGCCTTAGAAGCTATATCTAAGCTAGCTGTTAGCTGCTTCAGCACAACAATTCATCTTGCTATACTTCTAATGGGATGAGTCCAGTCCCCAGAAATCACTTATGAGCACTGATATGTGGAATGCACAGAACATTTTATAATCTATGTGCATGGCACCTTGTACTGTACTGGTTTTACAGTGATTACAGTATAGAACCATAGAAATTTACAGCACAGAAGGTGGCCATTCGGCCCATCATGTCTGTGCTGGCCGAAAAAGAGCTATCCAACCTAATCCCACTTTCCAGCTCTTGGTCCGTATCCTTTTAGGTTACAGTACTTCAAGTGCATATCCAAGTACTTCTTAAATGTGATGAGGGTTTCTCCCTTTACCATCCTTTCAGACAGTGAGTCTCAGACCCCCAACCACCCTCTGGGTGAAAAACGTTCTCCTCAACTCCCCTCTAATCCTTCTACTAATTACTTTAAATCTATGCCCCCGGTTATTGACTTCTCTGCAAAGGGAAATAGGGCCTTCCTATTCACGCTACCCAGGCCCCTCATAATTTTATACACCTCAATTAAGTCTCCCCTCAGTCTCCTCTGTTCCAAAGAAAACAACCCCAGCCTATCCAATCTTTCCTCATAGCTAAAATTCTCCAGTTCTTGCAACATCCTCGTAAATCTCCTCTGTACCCTCTCTAATGCAGTCACATGTTTCCTGTAATGTGGTGACCAGAACTGTACGCAGTATTCTAGTGGCTTAACTAGTGTTTTATACAGTTCAAGCATAACCTCCCTGCTCTTATATTCTATGTCTTGGATGATAAAGGAAAGTATCCCGTATGCCTTCTTAACCACCTTAGCTATCTGTCCTGCTACCTTCAGGGATCTGTGGACATGCACTCCAAGGTCCCTTTGTTCCTCTACACTTTTCAGTATCCAACAATTTATTGGCCCAGAAATTCGGGTCTCCATGGGTGAGTACGCATGGGGTACTCACCCGTAAGCCCAATGGAAGTGCCGGTTTCGTGCATGCACTGCGCATGCATGGGAAACCGGCACTTCCATTCCACTGAAAGAAGGGGTTAAGAGGTGGAACGCGTGCGCAGAAGAGGGAGCGTGCGCATCGAACTTATGTTTTTTTTGCAGGTTTTCCTGGGAAGGTAAGTCTCCAGAAGTTAGACATGTAAAAAGCAGTCGCAAGGCCTGCTCTTTACAAGGTAAGTGGTGAATTAATTAAAATTAAAACATTTTTTCCACAGGCTTATTATTTTTATAAATACTTTAAAGAAAGGTAAGTTTATTTTTAGCCCCGTTAGAAAATAAAATTATTTTTTTTTTAAATTTAAATTATTGTTTAAAATAGTTATTTCATGTAATGTATAGTTTATTTAAAAAATGTGATTTAAAAAAAAAATTATTTGAAGATTTAGTGATGTTTTGGGGCTTATAGTATTTATAGGTTTGACAGGTCTTCCTGTCAAACTTATGAATGAAGCATTCCCTGCTACCATTGGCTCTCCATGGCCCACGTGATCCCAGGGGACGCATCGAACTAACTGCGCCCCTGGGATACGCAAGCACTGCGCACCGGCAGTTGGAGGAGGCCCAGGATCGCAATTCCACACGGGCCCACAGCTCAATGGCCGGCGCGGTAGGTAAGTGCAGGTCAGGGGCTTGCACCCGCGGGAAGCCCCCGACCCGAATTTCTGGGCCAATATGTATTCCCTTGCCTTGTTAGCCCTCCCCAAATGCAATACCTCACATTTCTCTGGATTGAATTCCAGTTCCACTTTTCTGCTAGCCTCACTTGTCCATTAATATCTTCCTGCCGTCTACAGCTTTCTTCCTCACTATCAACCACATGGCCAATTTTTGTATCATCTGCAAAATTCTTAATCATGGACCCTACATTTAAGTCTAAATCATTGATGTGTACCACAAAAAGCAAGGGACCTAGTACTGAGCCCTGCAAAACCCCACTGGAAACAGTCTTCCAGTCACAAAAACACCCGCTGACGATAGACTTACAGTTATATAGCGCCTTTCACCACCACGGACATCCCAAAGTGCTTGACAGCCAATTAAGTACTTTTGAAGTGTAGTCATTGTTGTAATGTAGGGAATGTGGCAGCCAATTTGCACACAGCAAGCTCCCTCAAACAGCAATGTGATAGTGACCAGATAATCTGTTTTTGTGATGTTGGTTGAGGGATAAATATTGGCCAGGACACTCGAGATTACTCCCTTGCTCTTCTTCGAATAGGATCTCTTACATCCACCTGAGAGAACAGACTGGGCCTCAGTTGAATGTCTCATCCGAAAGACGGCACCTCGGCACCTCTGACAGTGCAGCACTCCCTCAGTACTGCATTGGAGTGTCAGCCTAGGTTTTTGTGTTCAAGTTTCTGGTGTGGGACTTGAACCCACAACCTTCTGACTCAGAGGTGCGAGCGCTATCCACTGAGCCACAGCTGACACCATTACCCTTTGCTTCCTGCCACTGAGCCAATTTTGGATCCAATTTGCCACTTTCCCTTAGATCCCATGGGCTTTTACTTTTCTGACCAGTCTGCCATGTGGGACATCGTCAAAGGCCTTGCTAAAATCCATGTAGACTACATCAAACATGCTACCCTTATCGATCCTTCTTGTTACCTCCTCAAAAAATTCAGTCAGTCACGACCTTCCTTAACAAATCCATGCTGACTGTCCTTGATTAATCCGTGCCTTTCTAAATGATGATTAATACTGCCCCTCAGAATCTTTTCCAATAATTTGCCCACCACCGAGATAAGGCTGACTGGCCTGTAATTACTCAGTCTATCACTTTCTCCCTTTTTAAACAACGATGCACGATGGTCAGAGCCTCCGCTATTTCCTCCCTTGCTTCTCTTAACAGCCTGGGATACATTTCAGTGGAGTCTGGCAATTTATCTACTTTCAAAGATGCTAAACCCCTTAATATTTCTTCTCTCATCTAATATTTCACAAGCCTCCTCCTTAACTACAATGTCTGCATCGTCCCTCTCTTTTGTAAAGACTAGATGCAAATTATTTATTAAGAACCATACCCACATCTTCCGCCTCAACACACAGGTTACCTTTTTGGTCTCTAATAGGCCCTACTACTTCTTTAGTTATCCTCTTGCTTTTCATGTATTTATAAAACATCTTTGGGTTTTCCTTGATTTCACTTGCCAATATTTTTTCATGCGCTCTGTATGCTTTCCTAATTTCCTTTTTAATTTCACCCCTGCACTTTCTATACTCCTCTAGGCTTTCTGCAGTATTTAGCTCTTGGTATCTGACAAAAGCTTCCCTTTTTTGCCTTATCCTACCCTGTATGTCCTCTGACATCCAGGGGGCTCTAGATTTGTGGGAACATATTTGCTCTGAACCCTCACTATCTCCTCCTTGAATGCCTCCCACTGCTCTGACACCGATTTATCTTCAAGTAGCTGTTTCCAGTCCACTTTTGCTAAATCACATCTCAGCTTAGTGAAATTGGCCTTTCCCCCATTGAGAACTTTTACTCCTGGTCTATCTTTGTCCTTTTCCATAACTAAACTGAATTATGATCACCACCACCAAAATGCACTCCCACCGATACCTGTTCCACCTACCCAGCTTCATTCCCTAAAACTAAGTCCAGAACCGCCCCCTCTCTTCTTGGGCTCGCTACATACTGGCAAAAAAAGTTCTCCTGAATGCATTTTAAGAATTCTGCACCCTCTATACCTTTTACACTGATTCTATCCCAGTTACTACTAGGGTTGTTGAAATCCCCTACTATTACTGCCCTATTGTTTTTGCAATTCTCAGAAATTTGCCTACATATTTGCTCTTCTATCTCCCTCTGACTATTTGGGGGTCTGTAGTACACTCCCAGCAGTGTGATTGCCCCTTTTTTGTTCTTCAGTTCAACCCATATGGCCTCATTTGATGATCCTTCGAACATATCATCGCTCCTCACAGCTGTAATTGTTTCTTTAACCAATATTGCGACCCCCTTTTTTTAATCCCCCTCTCTATCTTGTCTGAAAACCCTGTAACCAGGAATGTTGAGCTGCCATTCATGCCCTTCTTTCAGCCATGTTTCTGTAATAGCCATATCATACCTTCAACGTGTCTATTTGTACCCCCAGCTTATCTGCCTTCTTCACTCCTTGCATTGAAGTGTGTGCCATTAAGCACTGCCAAGCCCCTTTGTTGTCTATTTCTATTGTCTATTTAGTCAGTATATTTCATTCAGTACTCATTGGTAAGGATTCTGCTGTTTTAGCCGGTTAGTTCGATGGTTACGAATTAGAATGGGAGGGGGGATTTTATGAATACAAACCTCCTAGTGGGTGCATTCTTGTGTTATCAGATCTGTCCTTATTTCAATTTCTGTTGTGGGAATTGAGCACAGTTGGAACCCACAGCTGTATATATGGTTCAAGCTCAATTGAATTTTTAAAGTCCTGCAGTTATTGATTGATGTAAACAAGAGGGAGATAAATGCTCCAGTAAACACTGCCTCTGGCAACAACGACAGCATCCCCATTATAAACACTGGCCTGCACAAATCTTTTGGAGCAGCAATGAACCGCACAGACTTCCAATAGCATACTAATATACTAACTTCTTGACTTATGAATCAATTATCTCCAATATTTTCATCAATCTAACTTGATTGTCTTTTGGTTCATCACTTGACCGAGGTAGAATTTAGATCATATGTATATAACTCTTATACATACTTCAGTTATATACAGTAATGCACATTTTGCTATGCTGTTGGAAAATACAGATTTTGCCCTACGAAGATTTTTGTACAGATTTCGTTTACTGGAGAATATGCAATGGTTGTGTGGACCTTGTGCTGTGGCTCAATGTTGCTTTTCTGTACTGGATACTATCTTAAAGGGAAAAACATTAGAAAGATAGATAAATTCATGAAATTAGTGGTATAAATGAAATTTGCAATAGGACTAAATGAGATGTTTTCTGCTTTTAGAACTAGGGTTAACTTAATTAGAATATTGGGGGTGAGCTTCATATATTGCAAATCCTCTCATTGGGAACTTGTCCATTTGGGGCAAGAAGTCACATATTACTGCAGGATTTAAACACCTGCAGGTAGTTAAAGGGCCAGGTACACTAAAAACTGCCTTGGGAACAGAGGCTGAAGGTTTGCCAGTGAGAAATGTCTATTAGTTCTGTAGGATGACATTGAGCCCAAGGATTCTCCGAGACAGTACCAGAAGTGCTCCTGGACCAAGTGAAGAGAGGCAGAAGGCCCTCTTTGAAACGGAGCAGCGAAGGTTCATAAGATGGTCTACTCAGACCCAGCGGAAGCAGGTGGCCAAGGCAGTGAGTGCCGGTTCCACAACCCTATACACTGCAACTTAATATAATAACAATAAGTTTAAAGACCTTACCAGGTCAGACAAGACAAAAGGAGCCAGCCACACCTTCCAAGAATGCTAAGCATTTTACTAAGCATATCTGCCACTTAGAACTACCTCACCCTTACTGTGTTAAAGTGCTAAAGGGTTCATTATCAATGCCCAGGAGTTAGCGTGGACTCTTTACACTCCCGTCTTCACCTGGAAATGTTGCTTTACTCACAACCTTACGTGCAGCATCTCAATAAAAGTCTTGTGGTATGTAATTGCTTGGTTCATGCTCCTATCATCATCCACATTATGGTCTGCAGGCAGATACCTGGGTTGACTGCATCTCATGGGAATCAGAGATCATTCTTCCCTTTTTTATTTTTAAAAGGTTACCAGTGATGGACCCATCAATCTCCTCTCTCTTATCATAGACAAGAAGCAAGCTTTGGAGAATGATCTCTTTGGAGCTCTTCTGGACATAAGCAATAGAACAAGTTGGACAGAGACGTTGGAGGACAGGTGCCAGCTGCAGGTTTGTGACGCCATTCTACTTCTCTTTCTTATCATCCTGTTGCACTCCACATTACCTCTCAGCAAACTAGGTCATGAAACCCATGTCTCATTCATTCTACTGAAAGTCACGTGAGCTCTTCTTAACAACATATTTTAATTTCTCTTCAGCTTATCATCCTCTAGATTTTCCAGATGAAGAAGCAGCAGAGGGTGAAAGACCAACCAGGCCTTTATGTTTCGGGCCCTAACAGTACTTCATTCTATGCATCACTCACACTTTTCTTCCCAAGCACCAGCCTAGAGACATTCAGCCAGTGGTGGGAATTACAGAATAAACCAGAGGGGAATGCATAGGATGATACATAGAGCACAGGAAGATCTGGGGTGAAAGATAAGAGGGAAGATGTTGCTGACTGAAAGATTGGGAGATATTTCCCTTTGGTTGAACAGGCTGGAGACCCATATCTCACAGTTCCTGCTATTATAAGGGTGCTTTCAGAGCATGAAATGCATGTGCAGATATGAGGAACGGTCTCTGACAGTAGTAAATTGGAGGAGTCCACTACCTACAGCTGTAGAACCCTGATCGTTGGCAGGACAAGGCACAAAGGTAAATGGTAAAGCAGGTGTCAGCAGCGAAAAAAACAAGAGACAAAGTGACCAAAGTTGGCAGCTGTTACGTCCGTGAATAATTGAGACACGGACAGCAGGAGTGAACAAAATAAGTCTTTACTGGTGGAAGTCAATAGTGAAACTAACAAACAGAGGCTCTCTAGCGCCTTTTATACAGGGGTGGTCACTGCCGGTACTGCAGTCTGAGACCAGTTATTCTCTTAAAGGTACATACACAACAATTCCTCCCCTTTTAGATAAACAGTACATAACATTCATTTAACAACTAAATGATAACAAATTACAATCACAATTACTGTTGCTTGATACATTGGTTAAGTTTAAGCAATTATAAGTTCAGTCTTTGAGGAGGCTTCCTGATTCTGTCTGGATAACGCCTCTTTGGGGTATCAGGTTCTTCTGGCAATGTTGCGTCGGGATCAATGTCTTTGTTTGGTTCATCTGCTTCCAACATTACCGGTTCTGCGGTAGCTGCAATTGGAACGTCAATTTCATTACCAGGTGTATCAGATCGTGGTGTGGAGTTGACGTTTTCCAGTGACTCTAGAATCTGGTCAGCATGGCGTCTTACAATGCTCTCCCCAACGTCCACGGTATACATGAGAGGTCCTTGTCGTGTACAAATCGTTCCTGGCTGCCATTTCTCAGTGCGGTAGTCCCGGGCCAAAACTGGTTGACTTATCTTAAAACTCCTGGTCGGCCTTTCATTCATATTCTGAAACTGCCTGTTCTCCACATCTCTTCGGACGTCTGGCTTAACCAAATCCAAGCGGCATCGTAGTCTTCGATTGAAGAACATCATGGCTGGAGTTTGGTTGGTAACCGCATGTGTCACATTCCGGTAGGCAAACAAGAAGTTGTCCACCTTGTGTTGTAGGGGTATATCTTCATTACACATTGCCTTGATAGCCTTCTTGAAAGTTTGGACAAACCTCTCGGCCAATCCATTAGTGGCTGGATGATATGGGGCAGATGTGTAATGCTTAACGCCATTGTTCTTTAAGAAACTCCGGAACTCTTCAGACACAAACTGTGGTCCATTGTCAGAGCAAATCTGTTCAGGCAGCCCATTCCTGGCGAATATGGTTCGCAAAACTGTGATAGTTTTTTCCGTGGTGGTTGAGGACATTTTTATTACCTCTGGCCACTTTGAATGTGCATCCACCGCAATTAAAAACATCGAGTCCATGAAGGGACCAGCAAAATCAATGTGCACCCGTTGCCATGGAGATGAGGGCCACTCCCATGGATGCAGAGGAGCTTGTGGTGGGGCGTTTTGGACCTTCTGGCATCCTGCACAGCTCTTGGTCATCTCTTCGATTTCTCTATCGATTCCCGGCCACCACACAAACGCTCTGGCTAAGTTCTTCATTTTTACCGCACCCAGATGACCCTCATGAAGCTCATTGAGTACTCTATCCGTCAACTTAGGTGGAATTACTACTCTGGATCCACACATCAAGGTCCCTCTGCACACTGACAGCTGTTCTCTTCTCGGCGAGAATGCTGGCAGCAGTGGTTCGCCATGTGCTGGCCATCCCTTCACCGTTAAATCATAGACCCGTGATAGTGTCGGGTCATTCCGTGTTTCCTTTTCTATGTTTGCATTCGTCACAGGGAGACATTCGACTATGGTCGAGTGGAATAACTCGATTGGATCCACTGCAAGGCCTTCTTCTTCCTCCGTCGGCAACGGTAGGCGTGACAATCCATCAGCATTTCCATGCTGTTTAGTTCCTTTGTACTCGATGTCATATTGGTGTGCCCCTAGGAAAAGGGACCATCTCTGCAGCCGTTGTGCCGTCATTATCAGTACGCCCTTCTGAGGGTTGAAAATGGAGACAAGAGGTTGATGATCGGTTAGTAGAGTAAATTTTTGACCGTGCAGGTAGTGATTGAACTTCTTCACCCCCCACACTAGGCTGAGGGCCTCTCTGTCAATCTGAGCATAGTTACGCTCGGCAGAAGTTAACGAGCGTGACGCAAAAGCTATCGGCCTCTCTAACCCATCAAGGAACTTATGTGACAGTACCGCCCCAATGCCGTAGGGAGACGCATCACACGCCAGTCTGATCGGCAGTGCTGGGTTGTAGTGAGCCAATACTTCCCTTGAAGTGATTAAGTCCTTACTCTTCTGAAAAGCACGCTTACAATCATCGCTCCATTTCCATGCTACCCCCGTTCGTAGCAGGGCGTTCAGTGGGTGCAAAATTGTCGACAAATTCGGCAAAAGCTTATGATAGTAATTCACCAATCCGAGGAATGACCTCAGTTGCGACACATTTTCAGGCGCTGGGGCCTTAACAACCGCTTCAATTTTGTCAGGGGACTTATGTAACCCCTCTTCATCAATCACGTGGCCACAATACGATACCTGTTTCTTAAAAAATTCGCACTTGGGGCGGTTGGCTCGCAGCCCATGTTCCCGTAATCTAGTGAGCACCTGTTCTAGGTTGTTAAGGTGTTCACTGTCATCTTCACCTGTTACAAGGATGTCGTCCAAGTAACACTGAGTCCCCGGAATCCCTTGCAGGACTTGTTCCATCGCTCTTTGCCATATCGCCGGAGCCGATGCTACTCCGAATACCAATCGATGATACTGGTAAAGACCTTTGTGAGTGTTTATCGTGAGATACTTCCTAGAGGACTCTTCAACCTCCATCTGCAAATATGCTTGTGCTAGGTCAATTTTTGTAAAACGCTTCCCTCCAGACAGCGAGGTGAAGATGTCTTCTATCCTTGGAAGAGGATATTGTACTGTGTGAAGGACAGGGTTCACCGTCTCCTTGAAATCCCCACAGATGCGAATCTTCCTTGGCTCTCCGGACTTATTGCTTAACGTTTTCTTCATGACAGGAACGATGGGTGTTGCCCACTCGCTCCAGTCGACCTTAGACAACACGCCCGCCTTCTCCAGATTCTCCAGCTCTGCCTCGACGGCTGGGCGAATTGCATATGGTACCGGTCTTGCTTTGAAAAACTTGGGAACTGCATTCTCTTCTATTTTTATCGAGGCAGTTACGCCTTTAAGCGTGCCCAGTTCTTGTTGAAATACTTCTTTGGCGTTAGCTAAGATTGTTGACAATCGTCCAGGAGTGACGTCTTCATCTTTTTTACCGTCCACCGTCATTGCATGAATGGAATGCCAATCCAAGTTTATCTTCCTGATCCATTCCCATCCCAATAACGGTGGTCCACCATTTGGCAGTATGTAGAGATACAATTTCCGTATTTTCTTGCCATTGTATTCGACAGGCACCCTTATTTTTCCTCTGTGGTATACTTTTTGCCCCGTATACGTCGTCAAGACAATGGATGTCTCTCTCAAGGGTATGTGTGAAAATAGCCGCTCGTAGTCTCGTCGATTCATGATGGTTAGCGCTGATCCTGTATCCAATTCCATTTTAACTTGGGACCCTGCTATCGTGAGGGTGACCCAAATGGTTCGGTGATCCTCTTTTGCGATTACATTGTGAAGTTTGAGACAGCTTAGTCTCCTGTTCTCGGATTCACTATCGCTCATCTGGTCTTCGGAACTACTGTCCGTCATCTTTTGTACTTTCTTGTACGGTTCCTTAGTAGCCTTTTTGTTGTCGCTGGTCTTCTTCCCAGACCTGCAAACTCGTGCAATGTGTCCAATCTTCCCGCATTGTCTGCATATTTTGTCTTTGGACCAGCAGTCCTTCTGGTCATGGTTAGTTCTGCCGCAGCGATAACATTTTGCAAATCCCCGTGTCATTTCGTGGGTGCCGTATTCCTGTGGTTTTTGTTGAATTTCTGCAGCTCCCCTGGCTGCTGCTTCATACGATACTGCCACGCTGAAAGCCTTATCTAGCGTCAGCTCTTTTTCTGAGAGTAACTTCTTCTGTGTTCCTTCACTCAGGAGTCCACAGACAAATTTGTCCTGTAGGGTATCTGCCAGTCCTGCTCCGAACTGGCAGTGCTTTGATAGCTTGTGTAGTTCCATAAGATACTCAGCATTGCTCTCATCTTTGTGCTGAGTTCTCCTGTGGAATTTAAATCTTTCTGCTATCAATAGCGGTGCAGGGTTTAAGTGTTCCTGTAGGACAGCAACAATTTCATTAAAACTCTTCGCCTTCGGTTTGGCTGGAGTAATCAGGTCCCGCAATAGGCCGTACGTTCTAGCGCCCATTAAGTTTAGCAATATCGATGCCTTTTTCCCCTCCGCTATTTCGTTTGCCTCGAAATATACCTCGACTCTTTCCACACACATGGTCCAGTCCTCTAATGTATTATCAAAAGCAGTGATACAGCCAGTCTTCGGCATCTTGCAAATCTAAAATGGCGCCTCCCGCGCTTTGCCTTCTTCCCCGATTTAACAAAATGGCGCCTCCCGCGCTTTGCCTTCTTCCCCGCTGTTGTTAGCGCTGCTTTCCACGGTTTCTTGCGCGTTAAATATTGATTCTTTTTCTTTTATTATTTTCCCGTCATGGAGCCGGCCCTCTGGGACACTTCCCTCCCTCTTCTTAGGTCCGAATGCTGCCCGGCTTCGAAGCACCGGCCGCGCCCTGTGTGCTCCACCCTCTCTCTCTCTCTTTGCCTCCCGACTCGCTGCCCGGCCCCGTTGAAAAGCCACCCGATCGAGCTTCAGCCCGCTGCAGCCCAGGAAGGATCAGAGCACTACCTGCCACCAGCCCGACTAGCTGGGAAACCACAGACTGGTGAACCGAACCTGGCTCTTGACAGTCTCTCCTGCAAGTTTTCAAACCGATGATTGACGGTCGACGCCCATTTCTCGAGTTTCTTTGGACTCAATTTTTTTTTTTCTTTCTTCTGGCTCCGACCTTCAACAACGTCGTCTGAGGTGCTACCGAGTTGCAGGTAAGTTCGTTTCTTACTCGTCGCCAGTGTTACGTCCGTGAATAATTGAGACACGGACAGCAGGAGTGAACAAAATAAGTCTTTACTGGTGGAAGTCAATAGTGAAACTAACAAACAGAGGCTCTCTAGCGCCTTTTATACAGGGGTGGTCACTGCCGGTACTGCAGTCTGAGACCAGTTATTCTCTTAAAGGTACATACACAACAGCAGCGAAACAAGCTTTCTGCGAATTATTGTAAAGTACTTGCTGGGCTCTTTAAATCCACTTCTGCTTTTTCTGTAGCACTCAGCAATGCCAGACACCTGTTTTATTGTGGCAAAGTTAGTGCTTAGTGTAAATGAGGTGATAATGATGACAAACGGCATGTATGTAATCACCAAGTCATTACTCCTCATTTATATATGCCTGCCCATTTTAAGGTGGGTGCTTTCTGCCAGAAACAGCAGCGGAAAATTGGACAGTATTCATCGGAAAATTTGAGGTTTAGCAGTAAAGCAGAACTTTCTGACATCAGTCCTAAATTTGCACACACAAAAGAACATACTCTGTGACACAAGAAGTCGCTGCTGAGATTCTTACTCCAGTTAGTGTAATACCAACAAGGTTGTAGTTCAGACTGAGTTTAAAGAGATATAATCACCCTTTCGGGTTCAGTACCTAGAACAAAGTATCTTCAAAAACTGGTTTCAGAGCCACAATATTCCCACTGGGAAGGTTTCCACTGCAGCCTGTATGAAATGCACTTTTATTGGATAACTTTGTTTGCAGGGCTATCTTGATTGGGTAGAATCATAGAATTATACAGCACAGAAGGAGGCCATTCGGCCCATCGTGCCTGTGCTGGCTCTTTGAAAGAGCTATCCAATCAGTCCCACCCCCAGCTCTTTCCCCATAGCCCTGCAATATTTCCCCTTCAAGTATTTATCCAATTCCTTTTTGAAAGTTATTATTGAATCTGCTTCCACCGCCCTTTCAGGAAGTGCATTCTAGATCATAACAACTCCGTGTAAAATGTTTCTTCATGTTGCCTCTGGTTCTTTTGCCAATTACCTTCAATCTGTGTCCTCTGGCTACTGACCCTTCTGCCACTGGAAAAAGTTTCTCCTTATTTACACAAAACCATTCATGATTTTGAACACCTCTATCAAATCTCCCCTTAACTTTCCCTGCTCGAAGGAGAACAACCCCAGCTTCTCCAGTCTTTCCACATAACTGAAGTATTTCATCGATGGTCAATTAGCTCTGCACCCTCTCTGAGGCCTTGATATCCTTCCTACAGTGTAGTGCCCAGATTTAGCCACAATAATCCAGCTGGTGCCTAACCAGTGTGTATAAAGGTTTAGCATATCTTCCTTGCTTTTGTACTCTATGGGCTCGATTTTGCCATTGGTGCGGGCTGGGGGCGTGTCAGCCGCTTTTCGTGTTAGCCACCTGGCTCCAATTTGATGTGGGAAAAATATGCGATTTTCCCCTAATTGGGCAATTGATTTCCAGCGTGTGGGAACCCCTGGCCCACTTAGTCTTTCCATCCTGAAAGTCGCCTCCGATGACGTCATCAGTGCTGCTGGATTTAAGGCCTGCAAGCAGCCTTGCTTCTTCTGCAGACTGCAAACCTTATGCCCTTTGCTGTGATAGATTCCTCCAGCCAATATGTCCAGCAGTAGGCCAAAATCTACACCAAGGTTCGATGACGCCGCCCTGCAAGCTCTGGTGGAGGGAGCAAGGGGAAATAAGGAGGTGCTCTTCCCTTCCTCAGGGAGGAAGAAGCCTCCCCAGCAGACGAAAGCTGTGTGGATGCAAGTGGCCCAGGGGGTCAACTCTTTGTCTATGTGCCGCAGAACCTGGCTGCAGTGCAGGAAGAGGTGTCATGACCTTCTGCGCACTGGAAAAGTGAGTATGACTTTCCCATTACCCTCAATCTGATCCCCATTGCCTCTCCTCACCAGCACTCAGCTTTGACAACCTTTTCCTCCACATCCCACTTGACACTGACATCCCTGCACCCTTACCCATTCCCTCTCTCTCTATGGTCACATTCACCTAACTATTCGACTATGCAGCCCTCACACTCCCTATTGCTGTGATGCTATGAAAATAACTTACAACACACAGGGAGGGCTCTTGGTCTTGCCACCTCACTCCATCTTTGTCTCCTTCTAACCATCAATTATATGGATTCTCTACACTCACTCCTTCATTCTCACTCAAACTCCACTTGTCTCCCTCATTGCAGGAAAAGAGAGCTCACAATAAGAGGGAAAGAGTGAGGACAGGAGGATGGCCACCCTCAGTAGCCCAGCTCACCCCCTGGGAGGAGGCGGCCCTGGAGATCGTGGGAGTGGAGGAGGATGTGCAAGTGGGGGACGGAAAGACGGGTGCATCAGAGCAAGCTGGTGACAGAATAGTTTATCATCTCTCTCATCGACATTGCATGAGTCACTGATAATGATTCTGAAGCTCTAACAGATTGACTTTTGATCATCTGCAATATGCAATGTGCATGTAACCTTGGCCTCACATCTCTGACTCTTTCCTTTACTCCCCCACAGGACCATTGCAAGCACCCGTCCCCACTATCCAGGAGGAACAGCCTGAGCCTCCAGACTCCTCAGAGGAAGCTGCAACCTCTGAGGGCGCAGCGTCAGCAGAATTCAGCGCACCCAGCACCAGCGCAGACACTCACACCTTGGTGGTACCTTCGTGAGATAGTGCAGTGTTGTCACCTGGTGTATCACAGCTCACAAGTGAGCATCAGCAGATGGTGGAGACAGGGACAGCAGTGGAGAGTCCTCGTCGGAGGGCGCAGGACTCTGCCAGCTCGGCTGAGCTGCATGTCGACCCTGTGCCTTCGGTCCATCCAGAAGAAGAGTGGTGCTGGAACTCCAGGAAGAGGTGCAGGTTTTGTCTCCAGGGTCGCTGCGAGTGTGGAGCAAATGGAGGAGTCCATTGCTAAGATGAGCAGAGCCTTTGTGGAGGCATTGGCGCATGAATGCATCACCACGGAAAGGATGGCAACCTCCATGGAAAGGATGGCTACCTCCATGGTAAGGCTGGCTACCGTAGAGGAGAGGATGGCTATGGTAGGGGAGAGGATGGCTACGTCCATGGAGGAGCTTAGTCGCCAGGGTATGGAAAACATGGTATTTGTTCAGAATAGACTGACATCTCTTGAGGAGCGATGGTCAGCTCTTGAGCAAACAAACCAGACCTTCAGGCAAGTCCTCGGGAGTAGGACTTCCAGTACAGAAATGGGTCCTCATGGCCCCCCTGAATTGCAGCAAGGTGCTGTCAAGCCACTTGCTAGCTCTGAAGTGGGGCTGACCCATGAGAGGGATGTTGGTGGCATACGACAAGGAAGTGGGGGCTCCTCTCCAAGCGCTCACACTACTTTGCCACTGCAGAGCCCTCGGTCAGAGCCCCACCAGAGTCCCCACCCAACTGAGATCGGCATCTCAACCCCTGCTGAGTACTGCAGGGCTCCACCTGATCGATCCAGGCATCTGAAGCGCATCTTCAGCAAACCAATGGTTTGCTCGATTATAGATCTGGTGGAAATGTAGCTCGAGCTGTAGCGCTCCTCAGCTTCGTTGGATGGGCTCCTCAATGGCGTCATTAGCCACGTCTTCAGGGGATAGCCCTTGTCTCCAAGTAGCCATCCGTTAAGTTGGTGTGGTGGACTGAAGAGCGGAGGCACACTAGACTGGCGCAGGATGAAGGAGTCATGGCAACTGCCAGGGTACTTGGCACAAACATGCAAAATGTCCTTCTTGTGGTCACACACCAGCTGTACGTTGATGGAGTGGAAGCCCTTGCGGTTGACAAAAATACCTGGATTGTGATGGGGTGCCTTAAGGGCCACATGTGTGCAGTCAGCGACGCCCTGCACCCTTGGAAAGCCTGCCGGATTGTCAAACCCAACTGAACACACAGTTACACTGGCTTGATCCTTGGAGAAATGGATGTGATTGTGCGCGATGGCAAAGAGGGCATCGGTTACCTGCGTGATGCAAGTGTGTGCGGCCGCCTGGGAGATGCCGCTGATGTCTGCTGCTGATTCCTGGAATGAGCCTGAAGCAAAAAAGTTGAGTGCGGTGGTGACTTTGACGGCCACTGATAAGGGGTGTCCACCTGCTCCTCTGGGCTCCAGGTCTTGCTGCAACATTGCGCAGATGTCACCCACTACCTCTCGCGAAAGTCTGAGCCTCCTTTGGCACTGCTGCTCAGTCACGTTGAGGTAGCTGATCCTCTGTCTGTAGACCCTGTTTGGGGGGTATCCCCTGCGCCGACAGGCTTCTATGTGCTGGCCCCTTCTGGCCTGTGCAGCTTCAGGTGGGTGAGCAGCAGCTTGGTTCTGTTGTTGTTCATGGTTCTGCTGGTGCCGCGGCTGGTCTTCGTCCGAATCTGATGTCCAGGGTGAAAGGAAATAAATGGTTCCCATTCTTCTGGTATATACCTCAGTTGAGGAAGCGCTCATTCAAGGTGGGGAGGTCACACTGGAGATGGGTGTCAGGCTCCAAACTTCCACAACAATGAGTAGGCCTGTTAAAAGTTCCCCCAGACCTGAGACAACAAAGTTCTGCCACCTGCAAATGATGATTGGTGGAAACTCCTTTTTAATGGTGGAGCTGCAGCTGTTAGTGAGCAATCCACTTGTGCTGCCGCCAGGTTTCACTGGCGTGTTTCAGAGGAGGCGTGAAGTGCGTGGGAAAAGTGTTAAAATCAGAAAGGCCTCTCAAAATGGAATTATAGAGGCACTTAACTGGTTGTTAAGGACCTTAAGGGCCTATCCCACCTCTTGGAGGCAGGATGGAGACGGGGTCAGAAAACTCGCATGTGAGAAAATTGCTCGGAGGCGGGATGGAGGCGGGATCCCGCCCGCCCGCCAGTTTTTGCGATTTTAACACCACACATCTCCAATCCCGCCTTCTCGGGCCTGGCAAAATTGAGCCCTATGCCTCTATATATATAAAATAATATATATATATATATATATATAAAAAGCCAAGCATCCTGTATATCTTTTTAATAGTCTTCTCAACTTGTCCTGAAACCTTCGAGGATTTGAGTACGTACACCCCCAGGTCTCTCTGTTCCTGCACCCCCATTACAATTGTGGCATTTAGTTTAGATTATCTCTCCTCATTCTTCATACCAAAATGAATCATTTCACACTTCACTGCGTTAAATTTCAAGTCTGTCTATGTCCTCCTGAAGTCTGTTACCATCATCCTCACTGTTTGCTTTTAACAAATCCATGCTGGCTTTCATTTATTAGCCCATATTTTTCCAAGTGCCAATTAATTTTACCCTCAATTATTGTCTCTAAAAGTTTCCAACATTAGGCTGACTAGCTTGTGTTTGCCAGGTTTATCCCTCTCTCCTTTTTTGAACGGGGTGTAATATTTGCAACCTACCAGTCCTGTTTGTGGCACCATTCCCATATCTAAGGAGGATTGGAAGATTGTGGCCAGAGCCTCCACAATTTTCACCCTTACTTCCCTCAGCAACCTAGAATGCATCCCATCCGGACCGAGCGGCTTTTCTACTTTGAGCGCTGCCAACATTTTAAGTACTTCCTCGTTATCTATTTTTATCCTATTCAATTTCTCTACTACCTCCTCCTTTACTATGACATTTAGCAGCATCCTCTTCTTTAGTGAAGACAGACGCAAAGTACTCATTTAGTACCTCAGCCATGCACTCTGGCTCCACAAGATGTCCTTTTTGGTCCCTAATCAGCCTCACCCTTCCTTTGACTGCCCTTTTACTATTTATATAAATAGTATAGTTAAAAATGTTATTTGTTTATTGGGCCATGATCACTAATCATGAACTATTTTATTCATATCACCTGTGTATGCTCTGTACAATAATGCATTTACATAATTGAATTTGTGTAGTAACATTCTTTACTCTAATAGCTGTTAAATTCGCAAATAAGGTCATTTTAATTATTTGCATTCATTAGTATTTCATAGTTGGATTAATTTAAAGTTCAGAAGTTTTGAATCAAGAACTAAAAACAATAATCTATCAGTAAAGAAAGAAAAAATGTGCATTTATATAGCCCCTTTTTGACCCCAGGATATCCCAAAGTGCTTTACAGCCAATGAAATACATTTGAAGCATAGTCACTGTTGTAATGTAGGAAATGTGGCAGCCAATTTGCATACAACAAAGTTCCACAAACAGAAATGTGATAATGACGGATAATCTGTTTTTGTTATGTTGATTGAGGGATAAATATTGACCAAGACTCCCCTGCTCTTCTTCAAAATAGTGCCATGGGATCTTTTGCATCCACCTGAGAGGGCATGGGGCTTCGGTTTAAAGTCTCATCTGAAAGACAGCACCTCTGACAGGGTAGCACTCCCTTAGTACTGCACTGGAGTATCTGCCTGGATTATGGGCTCAAGTCTCTGGAGTGGGATTTGAATCCACAAACTTGTGACTCAGAGATGAGGGTGCTACCACTGATTCATGGCTAACACTCTATTTACAGCCCACGTCCACAGAAATACCAGTGGTCATACCTCCCCCACATTTCCCTCCAATGAGGGACCAGACAGCACATTCCTTCTTCTGCCTTCCCTTTGCTCTGGCTGTAGAGCCACTGGCTCTTACACAGCTGTAAGAACAAATACAGGCATCTATGGCGTGCAAGTTAAAGGGGCTGAACACTAATATCATTATAGACTGACAATAAATTATTATATGTGCCAGACCCACTATCTCACTGTACAGTCGAACAAAAGTTTCAGTAAACCCTGCACCATCATCCTTGCATTAAAAAACTATCCCCCACTCGCAGCAAGCATATATAATGACCTAGACAGATGGGGCAATCTGACCATATTACTTCTGGAAACAGCAAAGATGAATGTGCCACTCTTGATTCCTTCACCTATTCAAAAGACTACCGGTCAGGGTCCCAGCCTAAGAGTTCCATGACCTTGACAGGGATATAACTCAAGTTTCTTTGAGCAGTTAAAATTATTACAACTTTCCAAGCTCAAGAGAGGTTTGGACTCCCAAACCTTAGATGCTACCACTAGATAGCCCAGTTTAAAAGAAATGTGGCCTGGAACACAGCATCACCATAGTACTCATGGCTGGGTATGGAAGCCACAGCCTCGTAATCCACTCCAATTTCCAACTTGCTTTTCAGATACCCTGGCAAGGAGTGCAGGAACATCCTACAGTTGCAATAACATTATTGACCAGAAAGGATCCTCTGCTCTACTAAAGATTCCACTAGGTTTGTCATCCAATCTAGCAAAAAGGAAGAATCCCAGGGAGCTCACTGCAAGTGAGCCTAACACTAGGAGGACATCACCAGGCTAGGTCAACTTTTCCACAAGGGGAAGATCTTCCAGCAGCAAGTTCAACTTCACACAATAGGACCTATTCAGGTATCTCTCCCTGTTGTATGAATTCTGGAGAGGATGTACCCAGACTGTCTCTACACATTTCCAGCTCCTATCCCCAGATCCAACCATTCTGAGCAGTGATCAGGAAAATTACAAAGGCTGAGATTCTCATAGACACACTGGACCTGTCTCCAGGTGTGCGAGAGCTGCCCGAGATGGACAGAGTAACATCAGCGAGAAGATGCATTCCCCCCTCCCCACACCACAAGCATGTGGATTAAGCACCTGAGAAAATACCAAGAACTGAGAAAGTATTGAGTCTGAACTTACTTCCTGGAGGCCTGCACAAGTCTTCCTTCACCAATACCACAATACACCCCTGAACAATGAGAGACAGGCTGATCCTAAGTAGAAAACCAAAGCACACGACCATCTTCTAAATGAATGGAAAAAGTGACTCGAACCAAACGTTGCCCCTACAAAATGTAGGATAGTTCCTGTGTACCCTTGCCTTGAGTACCCCCTTCCATTGTTGTCTGAACCTCAAAGTATGTAAGACAATTGTGCAGATAAGCACAACTATGCTGTATATGTCAAGAATAATTATAATACAACAATATATGAACCACTGTACATTTATTTCTTTAAAGAATTTTCAAAACATATGTTTATATCTTGACTGTTAATGGGTAAATGATTGACTGCTTTCCTGTTTGAATGTGCAAGATTGGCTTCATGAAATAAAAGTTTAATAGAAGAAGTTTAGCAAGATATATTTTAATGGTTAAAGATTAATGTTACAGTAAGAAAGCTAGTCCTGACATTTCAGCTGTACGATTGCTTTATATGGGGATTTTTCAGTATCATAATTACATTAGAACAGTCTGCACCACTACAATGATTCTACAAAGAGCATTATGAAATTTTGCTCTAAATCTGGCATCAACTCATTACTCACCACTGACCAGATCTAACTGACTATTAAATGCAACTGTATTGAGTACACAAACGTTATATAAAATATCCATTTTATTTCTTTGTAGTAAACCACATTTTGCTGGAATGGCTTGAAAGGAAACCCTGCCATGCTATATTGACAAACAATAAACATAAACTCTACATTAGATGTAAAGTGAATTTCAGTAACAGCACTTTATAGAAATTCTTCCCTCGTGAAAGCAATTCCAGATGTGAACTAACCCAGATCATTTTGCATTTAAAGGGCCAATAAAAATAAAATGAATTTGTAAGCAGCACTTGGATGATTGTTGCAAAATGATGGATTTGAGATTTTCAATCCTACAAAGACAGTTTTTTGTATGTAGTGTTACCATATTGACAGATTGTTAATTGCAAGTCCACTCAAAAGAGGAAAGGCATACGTTTGTGGCTGAAATCCATCATAAGATTGTAACCCTAGCTGTTTATCTCTAGGTCTCTCTTTCGCCAAACTCAGCCTCTTTCTCTTTCCCTTTCCAGCTGCACGGGTTGTGAAACTAAATACATACATACATAGCAATAAAGGAAAGGATGACAAAAGGGAATATGAAGAGGTTAGGAAAGAAGTCAAAAAAGCAATTAGAAAAGCAGAGGAACTACACAATTAAATTATCAGGGAATATAAAAAGAAATACTGACGTATTCTACAGACACATAAATAACAAAAGAAAAATCAGGATAGGAATATGGCCAATAAGGGAAGCACAAGATTAACGCACAGACAGTGACAGCAAAATGGCAGAAATATTGCATAGTTACGTTGCTTCAGTATTTACCAGGGAGACTAACAGGGCGGACATGCCATTAGAAGAAGAGATAAAAAAAGATATTACACATTTAAGATGGAAAGGTGGGAGATAATTGATAAACTAATCAAACTTAGGGAGGA
The DNA here is from genome assembly GCF_052327205.1 of Somniosus microcephalus. Classification (NCBI taxonomy): domain Eukaryota; kingdom Metazoa; phylum Chordata; class Chondrichthyes; order Squaliformes; family Somniosidae; genus Somniosus; species Somniosus microcephalus. Next base: position 212,986,093 of record NC_140992.1, read on the forward strand.
TATTCTACATTCTATGTAATTCTATGTATGTAAACTAGGCAGAATTATCTGGGAATATAATTGTACAGTGTTGAAAGAATATATTACATGGAACTTACAGTATAGAAACAGGCCATTCAGCCAAACTGGTCTATGCCAGCATTTATGCTCCACACGAGCCTCCAGTCACCCCTCTTCATCTAACCCTAGCAATACATTCTTCTATTCCTTTTTCCCTCATGTACTTATCTAGCTTCCCCTTAAATGCATCTATGCTATTCGCCTCAACTAATCCTTGTGGTAGCGATTTCCACATTCTTGTGACTCTTTGGGTAAAGAAGTTTCTCCTGAATTCCCTGTTGGATTTATTGGTGACTATCTTATATTTATGGCCCCTAGTTTCTGGTCTCCCCCACGAGTGGAAACATCTTCTCTACGTCTACCCTATCAAACCTCTTCATCATTTTAAAGACCTCTATTAAGTCATCTCTCAGCCTTCTCTTTTCTAGACAAAAGGGCCCCAGCCTGTTCAACCTTCCTGATCAGCATAACCTCTCAGTTCTGGTATCATCCTTGTAAATCTTTTTTTTACTTCTCCAGTGCATCTATATACTTTTTATAATATGGAGACCAGAACTGTGCACAATACTCGAAGTGTGGTCTAATCAATATTCAATACAAGTTTAACAGAGCTGCTCTTCCACTCTAGAAATGAACCCCAGTGCTTTATTTGCTTTTATGGCCTTATTAACCTGCGTTGCTACTTTGTGATTTGTGTATCTGTACCCCACAGATCCCTTTGCTCCTCTACCCCATTTACACTCTTATTTTCCAAGCAGTATGTGGCCTCCTTATTCTTCCTACCAAAATGTAACACTTCACACTTAATTATATTGAAATTAATTTGCCAATTACATGCCCATTCTGCAAGTATATTAATATCCTCTTGTATATTGTCGCAATATTACATATTGTGGGGAATGGTGCTTGCTTATAGTGTGGTGGAACTTTAAGATGTATGTTTTCATGCTGTTACTGAGCAAACTCTGCTCAGTCACTCAGCAGAATACGACCATTAAGTTGTGCTGTTTTACCTCTTTTTTCAATCTCACTATAATTTATTTCTATGATGAGTAACTTTTTCTTCACTCTACATAATACATTGTGTACTTGAGTTCTGCCCTATTCTTACTTTGACAAAAAAAAGCTTTACACACAGTTATATTATTGGTGAAGGGGAATTAAGGGGAAACAGGTAATATTTTGAGACATTTGAGCAAGAATGGTTTGTTTTTATGGTTCTAATACTGTTCATATAATTATGGGCTGCCTAATAGCTCTTGGGCTAGATTTTCACTTAATCATAGTCAATGGACATCTATGCACAAATAACAATAGATACACATATGGAATTTGTATTTGTTCAACCATAAGCTGAAAGGAGCATAGTGCATTATAAACGGGACTGGTTGTGTTAAAAAGATAGTCTAGCGTATTTACAACTATTAGTGATTTATTTCCATTTGGCTGTCTGTTTTTGAAGATGAGGTAGTTGTTGCGGATTACAACGGAATAAGTGGAAAACTACCAGAGGCAAGTGTCAGTGGAATTTTCAGAAAGAAATTAGTGAAAGTACACGGTGTGACTGCTTGGAATGGAAAGGTTTCAGTAGACCGGAGTCTGTGCTGCATTCTTACCTTTCTCTTGGATCGCTTTGATTTCTTCGACATGTTCTTCACCTTTTTGTGGAGGTGAAACAAAACCTGAAAGAGGAACAAGAGCTCGTGAAACAGCGAGCTGCTCTGTGAAGAAAGGAAGGGTACGTTTGTTGATGACTATTGGTGAAATAAAGCAGGCAAGTATATGTACATTTAAGCACAGCTTAAGGCTGAGGTAAACCTCGCTTCCCTAAACTTTAAGCAGATTAATTATACATTTCCAACAATATCTGTCATGAGATCCTCAACAGCTTCAGTCCAGTATAGAGGCGATCGCAGTAATTAGACTGCATGTACATTCCCAATACGGTCAGATCACATATCGCCTTATATAAAACTCCAGTACACAGGCCGAGCAGAAAATGTTATTATCCCAGAATCTTGTTAAGAGTTCCTAGACTTTCAAAACACCCATTAATTCACCTGTTGCATTTTGCTAAAATAAAATGATTTTATAAAGAGACAGCGTTAATATACTCTGTATTTGCACTGAATATTAAATTAAACCTTCTGCCTAGTTTATCAGTGGCTACCACTCCCTTTCTTGCTCCCCTTCTCAGCGTAGTTTCGTGTCTCCCGAGTTCACTTTCTGCACAATTAACTTCGCGGGAATGGATCCAATTGGACTTGTAACCATACTCACGCCACGCGAAAGTTTTCTTTGATATTATTTGGAATGGAGCGAGCAGCTTCAGTTACCTTGGCATAACAGCAGCCGATCAAGAGCAGGGGCAGTAAGTACCCAGTGATCAGAATGGTCACTTTGTAGATCTGCTTGGGAGTTCCGTCCTCCCATACTTCCCAGCAGAACGACTTGTTCGGAGCCTGGCGGTACCCGGTCAGCAGCGTCTGATGTTGGGCGACCGGCACCGCGGTCAAGAGCGACAGAACCCAGATCACCGCCACCACCACCGTGGCGTTCCTCTTGTTTCGGATGCACGGGGGACGCTTGGAGTGGACCACGGCGATGTACCTGTCCACCGACATGGTCGCCAGGGTGAAGATGCTCACCAGCATGGTGGCCGTGAAAACATAGTGCACCGACTTGCAAAGGAAAGCGCCAAAGATCCACTCGGGGAGAGAGTAAATCGTGGCTTGGAAGGGGACGCAAAACAGAAGGAAGGAGAGATCGGCAATGCAAAGGTTGAGGATGAAGGTGTTGGTTGTGCTGCGCGATCTCCTCGACTTGGTCCGTCCCAGCACGATCATCACCAGAGTGTTCCCAATAATGCCGAGGAGGAATATTAAGCCGAAGGTGATCGGCACAATCACTGTCTCTGGTCCCTCGGCTGTCCCATCCGAGCTGGCATTTCCCCCAAGGCCGGTCTCATTGTTGGAGCTCAGCGTCTCAGTATCCATCCTCAATCCGCTCTCTGGCCGCTGTCGCTACTTCAGTGAGGAGAGGCTGTTGGATGGAGCCACGGAACAGCCAGTCGGCAACATATCCGAGAGTGAAATGCAAGAGTTCCCCCCTTTAGTGAGGGATGTCAGTCAGAGCCGAGTGCTGCTCTTGATGGCAGTGCGGGATGGGGCAAAGGGATTGGGCTCCCTGAACCCTCCAGCATTCCAACTCCAGTCTCTCAGGTCTCGCCTTCCGAAAGAAGCGCCGCTTACAATGACTCCAAAAATACAATTCAAGTGTTGCAATAGTCATGCACGCTTCGTGATACAGTTCTTCCTCCGTTCGCTACTCAAAGACTAACGCAGTAAATTACATCCGTAGCCTGAAATTCTCGTTCCAGTCCTTTGGAGTTGGGTGTGTTACTTTCCAGTTGGAGAGCACAGGCCAGCGACAATTACCTACCGGAGTCAGTGAATTACAACATCAACACACACTCCAAAGATGCATTACGTGTACTGGACGCAAGTATTACGCATGCAAATTATTTTCAGCAGTTTATAATTGGACTAAAATGCCCCATTTTGTGTGTGTGTGTCGCTGTTTAAGGATACATATTCATGATGATGGGAATCTATCCGTGCACTAGTTTTGCCAGGTAAGATTCTTGCTGAAACAGTTCTCTCGAATGAACATCAACATTCCCAATGCGCCGACGCTACCTGCAAATAGCCTCAATTGACAAGAACAGCCGGCAGCTCTTTAACTTAACGCATCTCAATCACTTCAACACTGGGCTTATCAATTGCACTTTGAGCTTATGTACTGTTAGGTGTCCGTTAGCCGAGAGATACGAGAAACCACACAAATTATCTCCTGGTTGTCGGGTCTACTGATTTACCAGGAGAGCAGTTTGAGGGACACAAACTGAACAAATGACACAACAGTGGCTGCAGCTCTGCGTCATTGTGTGTTCGGCCGTCCTGAAAGAGTGACCTGCTGGCCGAACAGCCCTCCAGCTCTCAGTCACACAGGTGGCTGTGCCCTACCTCGCGTTTTAACAAGCCACAGGACTTTCCGTACACTTGCATTACACTTCCAAGAAAGAAGTGAAAAACTTTAGAGTAACAGTACTGGCAAGTAGATACCGATTGCTATATTGCAGCTGGTGTTATCCCATTAAAACCATATACTACAGAATAAACGTTGAAACGCTCTGGTTATCTTGTGTAAGCCACATTGTAAAACATACATTGGACCAGAGAGCTTGTAATGTAGGCATGAACCTGACAAACGAACTTTGCATCCCTTGGTTATAGAGGGAGAGTAATATTCACTCGCTAGCATTAACTCTTTAAGTCCTATACAGTTCCTGAGGCGATGAATGTGTGTTTACAGTCACTGTTATATTCGAGGATACGCCCCCCCCCCTGAGCTATCATAATTAAACAAGGAATAGATCGGACTTACACAGGTAACAAGGGGTCGTTCGGCCCGACTGCTTGCCTCTCTCCCACGGCCAGGTTCTCACCCGGGTGGCCCTGGAGATGGAGCACACTCGAGGCCTCCTGCGACCGGTGGGCACCGCGGGGACTGGAGTGCATCATCACCCCGGCCAACCACATTTTAATTTAAGTTGTTAAGTTTCATTTAATGTTTTATTAGTTACAGTTTATTTGGTTTAGTGTCCACACAAAAGAGTACACAAGTAACAAGCCTTCCGCGACCGGTGGGCACCTGAGCGGCTGGAGTGCATCATCACCCCAGAACAAAATTTGAATTTGTTAAGTTTCCTTTAATGTGTTTTTGTTAAGCTACAGTCTATTGGTTGCATCAGAAGAGTACACAAGTAACAAGTCACTAGATCGGCAAGATCACAAGATGCTTACAGATGAGGAAGGCCATTTAGCCCATCTTAATTCACCCGCCCAGAATGGCTCTACAGCCCCCCTCCACACACACATCGCTGCATCCATTTATTTCATGAATGATCCCGGCTTTTGGTCTCCGCCACTCTGCTCAGAGTGTTGATCACTGCATGAAGAACTTCCATCTATCCCTCCTACAATTACTGTTTACGAGTTTGAATCTGTGCTCCCTCGTCCTACTCCCACAGTTTAATTTAAAGTAGTATTCCAGATTAATGTTTTCCAAACCGTTTACTGTCTTCTCTACCTCTTATCAGATCAGCTCTCCCGATCAGTAGTCACGCTGGACAACCAATGGTTTAAATGTGGTATCACGCCGGGCCTGTGAGCTCTTTATGCAATAGCTAAGTAGTTTTAGACTCTAAAATATGTTTAAATAATTACCACATAAAAGATCGGGGAGATGCTTTATATTCATGCACATCATTAACGAGCAACTCAAAGCGAAATTGAAAAATTGATATTCCATAATTAAACTGAAGAAACACTCAAACTCAATTCCTTATTTACAAATCCTGCTTGAAATTCAAGGTCATTATGAACGATCTTCACTTTTTTGCTAATGCCGGAGATCAATTGACATTAATTGATGTCAAACGATTTAAAAAGAGCTTAGATCCCAGCAGGTCAACTTGTGAAACTGAATTCAATCAATCTGGTAATTTGTAGGCTAGCACCAGAAAATGACAACGAACCCTGCCAGAACATTGTAAAAACCCCAACTCGTTCATTAATGCCCTTCAGGGAAGGAAACCACCCCACCCCAGCCCCTGATCCTCTCTAACTTTTACCGCTGCACAATAGAGAGCATCCTGACAAACTGTATCACAGTATGGTATGGCAGCTGTAGCTACTATGACCGGAAAGCCCTGCAGTGGGTAGTCAAAACTGCCCAACGCATTACCGGCACCCGGCTACCGACCATAGAGCACATATACCAGAAACGCTGTTTACGGAGGTCACGGTCCATCATCAAAGACCCTACCCACCCCAGCCACAGTCTGTTCGCCCTCCTGCCATCTGGGAGATGCTACAGATGCATTCATACCCGTACGACCAGATTTAGGAACAGCTTCTTTCCCAGGGCTGTCATCCTACTGAACTCCACAAATAAACTCTAAAGCCTGCACATCTGCCAATGCACTTTATTATGGTTATGTTTATGTTAATGTATTACAAGCCAAATGTATGTTGAATGTTTAAATGTCTTAATCTAAATGTACACTCTCGGGAGCCGCAAGCCTACATTTCGTTGTACTGCACTTGTGCACCAACAATGACATAAAAAAAAAAAATTGAAAAGTTGAAAGTTGAATTTGGTCTGGCCTACACAGGATTCCAGTTCAACAATATATGGTTGACTCTTAAATTCTTACACTAGTACATTGCAAAAGAATATTTATTAGTGTCAACCGTAGCTCTGTGGTAGCACTCTCGCCTCTGCATCAGAAAGTTGTGGGTACAATTCCCACTCCACAGACTAAAGGACCAAATCTAGGCTGACACTCCAGTGCAGTACAGAGGGAGTGCTGTACTGTCGGAAGTCCCGTCTTTTGGAGAAGATGTGAAACCTCGGCTGGATGTAAAAGATCCCATGGCATTGTTTCAAAGAAGAGCAGGAGTTCTCCCTAGTGTCCTGGCTAATATTTATCCCTGGACCAACATCAGTAAAACAGATTATCTCGTCTTTTATTTAATTATTGTTTATGGGATCTTGCTGTGCACAAATTGGCTGTCATGCTCCTACATTATAACAGTGACCACACTACAAAAAGTACTTCATTGGCTGTAAAGCACTTTGGGACATCCTGAAATCATGAAAGGTGCTATATAAATGCAAGTCTCTTTTCTTTTTATTATTATTAAGAATACCTGCTAAAATATTAATACAATAATCTAAAGATTGAAACTGCCATTCTTGATTGCAATAAGTATATTATTACATATTAATGTCAATTGATTTCAGGCATTAGCAAAAAAGTGAAGATAGTCATGAATAATGTCCCAGTTCATAATGACCTTGAATTTCAAGCAGGATTTGTAAATAAGGAATTGAGTTTGAGTGTTTCTTCAGTTTAATTACAGAATATCAATTTTTGAGTCCAGGCTGACACTTCAGTGCAGTACCGAGGGAGTACTGCAATATTAGATGTGCTGTCTTTCAGATAAGGTGTTAAACAGAGGCACTCAGGTGAACATAAAAAATCCCATGACACTATTTGAGGAGGAGGAATGTTCTTCCAGTGTTCTGTCTAACATTTATCCCACAGCTTACATCACAAAAAACAGATGAACTGGCCATTTATTATTGTATATGTGAGACTTTGCTGTGTGCAAATTGGCTGCCGTTTTTACATAGGATTACATAGGATATACGGCACAGAAACAGGCCATTAGGCCCAACCAGTCCATGTCGGCTTTTATGCTCCTCTCGAGCCTCCTCCTGTCTTTCCTCATCTAAATCTGTCAGCGTAACCTTCTATTCCCTTCTCCCTCATATGCTTGTCCAGCCTCCCCTGAAATACATCTATACTGTAATTACTGCAATCGGACTTGTCACCTTTCTTGAAGATGGTCACAATTACGGCATCTCTGAGATCCCCTAGCATGCTCTCCTCCTTCCAGATAAGAGAGATGAGTTCATGAATTCATGCCAGTAGTGCTTCTCCTCCATGCTTTACTGCCTCGGCGGGGATTCCATCTGCTCCTGAGGCCTTGCTGTTCTTCAGTTGTCAGATGGCCTTTTCAACCTCATGCCGGGCTGGGGTTGTGCTGAGATGGTGGCGGGTAGCATGCTGCGGGATGGAGTTGAGGACACTCGCGTCGAAGACAGAGTCACGGTTAAGGAGATCTTTGAAGTGCTCCTTCCAGCGGGCACTGACTGCCTCTCTGACCTTGATGAGTACCTCTCCGTTCTTGGCCCGCAGAGGGGTAGGACCTTGGGCACTTGGGTGCTTGGGCCATAGATGGTCTTGATTGTGCTAAAGAATCCACGCATGCGGTAATTACAGAGCAGTTTCCCTGCTGTCTGCCACAGGGAAAGTCATCACAAGAATCCTCCTCAGTTGCCTTCTCCCAGTGGCCGAAGAGCTCCTCCCAGAGTCACAATGTGGATTCCGCCCACTAAGGGGCACAATGGACATGATCTTTACCGCATGTCAATTACAAGAGAAATGCAGGGAACAGCACCAACCGCTATACATGGCCTTCTTTGATCTCACAAAGGCCTTCGACACTGTCAACCACGAGGGATTATGGAGTGTCCTCCTCAAATTCGGCTGCCCTCAAAAGTTTGTCACCATCCTCCGCCTGCTTCACGACGACATGCAAGCCATGATCCTGACCAATGGTTCCACCACAGACCCAATTCATGTGCGAACCGGGGCCAAGCAAGGCTGTGTCATCGCACCAACGCTCTTCTCGATCTTCCTTGCTGCAATGCTCCATCTCACCCTCAGTAAGCTCCCCACTGGAGTGGAGCTAATTTACAGAACAAACAGGAAACTGTTCAACCTCCATCACCCCCAGTCCAGATCCAAGGTCATCCCATCCTCTGTCATCGAATTACAGTATGCAGACGACGCTTGCGTCTGCGCTCAGTCGGAGGTCGAACTCCAAACCATCATCAACACCTTCACTGAAGCGTATGAGAGCATGGGCCTTACACTAAACATCCGTAAGACAAAGATCCTCTACCAATGTGCCCCCGCCACACAGTACTGCCCCCCAATTATCAAAATCCACAACAAGGCCTTGGACAACGTGGACCACTTTCCATACCTCGGGAGCCTACTGTCAACAAGGGCAGACGTCAACGACGAAGTCCAACACCGCCTTCAGTGTGCCAGTGCAGCCTTCGGTTGCCTGAGGAAGAGAGTGTTTGAAGACCAGGACCTCAAACCCGGCACTAAGCTTATGGTCTACAGAGCAGCAGTGATACCCGCCCTGCTGTATGCCTCAGAGACATGGACCATGTACAGCAGGCACCTCAAAGTACTGGAGAGATACCACCAATGCTGCCTCCGCAAGATCCTGCAAATCCATTGGCAGGATAGGTGCACCAACGTCAGTGTTCCTGCTCAGGCCAACATCCCCAGCATCGAAGCTTTGACCATGCTCGATCAGCTCCGGTGGACGGGTCACATTGTCCGCATGCCCGATACGAGACTCCCAAAACAAGCGCTCTACTAGGAGCTCCGGCATGGCAAGAGAGCCCCAGGTGGGCAGAGGAAATGCTTCAAGGACACCCTCAAAGCCTCCTTGAAAAAGTGTAACATCCCCCACCGACACCTGGGGAATCCCTGGCCCAAGACCGCACAAAGTGGAGGAGAAGTATCCGGGAAGGCGCCGAATACCTCGAGTCTCTTCGCTGGAAGCAAGCAGAAGCCAAGCGCAGGCAGCACAAGGAGCGCACGTCAACTCAAGCACCCCACCCGCCCCGCCCCTTCAACCACCATCTGCCCCACCTGTGACAGAGACTGTAGCTCCCGCATTGGACTCATCAGTCACCTGAGAACTCATTTTTAATGTGGAAGCAAGTCATCCTCAGTTCCGAGGGACTGCCTAAGAAGAAGACATCTATACTATTTGCTTCAACCACACTCTGTGGTAGCAAGTTTCACATTCTCTCACCACTCTTCTGAATTCCCTATTGGATTTCTTGGTGACTATCTTATATTGATGGCCTCTAGTTATGTTCTTTCCCCGCAAGTGGAAACATTCTCTCTATATCCACTCTATCAAAACCGTTTCAGAATTTTAAAGACCTCTATTAGGTCACCCCTCAGCCTTCTTTTTTCAAGAGAAAAAGAGGACCCAACCTGTTCATCCTTTCCTGATATGTATACCCTCACATTTCTGGTATCATCCTTCTAAATCTTCTCTGTACCCTCTCCAGTATCTCTATATCTTTTTATAATATGGTGAACAGAACTGCACGCAGTACTTTTAAGTGTGGTCTAACCAAGGTTTGATACAGGTTTAGCATAGCTTCCCTATTTTTCAATTTTATCCCTCTAGAAATAAACCCTAGTGCTTGCTTTGCTTTTTTAATGGCCTTGCTAACCTGCATCACAACTTTTAGTGATTTGTGTATTTGTATTCCAAGATCCCTTTGTTCCTCTACCCCACTTAGACTTGCACCCTCCAAGTGATAAGTGAACTCCCTATTCTTCCTACCAAAATGTAATACCTCACATTTATCTGTGTTGAACTTCATTTGCCAGTTATTTGCCCATTCTGCAAGTTTATTAATGTCCTCCTGTAATTTGTTGTAGTCCTCCTCAGTATTGACTACCCCACCCAATTTGGTATCATCCGCAAATTTAGGAATTGTGTTTTTGATTCCAAAGTCTAAATCATTAATGTAAATTGTGAACAGCAGTGGTCCCAGCACTGATCCTTGTGGAACACCACTACCCACTTTCTGCCACTGTGAATACCCTTTACTCCCACTCTCCTGCTTTCTACCTTGAAGCAGCTAGCAATCCATTCTGCTACTTTTCCCCTGACTCCACATTCTCTGACCTTATTCATTAATCTATTATGGGGTACCGCATCGAAGGCCTTTTAAAAATCTAGATAAATTACATCTACTGCATTACCCTTGTCTATTCTTTCTGTTACCTCTTCAAAAAATTCAATAAGATTGGTCAAGCAAGATTTTCCCTTTTGAAATCCACACTGACTATTCATTATTATATTTTTCATTTCTAGATGTTCTTCTATTCTCTCCTTTAGTAGGATTCCATTATTTTTCCTACCACCAATGTTAAGCTGACTGGTCTATAATTCCCTGGACATGTTCTATCCCACTTCTTAAATATAAGCATTATGTTAGCTATCCACCAGTCCTCTGGCACTACACCTTTTTCTAATGAATTATTAAATATGTGTAGTAATGCCCCTGCTATCTTTTCGCTAGATTCTTTTAAAATGTGTGGATGCAATCCATCCAGACCAGGGGTTTTATCCTCTTTGAGTTTGACTAGTTTATTTAATACTAGCTGGAGTGCCCGACAGTGCAGAGGCTTTTTTGAGGGCATGTTGTTGTTGGAAGAGAGAGAGAGAGCGACTGGGGGGAAGAGAGAGAGCGACTGGGGGGAAGAGAGAGAGCGACTGGGGGGAAGAGAGAGAGTGACTGGGGGGAAGAGAGAGTGACTGGGGGTAAGAGAGAGAGCGACTGGGGGGAAGAGAGAGAGCGACGGGGGGAAGAGAGAGAGCGACTGGGGGAAGAGAGAGAGCGACTGGGGGGAAGAGAGAGCATGACTGGGGGGAAGAGAGAGCGCGACTGGGGGGAAGAGAGAGAGCGACTGGGGGGAAGAGAGAGAGTGACGGGTGGAAGAGAGAGAGCGACTGGGGGAAGAGAGAGAGCGACTGGGGGGAGAGAGAGAGCGACTGGGGCGAAGAGAGAGCGCGACTGGGGGGAAGAGAGAGCGACTGGGGGGAAGCCTCCAGCCTTCACAACGATGGCGGCGATCGCGGGCCTTTTGTTGATCGCGACGGGAGGTGCCTAGCTCAGGCGTGGCTGGGCAACAGAGGCCCAGGCTTCGAGGCCTGGGAAAAATGGTGAAAGGTAGGAAAATTATCGAGGTTAGAGAAAAGATTTACAAATTAATTAACTTTTTTAAAAAAACAATTTGTGTTTTAAAAGCAACTTTTTTTTTGCTGGAAATGTAGATTTGAAAAGAAACACGCAGAAAGTGGGAAAAAGAAACGAAGAGTTTGGAATCAAGATGGCGGCCACTCACCTCATTTCAGAACGATAAGGCCCGCCCACACACGCACCGATTGGTCAACCATCAGGTCGTTGAACTGTAGGATTGGTCAATCATCACGTCACTCAACAGTAGGATGGCCCGCCCCGCACACACAATGAACCCGCCCCTACTCGATGCAAATGAGCGGATAATGAGTGGAATTTTGAACGTTTTTTGGATACCGTCGGCACAATGTTTGTCCGACCAAAAAGTAAATCCGCCTACAAGAGTCCCCTAATGATGAGCTTTCTTTTGATATAACATATGTGTAGGTACGCTCTATAACTTTTGATTGTATAGCCGGACAGACAGACAGACAGAGAGACAGACAGACAGACAGACAGACAGACAGAGAGAGACATACTGTTTTATATATATAGATTTCCCATTTCTTAATTTTAAAAGCACTTATCTCATTACTCATCTCATCATCTAATGTCACGTCCACCTGTTCTATCTCCCTGGTAAATACCGAAGTGAAATAATGATTTAATATTTCTGCTATCTCCCCATCGTTGCCTGCGGTATTGTCCTGTCTATCCCTTAATGGCTCTATTCCCATCCCAACCTTTTTCCAGTTCTGACAAAGGGTCACAGACCTGAAACGTTAACTCTGTTTCTCCACAGATGCTGCCTGCCTGCTGAGTGTTTCCAGCATTTTCTGTTGTTATTTCAGATTTCCAGCATCCGCTGTATTTTGCTATAGTATTAGTGTTTGGTTCACTTCCTTTTTTATTGATGTGCCTGTAAAATATTTTACTACTTTGTTTTATGTTCCTTGATAATTTAATTTCATAGTTCCTCTTTGCCTTCCTAATTTTTTTTGGACTTATCTTCTAATCCCTTCGTATTCAGCACACCTCTGCTGTCTATGTACTTAAAGTATGCCTCTTTCCTTACCCTCAATTGTTCCCTTATGTATTTATTCATCCATGGAGTCTCATTAGTGTTTAGTTTGTTCTTTCCTTTTAGCAGAATATATTTTTCCTGCCTCTGTCGAACACTGTTTTAAATGTTTCCCATTGTCGTTCTACATCATTGTTTGCCAATATTGTTGCCCATTTTATCTTCCCAAGTTCTATTCTTTTTGCCTATAAAATAACAGTAACTATACTTCAAAAATAATTCATTGGCTTTAAAGCGCTCTGGGATGTCCTGAGAAAAGAAAAGAAAGACTTGTATTTATGTAGCGCCTTTCACGGCCACCGGATGTCTCAAAGTGCTTTACAGCCAATGAAGTACTTTTGAAGTGTAGTCACTGTTGTAATTTTGGAACCGTGGCAGTCAAGTTGCACACAGCAAACAGCAATGTGATAATGACCAGATAATCTGCTTTTGTTATGTTAATCAACTGGGGAATTTAAATTCAGTTAATTAAGTAAATCTGGATTAAAAAGCTGGTAATTTGGTGACCATGAAACTACCAGATTGTTGTAAAAACCCAGCTGGTTTGGGGATGTCCTTTAGGCGCACAAAATGTTTTGGGTGGTTTGTAAGACTTTAAATCAAATTATGAATCGGAACCAATCTCAGTTTAAGCACCTGGGATGTAAACTTGTAGATTTGAATGTAAACTTCATTTATAATTTTTTAAAACAATTTCAGTGTATATTATTTGAAAACATTCATTAAGATCATATGCCACGCTCTTGCTTACTACCAAAAGTTATTTTTCTACTTTTTTAAAGCTATGTAATAGAGGTCAACTAGAGGAAGCCATAGATCTCTGTTATCTCCAGCTCATGGAAGTTTGCCAGAATTTATCTTAACCCATTCTCCTCCCAAAGTCAAGTTAGTGCTTTGTTCTTAAATATAATCAAAAATAATGAAATGCTTATAGCCACATGAATCACTACCATTAAATATTGAAGTCTAGGCGAAACGTAAACATTGATAAGAATGGACGACAATTTGTTGAGTTGGCAAATGGCTCTCTTGCACAGGAAGTACAGTTAACAGTAATTAAAAGATGTATCATTCTAATAATCTCAACCTCCAGACAATAAATGATTTCCATCTGGAAAAGTAAAATAATAGAATGAACTATAAGAAATTGAAAATGTTATAATGGAAGAACACAAATCCTATCCCATTTAAGTTTATAACTCATCATGGCCATTTAATTCTCTTCTTCCCAACCAAGAAGGAATAGATTCTAGTTGGTAGAACGTAAGAGATGGAATATTGTGTCGATATATTGCCATAGTGATGTTTTTCCTTTATGTTGCCACTCCCTGGATTGTCACTCCTAAAGGTTCTAGAAAAAAATAACCACAGCAGCTAAATACAAAAATACTGTGGAAAGGAGACAACGGACATCAGAATGTATTGAGACAACTTACAAATGAAGGATAAAATATTCAATTATATTTTTTAAATTGAGAAACCTAGGCATGAAACCATTCTGAAGAACATTACCAAGATTGAAAAGAATGACAGCGAAGGTGAGATAATTCAAGGAGTAGTGGTTAGATAATGACAAGCTTAGGTTTGTAAAAACCTGCAATTGTAGGAAAGGGCAAACTGAAGGAGGTCAGGAGTTTTGTCGTTTTGAGGTATCGGGAAAGCGTAAGTGGCAGGAGGAGATGATGTGATAAGTCTTGGTTTCAGTACAGTGAAGAGAAGTGAGAGCATTATTTGTCCTTACAGACATTGATCTCCAGCTAAGCTCGCACAGCTGAACGTGTTCAGCAGGAGGAAGGACTGCCCCCACCCCCCCCAACCAGCGCTATTTAAAGGGACCATCAACTACTTTCAAGTTAGTTGCTGATAGTTTTCTACTGGCTTTTGCTGCAATTGTACAAGTGTTTGGTGCTTTCTAGAGTTCTTTAAAGTTGCTGAAGTCTACAGGGAGTGGTGTGGCAGGTGGTGAAGGACTTTGTCCTGACTTCAAGACTTCTGCACAAACTACTTGCTCCCAGACATGGGTGCAGTAGTAGGCAATCCCCTTGGAATACAGCATGACTTGCAGAATGAACAGAGGACACACAGAGCAGGACAAGCTGCTAGAAGAGGGAAGAGGAGGAAAGGTTCTCAGCAGGAGGCCATATCCACCCAGGGTGTTTAGGGAGCAATTCTCCTGCCTGAACCTAAGCGAGGTCAGGATGTCCTCACTGAAATCTGCCACCTGCTGCAGCCACAACTGCAACCTCAGAGCAGGGCAAGGCCCGCATTGCCAGTGGCTGTGAAGGTGGCCGTGGTGATGAACATTTATGCGTCGGGCTCCTTCCAGACTGGAGCTGGAGATATTTGCAACATCTCGCAGTTTGCCGTCCACTGTTGCGTAAGGGAGGTCACTGAGGATCTCTGTTCCAAGCGAGCTGATGCCATTTCATTCTCTCTTACCAGAGAGCAGCAGATGGAGCGAGCATGTGGCTTCTCGAGGATTGCTGGCTCCAAATGGTGCAGGGTGCCATTGACTGCACGTACATCGCTTTGTGGGCATGTATGTCAAATCTGAGATGCACTGCAACCTAAAGGGATTCCACTCCCTCAATGTCCAGCTGGTGTACGACCACAGGTAGCGAATCATGCAGGTCAATGCCTGGTATCCTGGCAACAGTCATGATGCCTTCATTCTGTGGCATCCGCTGTGCCATCTGTATTTGAGCCACCACAACAAACCAAAGGCTAGCTACTGGGTGACAAGGGCTATCCACTGACCATCTGGCTCATGAACTTGGTGTGCAACCCATGCACACGTGGGCAGCATGCATACAATGAAAGCCATGCTGCCACACAAATGTGACAGAGCCACCATTGGCGTGCTGAAACAACGCTTCCACTGCTTGGAGGAGCCCAGCAATACTCGGCAGAGCGGGGTGTCAAGATTCGTGGTGGTCTGCTGCATGCTGCACAACCTCACCATCATGAGGGCACAGCCCTTGCCACCAGCTATATGGCGAGCAGCGGAGGAGCAGGAAGAAGGAGGAGGAAGAGGAAGAGAGGAGGCAACTTAAACAGCCCCTTTCTGGCCAAGCTGACCTTAAACAATTCATCTGACTGCAATACCAATAAATGCAACCCCAATTCTCCATTCACCAACATCTTGCCTTCCTTCTGTCACCGACCATCACAGTGCCCACTTGGCCACAAGCAAAAATAAAAGCCAACACAAAATATACATTCCAAACCAAATGTATAAATCAAATCATACCATATTGCATGCAAACGTAAACTAATCACCCTTGTGCATTCCCTTAGTGCCTGTCTTCTGTGTGCCTTTGCCCGTCCAAGTGCTACCCCAGTGGTTGCAGCATGGCTGGTGGAAGGCTGCCGACTGATAGTGGGGAGACAGCAGATGGCCTTGGAGGATGACCTCGAGCAGCTCTGGGCCTAGAAGGACTGGTTGCGGACTGCACCATCTCAGCATGAGTGGCAGCAGTCTGGGCTGGCTGGCTGACAGACAACAACAGAGTACTGGCAGAGTGGCAATGGTGGGAGGACAAATGCTGTCATCTGGAGAAAGGACAGCAGGATTGTGCTCCACAGAGCCACTGCCACTCCCCCAATGCGGCATCTCAGCAATCCTAGTGATCTGTTGGAGAAGAGATTGCTGGACTGTTGTGACACCCTGCAAGCCCCTTTCAACACTGATATATGCTGCCATGATGGCAGCAGTCTGAGCGTGCATGGCAGCAAGCTAAGCTTGCATGAGGGAAGTCTGAGCTTCTGCTGCAGCACCCAGATGATGGGTGGCTGCTGCTTGTGCTGCAATGGAAGCTGAGACATCGGGCATGAGACGCTGCATCATGGTTGGGTCCACAAGTATGCTAATGGAGCTGGCCACCACTTCCATGCTGGAAAGGATGGGCTCCAAGCTCTGAGCAAAGCCCTGTGCAAACTTGGTACCACACTCCTCCATGCTCCTTGACATTGCCCGGCGGCTTTCTCGCAGGTCTGCCAATGCACCAAGCATTTCATTGTGCAGACACATCAGCCTTCTTCTGTAGCCCACTCCATCGAAGTGTTCATCTGAGTCCTCTGCAGCAGAACTCATGTGCGACCTCGCCCTCCGGTGAGCTGGCACCTGCGCTACCCTTGCCCTCTTCCCTGGCTGCAGGCCACTCGTGCCCGGTATTCGACCACATGCAGATCTCACATCTAAGCTATCCTCTAAATTAGGCGCAGTGTCAGTATCTGAGCTGGTGGCTGCGAGTGTGAAATCGAGTAACGGTATTTCTTCATCATCAATGTTTTCTTGCTCTTCCAGCTGTTGCTTTTCCACCACTGCCTAGCCAGGTAACAGTTCTTGGGTATCTGAAAGGAGAAAGGCACAAGGGTAAGGATGTGGTGAGGGGAGGAGTCGGGGGGGGGGTGGGAAGTAAGAGGTGCATGCTTACACTATCTGCAGCTTGTAAATCAGAAGAGATTGTGGGATGAGGGGTAAGTGACATATGAGAAGGAGGATTAGGTATGAGAATACCGGCATTTTCTATGGTTTCAGCCCTACCACTGGCCACGGCCTCAGCAATGGCTGCTCCAATGATGGCGCGCACCGTCGCCTCTATGGGATTAAGGACACACAGCTGCACCTGTCCCCCACCGGTTAGGTCCTGCTGCCTCCAGTTATGCACCAACTTGTCCTGCAAGGGAGAGGGAAGTGTGTCAGTGAGTGTGGTGCAATCTGTTTGGGTGATGTGGATGTCATGGCTGAGTAGCTGGCACTGTGAGCAAGTTGTGAGATCTGGCTGTGAGGCTTGCAGCAGTGCTAAGTGTGTGAGGGTGAGGTGAAGCTATGAATGTTATGTATAAGTCTTGATTGATAGAGATTGTTGGTAGGTGAGTGATGGGGTGTGGTGCATTGAGCAGTGTCTGAGGCTAGTCGTACAGTTGGTGGGATATGGCATTTGAAGATACATTCACTGACCTTGACCACTCATGTGAGGTCATTGAACTACTTGTGGCACTGCATCCGGGTCCTCGGGGCTTGACTCCTGGCATTGACCGTCAAGGCTATCCAGTCCCACTGCCTTCTGAGAGTTTGTCTGGAGGGCCTCCTGGCCCTTTGTGGATAGAGCACATCTCTCCTCCTTTCCACCTCCTCCACCAAGGCCTGCAGTGCAGCATCGGAAAATCTTGGAGCCTGCTCTCTCCCATGTTGTGCCATTCTTTTTCCACTTCACAATAAGTTGCACACTGACTTACACCACCTGCTCCAGCCACAATGCACTTCCCCTTTAAGAGATGCAGACTGGCTTTAAGTAGTGCAATCCAGCTTTAAATGGTGCTAGCTGATGCGCTATCAATTACTCAAAAGACTGAGGTTAACTAACAGGCTTTTATTAACAAGAGAATGAAGGTGTGCCTCGAGTGGTCGACCAGTCCAGAATACAGAGGGACTGTGGAGCAGTCACCTTTATACCTGGACTCATGGGAGGAGTCAGCCGAGGCATGTACAGACATGTACACAGTGGAATACAAACACCCACACAGGCAGGTATAACAGTGGTTTACCACATTCGCCCCTTGTTTAAAAATGAGTCCGGCGGGGTGAAGTGTATTAAAAGTTTGTGTATTGGAGTCTCTCCGGAGGTCTTGTCTGCCGCTGTGATCGACGTGGCGACGGCAGGGGTAGTGGAGCTTCCGGCGTCGAGTCCCGCGTAGGCTGGGGCACTGGTGTGCAGTCCTCGTGGGTGTCGAGCGGGTCACGGGGCCCAGGCGTGCCGTCTGTTGGGGTTGGATATTGGATCGTGGGGGGGGGGGTGGTAGTGGGTAGTGGGTTACTGGGGCCCCCGAGGGTGCGAGGTCTCGTATGGAGACTGTGTCCTCCCGCCCGTCCGGGTACGCAATGTAAGCATACTGGGGGTTGGCGTGGAGGAGGTCGACCCTCTCGACCAGGGGGTCCATTTTATGGGTCCTCACATGTCTTCTCAGTAGGACCGGCCCTGGGGACGTCAGCCATGGCGGGTAGCGATGTCCCCGATGTGGACTTCCTTGGGAAGACAAACATTTTCTCATGAGGGGTGGCGTTAGTGGCAGTGCAGAGCAGTGACCGAATAGAGTGGAGCACATCGGGGAGCACATCCTGCCAGCGGGAGGTCGGAAGGCCCCTAGACTTTACGGCTAGCAGGGCGGCCTTCCAAACTGTCGCATTCTCTCTTTCCACCTGTCCGTTCCCCCGGGGGTTGTAACTGGTGGTCCTGCTTGTGGCAATACCCCTAGCGAGCAGGTACTGGCGGAGTTCGTCGCTCATAAACGATGAGCCCCGGTCGCTATGGATATAGCTGGGGAAACCGAACAGGGTGAAGAGGTCGTTCAGACATTTAATGACCGTGGCACTGGTCATGTCCGGGCAGGGGATGGCGAACGGGAAACGGGAGTACTCATCAATAATGTTGAGGAAGTACACATTGCGGTCGGAGGAGGGGAGAGGCCCTTTAAAATCAACGCTCAGGCGCTCGAAGGGGCGAGTGGCTTTTATCAGGTGAGCCCTGTCTGGTCTATAAAAGTGCGGTTTGCACTCAGCGCAGACTTGGCAGTTCCTGGTCATGGTCCTGACCTCCTCAATGGAGTAAGGCAGGTTGCGGGCCTTGATGAAGTGGAAGAACCTGGTGACCCCCGGGTGGCAGAGGTCATTGTGGAGGGCCCGCAGTCTATTGATCTGCACGCTGGCGCAGGTGCCACGCGATAGAGCATCCGGGGGTTCATTGAGCTTCCCGGGCTGGTACAAGATCTCGTAATTGTAGGTGGAAAGTTCGATTCTCCACCTCAAGATCTTGTCGTTTTTGATTTTGCCCCTCTGCTTGTTGTTAAACATAAAAGCAACTGAACGCTGGTCAGTGAGCAGGGTAAATCATTTTCCGGCCAGGTAGTGCCTCCACAATAGCCTGGGCCTCCTTCTCAACAGCGGAGTGTCTGGTCTCTGGGCCCTGGAGGGTTCGTGAAAAGAAGGCCACGGGTCTCCCCGCCTGATTAAGGGTAGCGGCCAGGGCAAAGTCGGACGCGTCGCTTTCCACCTGGAAGGGGATGGATTCGTCCACTGCGTGCATGGTGGCTTTGGCAATGTCTTCCTTGATACGGTGGAAGGCTAAGCGGGCCTCTGCCGTCAAGGGAAAAGAGGTGGACTTGATCAGCGGACGGGCCTTGTCCGCATAGTAGGGGACCCACTGGGCGTAATAGGAGAAAAACCCTAGGCACCTCTTCAGGGCCTTGAGGCAGTGGGGCAGTGGGAGTTCCATAAGGGGACGCATCCGGTCGGGGTCGGGACCGATGACTCCGTGTTCCACAACACAGCCAAGGATGGCGAGGCGGGTTGTGCGGAATATGCACTTCTCCTTGTTATGCGTCAGGTTCAGGAGTTGGGCGGTGCAGAGGAATTTTTCGAGGTTTGCATCATGGTCCTGCAAGTCATGGCCGCAGATGGTCACATTGTCCAGATATGGGAAAGTGGCCTGCAATGCATTTTGATCGACCATCCGGTCCATCTCCCTTTGGAAGACGGAGACCCCGTTGGTGACGCCAAAGGGAACCCTAAGGAAGTGATAGAGGCAGCCGTTTGCCTCAAAGGCAGTATACTGGCGGTCCTCAGGGTGGATAGGGAGCTGGTGGTACGCTGATTTCAGGTCAATGGTCGAGAAGACACGGTACTGCGCGATCTGGTTGACCATATCAGCTATGCGGGGGAGTGGGTAAACGTCCAGCAGGGTGTAGCGATTTATTGTCTGGCTGTAGTCGATGACCAGGCGCTGCTTCTCGCCGGTCTTAACGACCACAACCTGGGCTCGCCAGGGGCTGGTGCTGCCCTCAATAATCCCCTCCTTCAGGAGCCGCTCCACTTCGGTTTTAATGAAAACCCTGTCCCCGGCACTGTATCGCCTGCTCTTTGTGGCGATGGGCTTACAGTCGGGGGTGAGGTTAGCAAACAGTGGGGGGGGGGGGCGGGGGGGGTGACTCTGAGTGTGGAGAGGTTGCACCTGGTGCGCGGCGGGCAATTTGGAAGCTGCTGGCTGCGGACTGTGAATGGGGGGAGGGGTCCACCGTACGCCATCGTAACACTTTTAAGGTGGCACTGAAAATCTAACCCCAGTAGAACGGCAGCGCAGAGGTGGGGCAGGACCAGAAGTTTAAAATTATCGTACACAGTCCCGTCTACTAAGAGTGTCACCACGCAGTAGCCGCCAATGTCCGCCGACTGGGACTCGGAGGCCATAGAAATCCGCTGGTGCGCAGGCAGGACTGGGAGAGAGCAACGCCGCACCGTGTCGGGGTGGATGAAGCTCTCCGTGCTCCCAGAGTCAAAAAGGCAGGTTGTTTCGTGACCATTTACCTTAATGTCCATTGTGGACCGGGCCAGTTGGTGCGGTCTCGCTTGGTCCAGTGTAACGGAGGCCAGCGTAGGGGTCGGTGTGTCGCTGCGGGTATCAGATGAGGTGGTGTTGGGGGCCTGCTGCGTCCCGGCTGGCATCCAAGATGGCGGCGTCCATGATCCCCATGTGGCTGGAGGCGTCCAAAATGGCTGCTGTTCCGGTGGTTCGCACATGGCTGGGGAGGCCCAAGATGGCGGCCCGCACGGCCCACACGCGGCGCTGCTGGGGTTCGGGGTGGCTTTGGCCCTGCAGATGCTGGCGTAGTGTCCCTTCTTCCCGCAGCCCGAGCAGATCGCATTTTTCGCCGGGCAGCGCGCTCTTGGGTGTTTGGCCTGGCCACAGAAGTAGCATTTCTGGCCTTGGGACACTGCTGCGGTAGTTGGGCCGTTGCTGGGATGTGGCTGGGGTGGCACGGCGCTATGAGACGGTCCTACCGTGTCCCAGGCTGTCGTTCCCCGCGGCGTCCACGGTGCAGAGGAGTAGGCATCCATGCCCCGGTAGGCTGCGTCCAATGATAGTGCGAGTTCAGAGGCCTTGTTGAGGTCGAGGTCACTCTGCTCCAACAGTCGCTGTCGGGTGTAATTGGACCTGTGGCCCGCTACAAAAGCGTCCCGGATAAGTTCCTCTGTGTACACGGCGGCCTTTACATCCTTACAACCACAGGCCCGGCCAAGCACAGACAGTGCCTGAAGGTATTCCTCGGTCGATTCCCCAGGTTGTTGTTTACGACTCCCCAGGAGGTGCCTGGCGTACACCTCGTTCACTGGGCGTGTGTACTGGTCCTTGAGGAGCTTGAGAGCAGCCGTGTACGAGGTCGCATCCTGGATGACCGAGTACGCTCGGTGGTTCACTTTGGAGGTCAGGACATCCAGTTTGTCCTCATCCGATTTGACCGTTGCAGCGGAGGCGATCAGGAATCTTTCAAAGCACCTAAGCCAGTGAGCAAACTTGGTGGATGCGTCCGCCTCCCGATGGTCTAAGTCCAGGCATGCTGGTGTGAGGATCTTCTCCATTATAAAAAAATCTTGTTAATAAAATTGATGCGCTATCAATTACTCAAAAGACTGAGGTTAAGCGAGTAACTAACAGGCTTTTATTAACAAGAGAATGAAGGTGTGCCTCGAGTGGTCGACCAGTCCAGAATACAGAGGGACTGTGGAGCAGTCACCTTTATACCTGGACTCGTGGGAGGAGTCAGCCGAGGCATGTACAGACATGTACGCAGTGGAATACAAACACCCACACAGGCAGGTATAACGGTGGTTTACCACACTAGCCTCTCCCAATTTTGGGCCCCCTGCTGAGGTGTGCAGCCACTCAACAGTGCTGTTAGTGCTGGCTGCATGCTGCAATCATCTAAATTAGCAGACAGTGCGTAGTTGGCCGACTGCCTGCATCAGAAGCAACGGGCATATGTTAATCGCTCATTGCGATCCCCGTGCCCATTTTAGGGGGCTATCGAATTTTAGTCCCCAGTATCTTATTCCATTTTTCACCTTGTTCACCTGTATCAGCAATCCTATTGCAGAACCTATAGAGTGCAGATAAATGAACACATTAGATTCATTTAGACTGGAGGAGGTGAGGTCATTTGCAACTAGAAGTTATTGATTTTTTTTACAATGTGTGAATTATTGACTTCTTGTTTTGTTTTATTCGATAGCTGGTAGTTCTGCGATATTTTCTAACCCCATAGCCAAGCGATCATTTGTAAAGATTTCATGGTACCTTAATTTGACCATTTATTACTGTAAATCTTGGTATCGAACTCAACATAGAAGATAGGATAGGAGCAGGAGTAGGCCATTCGACCACTCGAGCCTGCTCCGCCATTTAATGAGATCATGGCTGATCATCCAAATTCAGTACCCTGTCCCTGCTTTCTCCCCATATCCCTTGATCCCTTTAGCCTTAAGAAATATATCTAACTCCTTCATGAATATATTTAATGAATTGGCCTCAACTGCCTTTTGTGGTAGGGAATTCCACAAGTTCACCACTCTCTGGGCAAAGAAATTCCTCCTCATCTCTGTCCTAAATGGCTTACCCCTTATCTATAGACTGTGACCCCTGGTTCTGGACTCCCCCGCCATCGGGAACATCCTTCCTGCATCTAGTCTGTCTAGTCCTGTTAGAATTTTATAAGTTTCAATGAGATCCCCTCTCAATCTTCTAAACTCCAGTGAATATAAGCCCAATCGACCCAATCTCTCCTCATACGTCATTTCTGCCATCCCGGTTATCAGTCTGGTGAATCTTCACTGCCCTCCCTCCATGGCAAGAACATCCTTCCTCAGATAAGGCAGCCAAAACTGCACACAATACTGAAGGTGTGGTCTCACCAAGGCCCTGTACAACTGCAGGAAGACATCCTTGCTCCTGTACTCGAACCCTCTCACTGTGAAGGCCAATGTACCATTTGCCTTCTTAACCGCCTGCTGCACCTGCATGCTTACCTTCAGCGACTGGTGCACAAGGACACCCAGGTTTCATTGCACTTCCCCTTCTCCCAATCTATTGCCGTTCAGATAATAATCTGCCTTCCTGTTTTTGCCACCAAAGTGGATAACCTCACATTTATCCACATTATACTGCAATTGCCATGCATCTGTCCAATCACCCAACCTCTCCAAATCATACTGGAGTTTCTCAGCATCCTCCTCACAGCACACATGCCCACCCAGCTTTGTGTCATCTGCAAACTTAGAGATATTACATCTAGTCCCCTTGTCTAGATCATTAATATATAGTGTGAATAGCTGGGGTCCTAGCACCGATCCCTGCGGTACCCCACTAGTCACTGCCTGCCACTTGGAAAAAGACTTGTTTATTCCAACTCTTTGCTTCCTGTCTGCCAACCAGTTCTCTATCCAGGTCAGTACCATACCCCCAATCCCATGTGCTTTAACATTGCACGCCAGTCTCTTATGTGGGACCTTATCGAAAGCCTTCTGAAAGTCCAAGTACACCACATCCACTGGTTCTCCCTTATCTATTCTACCAATTGCATCCTCAAAAAATTCCAGTAGATTAGTCAAGCACGAGTTACCTTTTGTAAATCCATGTTGACTTTGTCCGATCCTGTCACTGTTTTCCAAGTGCTCTGCTATTACATCTTTTATAATCGACTCTAGCATTTTCCCCACTACCGATGTCAGGCTTACCGGTCTATAATTCCCCGTTTTCTCTCTACCACCTATTTTAAATAGTGGGGTTACATTAGCTACCCTCCAATCCATGGGAACTGTTCCAGAATCTATCGAATTTTGGAAGATGACCAGCAATGCATCTACTATTTCTAGGGCCACTTCCTTAAATACCCTAGGATGTAGATTATCAGGCCCTGGGGATTTATCGGCCTTCAATCCCGTCAATTTCCCTAACACCATTTCCCTACAAATACTGATTTCATTCAGTTCCTCCCTCTCATTAGACCCTATGTTCCTGACATTTCTGGCAGGCTATTTGCATCCTCCTTTGTGAAGACTGAACCAAAGTATGTATTTAATTGGTCAGCCATTTCTTTGTTCCCCATTATAAATTCCCCTGATTCTGACTGCAAGGGACCTATGCTTGACTTCACCAATCTTTTTCTCTTCACATATCTACAGAAGCTTTTACAGTCAGTTTTTCTGTTCCTTGTAAGCTTACTCTCATACTCTATTTCCCCCCTCTTAATTAATCCTTTTATCCGCCTTTGCTGAATCCTACACTGCTCCCAATCCTCAGGTTTGCTGCTTTTTCTGGCTAATTTATATGTCGTCTCCTTGGATCCTATGCTATCCGTAATTTCCCTTGTTAGCCACGATTGCGCCACCGTTTTTGTTTTATTTTTATGCCAGTCAGGGATGAACTAATTCTGTAGTTCATCCATGCGATCTTTAAATGTTTGCCATTGCCTATCCACTGTCAACCCTTTAAGTAACGTTCCCCAATCCATACGAACCAACTCGCGCCTCATACCATCGTAGTTTCCTTTATTTAAATTCAGGACCTGAGTCTCTGAGTCAACTACTTCACTCTCCATCTTAATGAAGAATTCTATCATATTATGATCGTTCCTCCCCAAGGGGCCTCGCACAACAAGATTTCTAATCAATCCTTTCTCATTACATAATACCCAGTCTAAGATGGCCTGATCTCTAGTTGGTTCCTCGACATATTGGTCCAGGAAACCATCCCGTATACACTCTAGGAATTTCTCCTCCACAGTATTGTTACTAATTTGGTTAGCCCAATCTATATGTAGATTAAAGTCACCCATGGTAACTGCTGTGCCCTTATTGCACGGGTCTCTAATTTCCCATTTAATGCCATCCCCAGACTCAGCATTACTGTTTGGGGGTCTGTATACAACTCCCACTAATGTTTTCTGGCCCATGGTATTTCTCAGCTCTACCCATACAGATTCCACATCATCAGAGCTAATATCCTTCCTTACTATTGTGTTAATCTCCTCTTTAACCAGCAATGCTACCCCACCTCCTTTTCCTTTTTGCCTGTCCTTCCTGAATATTGAATACCCCTGGATGTTGAATTCCCAGCCTTGGTCACCCGGGAGCCATGTCTCTGTAATCCCAATTATATCATATAGTATATTTTTGGAAAGATCTGTCAAAAGTATGTAATGTGGGTGGGAGGGGAAGTGAAGTTTCCTTGTATCCAGCATTAAGGCTTTTTATTGAAGAATTATTTATGCAAGGTAAAGAATTTATGAACACATAGGCGCATCCTCTGAATAGCTACCTGTCACTTATAAGGTTGAAGTAACTTTCATGAAGTTTCAATGCAAAGTCATAATAATCACTATTTTGCACCTTAACAAGTAGAGAATGAGCCTCTTGACACCTATATAAAAACAAGCTGTTCCTAATCCAGTTGTATTGATTGGAAACTGGAGGCTGTTGCCAAAGAAAATGACTAGAAAAATCTCATTTTAACACACATTGAAATATCATTCACAGTACACAAGGTCCTGGCAAAGAGGGCAGCTATTTTTGGTTCTGCAGTGGACCATGTTGATCCACAGGCAGGGAAAGGTCCAGGCAAGAACATCATCAGCTTGTTCAACACAAGGTCCACCATCCCAGGAACAAATCAGGAAATCTGCTAATAGATCCACAATGTGAAAAACGTTACAAAATCCAAACAGCCCTTTCAACTGGCAGGCCGGGAAGGAGGCACACCACAAGAGGTAAATAAACTGCGTGAAACAAAAAAAGCAGTTATCAAATGCTTTGGCCTCGAGAACTGTAGGGATGACAGAAGATGAAAAATAGGTTGATACACTAGTGACTTCAGTAAATGTCTTCTCTTCCATGTGATGTTGTCTACAATACCTTACTGATATGAACAGAATCTACTATAATAAAAATGCAAGGAGCCTGTACATCAGACTATATCCTATTTGTACTATGGTGTGGAAATGCCGGAGTTGGACTGGGGTGGACAAATGTAAGAAGTCACACAACACCAGGTTATAGTCCAACAGCTTTATTTGAAATCACAAGCTTTCGGAGCGCTGCTCCTTCTATTTGTACTATAGTATATGTATTTTTGCATTTGCAAGCATAGCTTTTAACTGAGACATGTCATGAATGTTATTTTACTAATATCTACCCTTTCGTTTCTTCATAAAGGAACCAAAACCCTCTGGACTTCGGTGCACCAGTGCATCACACACCATACCAGGAGATACATACCCACCAGTGTTGTACCAAGCATCAGCACAAAGACAAAATCAACTGTGCCACCACAGCCTAGTGAATCACTAGCAGACTACTTGGCCCAAATGGAGCCTAGCTGCAGCATCACAGATATGGCAAGTTAGTACGATAATGAACTTGCAACAGTGAAGAAGCGGACAATCTTCCTTCTTCTATGTTTCCTTTTGTTTTTAAGCATAGATAACTGGGGGAGTACTTTCTCTACAAAGTACTCCTCCTTAGATTTTATACTTGCATATAAGATGACTCTTTGACTGTAACTCTTTACCAGTGACATAAATTCTCTTCTAGGATTATGCATGATAGATTCAAGGGGTATGCTTCTGTGTTATTGCAACAGTGACATCTTATCAGCTAGTTCCCAATCTGTCAGTAACTTCTCTGTCTCTAACATACAAATGAATTATTTCAAAGCTTCACTGACTCTTCATTCATCCATCCCCTTGAATGTCCTTGAGTGTGTATTATCAGGTTCAGCTACACCACATATTTCCAAGCCTCTCTATTTTTTTTTAAAGAAGAGTCTCTTGTCTTTTCGACATTTAATAAAATAAAACTCAAAGACATGCACGTAGCCCTTAGGAAAGTGCCAGAGCAACTAAAGTCAGCCCTGCAACATTAATGAGATTATAGCCAGAACAGAAGCAAGCAATTAAAATAAATCTCAAACTTCAATGGAAAGCAATAAAATAGAAACATTTGTTGTCATTACAATATTGGATGCCCTACAGTGAATGAAACTGGCCTGTGTTCACCTTTGTAGACTCTGTAATATTGTGGTATTTTCTGTTCCTCAATTTATGGCTTTAAAAAAAAAGTGCAAAAGCATTGAAAGTTGAAGATGTTGTTTGGGTATTCATGAATAAACCCAAATGGTTGAAATGATCTGACCTGTCTTACTTTAGGTTACAAATATAGATTGATGCTCATCACTAGTCTCTTCCCATATATCTACCCTGTCAAGCCCTCTAAGAATGTTATATATTTCAATGAGATCACCTCTCATTCTTCCAAACTCCCGAGAGTATAGGCCCATTCTACTCAATCTCTCCTCATAGGACAGCCCTCTCATCCCAGGAAGTAATCTAGTGAACCTTCGTTGCACCGCCTCCAAGGCAAGTATATCCTTCCTTGCATAAGGAGATCAAAACTGTCACAGTACTCCAAGTGTGGTCTCACCAAAGCCCTATATAATTGCACTAAGATTTCCTTACTCTTATACTCCAACCCCTTGCCGTAAAGGCTAACATATCATTTGCCTTGCTAATTGCTTGCTGTACCTGCATGTTAGCTTTCTATGATTTGTATACAAAGACACCCAAATCCCTCTGAATATGAACATTTACCAGTCTCTCACCTTTTAAAACATATCCTACTTTTCCATTCTTCCTACCAAAATGGATAATTTCACACTTCCCCACATTATACTCCATCCACCACCTTCCTGCCCAATCACTTAACCTGTCTATATCCCTTTGCAACCACTTTACATCCTCCTCACAGCTTACTTTTCCACCTAGCTTTGTATCGTCAGCAAACTTGGATCTATTACACTCGGTCCCCTCATCTAAAAATCATTGATACAAACTGTAAATAGCTGAGGCCCAAGCACTGATCCTTGTGGTACCCCGCTAGTTACACCCTGCCAACCCAAAAATGAACCGTTTATTCCTACTCTCTGTTTTCTGTCCATTAACCAATCCTTAATCCATGCTAACATATTGCCCCAATCCCATGAGCTCTAATCTTGTGTAGCAACTACTTGTGTGGCTCCTTATTGAATGCCTTCTGAAAATCCAAATATACTTTCGATTTTTAGAAGGCGTTCAGAAGTGTCACACATCGTAAGGCAAAAATTTGTGAAATTGCTGAAATGAGGACTTATCTGTTAAACCACCATTCAAATACCTGATTGACCAAACTTGAACAAATCAAAAGCAGCTCAATTGAGTCAGTAACTACCAATGAGGAACAAGAAAACTGAGCAATCAAATCAGTCAGTTTTTTGAAAGTTACCATTTACTAAGCTGAAAGTACCACAAAACTGAACAATCAAATTCTTCAATAATACCTTTAGTTTTTGTGTACTGTTTTTCTTTCTCATTCAGGTGGGAGTTTACAGTTGGAAATACCATTTATTCAACAGAACAAACAAAAACTACTCAATTCTGAAGTGAGTGCATGTGTATAAAAGATGCAACTTTCACCTTGCTCCTATAGAACTAAATATTCAAGATTGTACTGTGAGCTAGATGGAAAGTTTACTAATAAATGTGGTGCAAATGGCAGAAACAAACTTTTTTTTGTGTTGTATACCATTCAGCATGTTAGCTGACATGGTATGTGGCTCCTTCTCCTCAGTCATTGTCCCTCTCCCTTTCAAAACCACCATCATCAACCCTCTCAAAAACCCAGCCCATGACCCCTCTGTCATTGCAGATGACCATCCCATTTCCAATCTCTCTTTCCTCTCCAAAGTCCACACGCACACCTCCAGACTAAACGATTCCAATGCTCGCTTGGTCAGCCTCCCATCCTCCACCTTGCATAAACTTCGGTTCATCCGAACCTCTGCTGCCTGTATCCTATTTGGCATCAACTCCCATTGTCCTCGCTGAACTACGTTGGCTCCCTGTCCCCCAATACCTCAAATTTAAGATTCCCATCCTCATATTTAAATCCTTCCCTTTCACTGTAACCTCCTCAGGCCCTACAAACCCTTCCACCAAACTTTCCATTCCTCTGGCCCTTGCCTCTTGTGCATTCCTCGCTCCCTTTGCCCCACCACTGGAGGCCATTCCTCCAGCTGCCTCGACCCATGCTCTGGAATTTCTCCTTAAAGCCCTTTGTATCTCTACCTCCCTCTCCTTCTTTGACCCTCTTTAAAACCCAGCACTTTGACCCAGCTTTTGATCACCCTTTCTAATATTTCCTTCTTGGTGTCCATTTTTTTGATTATGCCTCTGTGAAGCACCTTGAGCTGATATTTTACATTAAGGTGCCATATAAATGCATGTTGGCTGTTTCTGTTGTAGCTGTTGTAGTAGTAGTGTCTTATTTTTTTTAGCAGTGTCAGTATAACCAGCTTAAAGCATGGCCAAGAATTTCCTCTGGGCTTCTCCTGCTCCACTGCCAAACTTCC
Source organism: Somniosus microcephalus (assembly GCF_052327205.1). NCBI lineage: Eukaryota > Metazoa > Chordata > Chondrichthyes > Squaliformes > Somniosidae > Somniosus > Somniosus microcephalus. The sequence goes on from NC_140992.1 coordinate 213,015,991, forward strand.
CCTAAAGTTACAACAGTGGATCGGAAGAAGCCATAGGAAATTTACTCTTATATCTTCTGCTTTTGCTCAAACCAGAACTGTTCTGTTTTCTGCACGCTAGAAACAAGTGTAACCAAGATATAATAGTCTCTTCAAATTAAATTCTCCCCATAATAGAATATCTAAACAATGATGATGAAAAATCTTACTGAGACTTGAGACTTCTTTTCCTTTGAATCAATGGTAAATTTTCTGCGATCAAAAGGAAATTACAATTAAGCAGAAATTGCATGAAGAAATGTAAGAGTTCAATTTAACCATTCAAAATAATGCAAGTCTTTTTTTTCCCCTCAAAGCATCTTTAAGGGTCTTATGGAGATTCTTCCCTCACTGTTCAGGCAGGCAAAGTCTGTAATTTTAAGTCACCTCTCATTGTTATTACTAATTAGCTTCTACACCAGCTCCATTTCTGGTTGATCCCATCAGACCCTTCTCACCTCCTGTGTATGAATTGGTCAAGGTCTGCTAACAGTAATATTACATTGAAGACAATTTTTCAGTGAGGTCGGGAGCTGATCATTCCATATTACAGGGCTCGTTTCTCTGCCTCTAGAAGGCTTGGGAACACCAATTGTATCGGATGGTCTCGACCACTAAGTGAGCATTATGATGAAAGGATTAAGCATCTGACTATGATATCTATAAAGCAGAATAACAGCTGGTGACTCATAGAAAACAACAGTGAAGCGCTATCAATAGTGCTTTGAAGAGTTATGACGTGGTTAGTAAATACTACACATATATGATTACGGATTGGTACCTTTTTTTTAACATTGCTCATGGTGAATTAATCAGCTGCTATTTCAGAAGGAATATCAGCCGTAAAATTTTACATTCATTAAAACCTTATTCACAAAAAATTCAGAACTGCATTGGTAGCGGTCTTGCTTCACAGATTTTGCATAATTTAACATTTCATTTAAATGTGAAAACATTTAAGAGGATTCATTATTAGCTTCAGATAGATGGAAAGTAATTATTTCTGTTCTCCACTCTATTTTTCTTACCTAAATCTACGGTTGAAACACTGTTTGCTTCTTTTTGATTGCCTTTAACACATGACGCAACACCCAAGAATTAATTAGCCTTTTCCGTGACAGAAGAGCTACAATTTGTATTTTCTGCTTTTAAAAGTAGGAACAGTTCATCACAGTTATGATTTTATGTTTTGCACCGGCTGCGTGGAATCTGAACACCCAAACCAGGAGGACTCTAAAATGATCGATGTTTGCTCAAAGCAACGTAAAACACTATAAAAGGAATTGATGAATTTCATAGGGTTCACAGCTTAGCGCAGCCTCTGTAAAACATATCAGCGAGAATTTCCTTCGGCGTTCTCCCGCTCGCCCGCCGCAGTTTCAGTGGGAAAAATCGGTCGAGACCCCGTTTATTCAGTTTATCCGAGATTTCTGCTAAAGTTATGACAGCCAATCGGGGGAATAATCCCTGAGGAAATTCCGGGTGACAGTCATAATCGTATTTGTTTTACGATTAAAAAGAATTGTGCTCAAAGTGGGAAATAGTACTTTCCTATTTCGAGCATACTGGGGGGAATTTTAACTTTTAAAAAACGGGTGGGTTGAGGGCATGGAGGCAGTTAAATTGTTAAAAATCTGAATCCCTCCAACCCGTCAACTTCCAGTTTTAATGCAGACGGGACAGGGGTGGGCAGCCAATCCGCTCCCAGGAGGCGGGTCGGCTATTTTAATATTATAATGAGGCTGGCGTGCCTCTGCTTTAACCTCCATTGTGAATTTAACTTTAGCTGGTTGGGATTTGCAGGCTTCTTGAAACCCGCTAGCTAAAGTAAGGCGAGGACTACTGCATCCAGTAGGTAAGTGCCTTTACCTTCTGGATCCAGTGTCATAGAAACATAGAAGATAGGAGCAGGAGTAGGCCATTCGGCCCCTCGAGCCTGCTCCGCCATTCAATGAGATCATGGCTGATCATCCAAATTCAGTACCCTGTCCCTGCCTTCTCCCCATATCCCTTGATCCCTTTAGCCTTAAGAAATATATCTAACTCCTTCTTGAATATATTTAATGAATTGGCCTCAACTGCCTTCTGTGGTAGAGAATTCCACAGGTTCACCACTCTCTGGGTGAAGAAATTCCTCCTCATCTCTGTCCTAAATGGCTTACCCCTTATCTTTAGAATGTGACCCCTGGTTCTGGACTCCCCCGCCATCAGGCACATCTTTCCTGCATCTAGTCTGTCTAGTCCTGTTAGAATTTTATAAGTTTCAATGAGATCCCCTCTCATTCTTCTAAAATCCAGCGAGTATAAGCCCAATCAACCCAATCTCTCCTCATATGTCATTCCTGCCATCCCAGATATCAGTCTGGTGAATCTTCGCTGCACTCCCTCCATGGCAAGAACATCCTTCCTCAGATAAGTCAACCAAAACTGCACACAATACTCAAGGTGTGGTCTCACCAAGGCCCTGTACAACTGCAGCAAGACATCCTTGTTCCTGTACTCAAACCCTCTCGCTACGAAGGCCAACATACCATTTGCCTTCTTAACCGCCTGCTGCACCTGCATGCTTACCTTCAGCGACTGGTGCACAAGGACACCCAGGTCTTGTTGCACTTCCCCTTCTCCCAATCTATTGCCGTTCAGATAATAATCTGCCTTCCTGTTTTGCCACCAAAGTGGATAACCTCGCATTTATCCACATTATACTGCATCTGCCATGCATCTGCCCACTCACCCAACCTGTCCAAATCATACTGGAGTTTTTCGGCATCCTCCTCACAGCACACACACCCACCCAGCTTTGTGTTGTCTGCAAACTTGGGGATAGTACATCTAGTTCCCTCATCTAGATCATTAATGGCCCAGAAATTCGTGTTGGGGGCTTCCCGCGGGTGCAGGCCCCCGACCTACACTTACCTAGCGCGCCGGCAGTTGAGGCCTGGGCCTGCGTGGATTTCCTGTCTGTGGCCTGGTCCAGCTCCCGGCGCGCTGTGCTTGCGTGATCCAGCGGCGTACTTAGTGCGATGCATCGGCTGGGATCACGTGAGCACTGGGCAACCAATCGGAGGAGGGAAGAGTCCATTCATGAGTTTGACAGAAAGAACTGTCAAACTCATAAAAACTCCGGGCGCCCAAAACAGTACTTAACCTTAAAATAAATTTGAAAAAAAATCACACTATTTAAATCAACTATAAATAACATTAAATAACTATTTTAAACAATAATTTAAATTTTTGAAAAAAATAATTTAATAAAAAATCAGGGCTAAAAATACACTTACCTTACTGTAAAGTATTTAAAAATAATAAACCTGTGGAAAAAATGTTCTAATTTTAATTAATTGACCACTTACCTTTTAAAATGAAGTCCTTACGCCTGGTTTTTAGATGTGCAAAAAGTAGAGGCCTTCACGCACGGGCAAACCTGTCAAAAAAAAGGAAGTTCAACGCACACGCGCAGACTCCTGCGCGCACGTGTTCGACCTCTGAACCCCTTGGTTCAGAGGATCGGAAATGCCGGTTTCCCGCGCATGCAAGAAACCGGCACTTCCATCGGGTCCACGCGTGAGTACTCCGTCTGTACTCACGCGTTGGGACTCAAATTTCTGGGCCAAAATATATTGTGAATAGCTGGGGTCCTAGGACCGATCCCTGCGGTACCCCACTAGTCACTGCCTGCCACTCGGAAAAAGATCTGTTTATTCCAACTCTTTGCTTCCTGTCTGCCAACCAGTTCTCTATCCAAGTCAGTACCTTGCCCCCAATCCCATGTGCTTTAACTTTACATGCTAATCTCTTATGCGGGACCTTATCGAAAGCCTTCTGAAAGTCCAAATACACCACATCCACTGGTTCTCCCTTATTCTACCAGTTACATCCTGAAAAAATTCCAGTAGATTAGTCAAGCACGATTTACCTATTGTAAATCCATGTTGACTTTGTCCGATCCTGTCACTGTATTCCAAGTGCTCTGCTATTACATCTTTTATAATGGACTCCAGCATTTTCCCCACTACCGATGTCAGGTTTACCGGTCTATAATTCCCCGTTTTCTCTCTACCACCTTTTTTGAACAGTGGGGTAACATTAGCTACCCTCCAATCCATGGGAACTGTTCCAGAATCTATAGAATTTTGGAAGATGTCCAGCAATGCATCTTCTATGTTTCTCACACGACCCCGCTCCCCATGCTGGTCCTGCCCCGATCCTCATCGACCCCCCACCACCCCGGTGCTCCTCTGGCCGACCCCCAGCCCCCACGCAATCCCTTCCTCCCTCCTCCCTGTGGCCTAGTGCTGCAGGCCTACCCTACCCTCTCAATCTGGCTGGCTGCGGGTAGGAAACAGGGGTTTCCCGCAGGCCCTGCCGAATTTAATGGCAGGGCCTGATTTGCATGTACAACCTCTGTTCTCCCGGGTTTCCCGACCACTTCAGAGCACCCCTGCTCCCAGCCCGCCTTCCCATTAAAATTCAGGCCACTGTTTTAACAGCAAGCACTTTTAGCTGAGGGTTAGCATGGGTTAGATGCAGACTAAATCTTCCTCTGTCCCAACAATCAGCTTCAATAGAGCACACTCTCTCCTGCACTGGCGTAAGCCTCCCTCCACTTCCTACATTAACATTCCTTATGGTCTCTCTGACTGGGATTGCCAGCTATTGCCAGTTTTGTGCTGTTGCCTCATGTCCAGTAGGAATTAGGTTGAGATGTCTGAAATCATTTGAGGTAGGATCCTTACAGCCATCTGTCAGAAGGGACAATAGATATGAGGGTGATGGGCAGGAAAAGACCAGCTGGTCCATCAAGCCTCACTCATGATGTTCATACCTTCAGTGTGGGTCCTGCAGTGCCACCATCTAAATCAGAAAATATTAACTGGGCAAATATAAGCAGTGTGTGCCAATTTTCCTGTGTTATTTTCGATAAAGTCTGTAACATTTCTCTGCATACCTTACTTACTCTTCCACTTTAATCCTGCTGGTCCTTTTGAGATTTAGTGGGTTAAAAATAAATGAAAAGATAACTCTTGCATTTATGTCTTTACAATATTATAACATTTAATTCCACTAAATTTGAATTGCATATACAGCCAAAAACGGATTGATCTCCCCTTGAGGAGCAAGCAGCAACGCTGGTTTTATTAAATTTACTGAACTCAGAACCAAATCTCAGATTTTCCTGCAACGGCGATTTTGGCGCCATAAAACAGACCATGATCCTCCAGTGGTGAATTGACGCAAATTATACCGGAAAATTGATTTGAATATGCTGCAGCGAGAATAGTGGCAAATCAGAAGTGTTGTGGCCAATGGCCAATAAAGGGATTTAGTTTTATGGAAAAAACATAGAAACATAGAACATAGGAGCAGGAGTAGACTATTCTTCCCCTCGAGCCTGCTCCGCCATTTAATGAGATCATGGCTGATCATCCAAATTCAGTACCCTGTCCCTGCTTTCTCCCCATAACCCTTGATCCCTTTAGCCTTAAGAAATATATCTAACTCCTTCTTGAATATATTTGATGAATTGGCCTCAACTGCCTTTTGTGGTAGAGAATTCCACAGATTCACCACTCTCTGGTGAAGAAATTCCTCCTCATCTCTGTCCTAAATGGCTTACCACTTATCTATAGACTGTGACCCCTGATTCTGGACTCCCCCACCATCAGGAACATCCTTCCTGCATCTAGTCTGTCTAGTCCTGTTAGAATTTTATAAGTTTCAATGAGATCCCCTCTCAGATCGGAGCTGAGCCGCGGACCCGCGAGAGGCACAGAGTCAGTGACAGGAGGATAAAAAGGGCGCGGAGAGGAGGCCTGGGACCGGAGCTGAGCAGCGGACCTGCGAGAGGCACAGAGTCAGCGAGAGGAGAGGGAGAAGTAAAAAGTAATCAAAGTGTGACGTCACCAGAAAGCAGGTAAGTGATTGGTTGGTGAGTATTTCTCTCTTTCTCGCTTTTATCCAAACTTAAATTTTGTGGTTTATAGTTTCTAGGGTCTCTGTTGTGTAGCGTGGACTGCTGGTAAACAAGGGCCCTTGAGTATATCATTTAATTGTAGTGTAATTGGTGGGATTGATTTGATTTAATTTAATTTGAATTAATTAAAGGGTAAGTCATGGCAGTACAGTTCGGCACTGTGGTATGCTCCTCCTGCAATATGTGGGAAATCAGGGACACTTCCTGTGTCCCTGACGACCATGTGTGCGGGAAGTGAATCCAGCTGCAGCTACTGGCAGACCGCATTGTGGTGCTGGAGCTGCGAATGGATACATACTGGAACATTTGCGATGCTGAGGACGTCGTGGATAGAACGTTTAATGAGTTAGTCACACCGCAGGTAAAGGCTGCACAGGCAGGAAGGGAATGGGTGACCACCAGGCAGAGTAGTAGGCGCAGGCAGGTACTGCAGGGGTCCCCTGTGGCCATCCCCCTCTCAAACAGATACACCGCTTTGGATATTGTTGAGGGAGATGGCTTATCGGGGGAAGACAGCAGCATCCAACTTCCTGGCACCATAGGTGGTTCTGCTGCACAGGACGGGAGGAAAAAGAGTGGGAGGGCTATAGTAATAGGGGATTCTATTGTAAGGGGAATAGGTAGGCATTTCTGTGGCCGCAAACGAGACTCCAGGATGGTATGTTGCCTCCCTGGTGCAAGGGTCAAGGATGTTTCAGAGCGGCTGCAGAGCATTTTGGAAGGGAAGGGTGAACAGCCAGTTGTCGTGGTGCATATAGGTACCAACGATATAGGTAAAAACCGTGATGAGGTCCTAAAAGCTGAATAGAGGGAGTTAGGAGGTAAATTAAAAAATAGGGCCTCAAAGGTAGTAATCTCAGGATTGCTACCAGTGCCATGTGCTAGTGAGAGTAGAAATAGAAGGATAGTTCAGTTGAATACGTGGCTAGAGGAATGGTGCAAAGGGGAGGGATTCAAATTCCTGGGACATAGGAACTAGTTCTGGGGGAGGTGGGACCAGTACAAACTGGACGGTTTGCACCTGGGCAGGACCGGGACTGATGTCCTAGGGGGAGTGTTTGTTAGTGCTGTGGGGGAGGGTTTAAACTAAAATGGCAGGTGGTTGGGAACCTGTGCAGGGAGACAGAGGAAAGGGAAACAAGGATAGAAGCAAAAGACAGGAAGGAGAAAAGCAAAAGTGGCAGTCAGAGAAATCAAGGGTTTAAATCAAGCATGGCCACAGTAAATAATAATTCTAAAAGGTCTAAGAATGTTAAAAAAACAAGCCTGAAGGCTTTGTGTCTTAATGTGAGGAGCATTCGTAATAAGGTGGATGAATTAGCTGTGCAAATAGATGTAAACGGATATGATATGATTGGGATTACAGAAACATGGCTCCAGGGTGACCAAGGCTGGGAACTCAACATCCAGGGGTATTCAATATTCAGGAAAGACAAGCAAAAAGAAAAAGAAGGTGGGGTAGCATTGCTGGTTAAAGAGGAGATTAACACAATTGTAAGAAGGATATTAGCTCTGATGATGTGGAATCTGTATGGGTAGAGCTGAGAAATACCAAGGGGCAGAAAACGTTAGTGGGAGTTGTATACAGACCCCAAACCAGTAATGCTGAGATTGGGGATGACATTTAACGGGAAATTAGAGACGCGTGCAATAAGGGCACAGCAGTTATCATGGGTGACTTTAATCTACATATAGAATGGGCTAAGCAAATTAGTAACAATACTGAGGAGGAGGAATTGCTGGAGTGTATATGGGCTGGTTTCCTGGACCAATATGTCGAGGAACCAACTAGAGATCAGGCCATCTTAGACTGGGTATTATGTAATGAGAAAGGATTAATTAGCAATCTTGTTGTGCGAGGCCCCTTGGGGTGGAGCGATCATAATATGATAGAATTCTTCATTAAGATGGAGAGTGAAGTAGTTGACTCAGAGACTAGGGTCCTGAATTTAAATAAAGGAAACTACGATGGTATGAGGCGCGAGTTGGGTAGGATTGACTGGGGAATGTTATTCAAAGGGTTGACGGTGGATAGGCAATGGCAAACATTTAAAGATCGCATAGATGAACTACAGAATTTGTTCATCCCTGTTTGGCATAAAAATAAAACAAAAAAGGTGACTCAACTGTGGCTAACAAGGGAAATTAGGGATAGCATAAGATCCAAGGAGAGGACCTATAAATTGGCCAGAAAAATCAGTAAACCTGAGGATTGGGAGCAGTTTAGGATTCAGCAAAGGAGGACAAAGGGATTAATTAAGAGGGGGAAAATAGAGTATGAGAGTAAGCTTGCAGGGAACATAAAAACTGACTGCAAAAGTTTCTATAGATATGTGAAGAGAAAAAGATTGGTGAAGTCAAGCATAGGTCCCTTGCAGTCAGAATCAGGGGAATTTATAATGGGGAACAAAGAAATGGCTGACCAATTAAATACATACTTTGATTCTGTCTTCACAAAGGAGGACACAAATAACCTCCCAGAGATGTCGGGGAACATAGGGTCTAATGAGAGGGAGGAACTGAATGAAATCAGTATTTGTAGGGAAATGGTGTTAGGGAAATTGACGGGATTGAAGGCCGATAAATCCCCAGGGCCTGATAATCTACATCCTAGGGTACTTAAGGAAGTGGCCCGAGAAATAGTAGATGCATTGTTGGTCATCTTCCAAAATTCTATTGATTCTGGAACAGTTCCCATGGATTGGAGAGTAGTTAATGTTACCACACTATTCAAAAAAGGTGGTAGAGAGAAAATGGGGAATTATAGACCGGTAAGCCTGACATCGGTAGTGGGGAAAATGCGAGAGTCGATTATAAAAGATGTAATAGCAGAGCACTTGGAAAACAGTGACATTATCGGACAAAGTCAACATGGATTTACAAAAGGTAAATCGTGCTTGACTAATCTACTGGAATTTTTTGAGGATGTAACTGGTAGAATAGTTAAGGGAGAACGAGTGGATGTGGTGTATTTGGACTTTCAGAAGACTTTCGATAAGGTCCCACATAAGAGATTAGCGTGCAAAGTTAAGGCACATGGGATTGGGGGCAAGGTACTGACCTGGATAGAGAACTGGTTGGCAGACAGGAAGCAAAGAGTTGGAATAAACGGGTCTTTTTCCGAGTGGCAGGCAGTGGCTAGTGGGTTACCGCAGGGATTGGTCCTAAGACCCCAGCTATTCACAATATATATTAATGATCTAGATGAGAGAACTAGATGTAATATCTCCAAGTTTGCAGACAACACAAAGCTGGGTGGGCGTGTGTGCTGTGAGGAGAATGCTGAGAAACTCCAGTATGATTTGGATAGGTTGGGTGATTGGGCAGAAGCATAGCAGATGCAGTATAATGTGGATAAATGCGAGGTTATCCACTTTGGTGGCAAAAACAGGAAGGCAGATTATTATCTGAACGGCAATAGATTGGGAGAAGGGGAAGTGCAACGAGACCTGGGTGTCCTTGTGCACCAGTTGCTGAAGGTAAGCATATAGGTGCAGCAGGCGGTTAAGAAGGCAAATGGTATATTGGCCTTCGTAGCGAGAGGATTCGAGTACAGGAACAAGGATGTCTTGCTGCAGTTGTACAGGGCCTTGGTGAGACCACACCTTGAGTATTGTGTGCAGTTTTGGTCGCCTTATCTGAGGAAGGATGTTCTTGCCATGGAGGGAGTGCAGCGAAGATTCACCAGACTGACACCTGGGATGACAGGAATGACGTATGAGGAGAGATTGGGTCGATTGGGCTTATACTCGCTGCAGTTTAGAAGAATGAGAGGGGATCTCATTGAAACTTATAAAATTCTAACAGGACTAGACAGACTAGATGCAGGAAGGATGTTCCCAATAGTGGGGGATTCCAGAACCAGGGGTCACAGTCTAAGGATAAGGGGTAAGCCATTTTGGACAGAGACGAGGAGGAATTTCTTCACCCAGAGAGTGGTGAACCTGTGGAATTCTCTACCACAGAAGGCAGTTGAGGCCAATTCATTAAATATATTCAAGAAGGAGTTAGATATATTGACATAAGAACATAAGAACATAAGAAATAGGAGCAGGAGTAGGCCAATCGGCCCCTCGAGCCTGCTCCGCCATTCAATAAGATCATGGCTGATCTGATCCTAACCGCCAATCCACTATCCCAGAACCATCTCCTGAATCTAACAAAATTAGACACATGAAATAGGAGCAGGATCAGGCTACACGGCCCCTGGGCCCGCTCCGCTACCCACAGGGCCATGACCGATCCGAACCTAGACTCATGTCCAATTTCCTGCCCGCTCCCCGTAACCCTTAATTCCCTTTACTTCTAGGAAACTGTCTATTTCTGTTTTAAATTTATGTAATGATGTAGCTTCTACAGCATTTTGGGGCAGCATATTCCATGGACCTACCACCCTCTGAGTGAAGTAGTTCCTCCTCATCTCAGTTTTGAAAGAGCAGCCCCTTATTCTAAGACTATGCCCCCTAGTTCTAGTTTCACCCATCATCGGGAACATCTTCCCCGCATCCACCCGATCCAACCCCTTCACAATCTTATATGTTTCAATAAGATCGCCTCTCATTCTTCTGAACTCCAATGAGTAGAGTCCCAATCTACTCAACCTCTCCTCATATGTCCATCCCCTCATCCCCGGGATTAACCGAGTGAACCTTCTTTGTACTGACTCGAGAGCAGGTATGTCCTTTCTTAAGTATGGACACCAAAACTGTACGCAGTATTCCAGGTGCGGTCTCACCAATACCTTGTACAACTGAAGCAATACCTCCCTATTTTTATATTCTATCCCCCTAGCAATGAAAGCCAATTGGCCTTCTTAATCACTTGCTGCACCTGCATACTAACCTTTTGAGTTTTGTGCACCAGGACCCCCAGATCCCTTTGTACTTCAGTACTTTCCAGTTTCTTGCCATTAAGATAATAACTTGCTCTACTATTTTTCCTGCCAAAGTGCATAACCTCACACTTTCCAGTATTGTATTCCATCTGCCAAATCTCTGCCCACTTACTTAGCCTGTCTATGTCCCCTTGCAGGTTTTTTATGTCCTCCTCACTCACTACTTTCCCTCCCATCTTAGTATCATCTGCAAACTTTGATATGTTACACTCGGTCCCCTCCTCCAAATCGTTAATATAGATTGTAAAGAGTTGGGGACCCAGCACTGATCCCTGCGGAACACCACTAGCTACTGATTGCCAGTCTGAGAATGAACCATTTATCCCAACTCTCTGCCTTCTGTTAGATAGCCAATCCTCTATCCATGCCAGAATATTACCCCCAATCCCGTGATTTTTTATCTTAAGCAATAATCTTTTGTGTGGCACCTTGTCAAATGCCTTTTGGAAGTCTAAATACACTACGTCCACTGATTCCCCTTTATCCACCCTATACGTTACTTCCTCAAAGAACTCCAGCAAATTTGTCAAACATGACTTCCCCTTCATAAAACCATGCTGACTTTGTCCTGTTAAATTGACTTTAGCCTTCTTAAGGCTAAAGGGATCAAGGGATATGGGGAGAAGGCAGAGACAGGGTACTGAGTTTGGATGATCAGCCATGATCTCATTGAATCGCGGAGCAGGCTCGAGGGGCTGAATGGCCTAATCCTGCTCCTATCTTCTATGTTTCTATGTTTCTAAACTCCAGCAAATATAAGCCCAATTGACCCAATCTCTCCTCATATGTCATTCTTGACATCCCAGGTATCAGCCTGGTGAATCTTCGCTGCACTCCCTCCATGGCAAGAACATCCTTCCTCAGATAAGGCGACTAAAACTATATTGTGGTTCCGGGAGGGAGGGGCAGGGGTGAGGGCAGAAGTGCGGGAGATAGAACGGACACGGTCGAGGGCCGTGTCGACCACAGTAGAGGGGACTCATCGGTTGAGGAAAAAGGAAGACATGTCAGAAGCACTGGTATGGAAAGTGGCATCGTCAGAGCAGATGCAGCGGGGACGGAGAAACTGGGAGAATGGAATAGAGTCCTGACAGGAGGCAGGGTGGGAGGAAGTGTAGTCCAGGTAGCTGTGGGAGTCAGCGGGCTTGTAGTGAATGTTTGTCAATAACCTATCCCCAGAGATGGAGATGGAGAAGTCGAGGAAGGGAAGGGAAGAGTCGGAGATGGACCATGAGAAGGTGAGGGAAGGGTGGAAATTGGAAGTAAAGTGATAGAAATTACCTAGTTCAGGGCGAGAGCAGGAAACGGCACTGATACAGTCATCAAAGTACCGGAAAAAGAGGTGAGGGAGGGGACCTGAGTAGGACTGGAACAAAGAGTGTTCCACATATCCCACGAAAAGGCAGGCATAGCTAGGACCCATGCGGGTACCCATGGCAACACCTTTGATTTGAAGGAAATGAGTGGAGTTAAAGGAGAAGTTGTTCAATGTGAGAACAAGTTCAGCCAGGCGGAGGAGGGTGGTGGTGGATGGGGGCTGGTTGGGCCTCTGTTCAAGGAAGAAGCGGAGCGCCCTCAGGCCATCCTGGTGGGGGATGGAGGTGTAGAGGGATTGTACATCCATAGTGAAAAGGAGGTAGTTGGGGCCAGGAAACTGGAAACTGTTAAAGTGGCGGAGGGTGTCGGAAGAGTCACGGATGTAGGTGGGAAGAGACTGGACAAGCGGAGAAAAAATAGAGTCGAGATAGGAAGAGATAAGTTCCGTGGGGCAAGAACAGGCTGAAACGATGGGTCTACCAGGGCAGTCCTGTTTGTGGATCTTGGGAAGGAGGTAGAAGCAGGCTGTGCGGGGTTGGGGAACTATGAGGTTGGCGGCCACAGGCGGAAGATCTCCAGAGGAGATGATGTCAGTGACAGTCTTGGAAACGGTGGCTTAATGTTCGGTAGTGTGGTCATGGTCCAGGTGGAGGTAGGAGGAGGTGTCGGAGAGTTGGCGTTCAGCTTCCGCTAGGTAGAGGCCGGTTCGCCAAACAACAACAGCACCACCCTTGTCAGCAGGTTTAATGACAATGTCGGGGTTGGATCTGAGGGAATGGAGTGCTGCAAGTTCAGAGGGAGGTAGGTTGGTGTGAGTGAGGGGAACAGAGAAACGGAGACGGCCGATGTCACGGCGGCAGTTTGCAATGAAAAGATCTAGAGAGGGTAAGAGGCCAGAGGGAGGGGTCCAGGTAGAACGAGAATTCTGAAAGCGGGAGAAAGGGTCAGCCATGCGGGGTGAAAACTCCTAGCAAAAGAAGTGGGCACGGAGACGAAGGCGGCAGAAAAAGAGCTCAGCATCGTGCCGAGCTCAAAATTAATTGATGTGGGGGCGTAAGGGGATGAAGCTCAGGCCTTTGCTGAGGACTGATCGTTTGGGGTCAGAGGGGAAGGTCAGAAGGGATAGTGAAAACGTGGCAGGGGGTGAGATTGGGAGAATGGGGGTCAGAGGAAAGTGAAGGGGAAGAAGTTTCCAGAGGGGCATTGGCGTTCAAGAGTTGATGAAGCTTGTGATCCTTGACATCAGAAACGAAGAAAAAAAGTTTTTGTTGAAGCGTCGGATGAGTCGAAGGATGAAATGGAACTGTGGACCCGGGCAGCTTTGAAATAGAGTGCGTCGGTGCTGCTGAAGAGAGAGGTCGAGAGTGTTCATGTGGCGCCGCATAGCGTTAAGTGTGGATCTCAAGATGCGGCGAGAGCAGTAGTTTGAGGAACGATGAATATCTTGGAGATATTTGTAATCCTGGGTGGATCTGAAACATGAAGGGTGGAAGTTTAGTTGGAATCCACGTGGAATGAGTTGGAACCGGAGACAGTTGCTGAGGAAAGAGATGTGGCTGTGAAACCGAGTCTCGGCAGATACCTGATCAAACACGAGAAGGGAAACTGAAAGCAATGAAGATGAACAAGGTTGAATAGACAAACGGAACTCCCGTCGGAGAGAAGAGCAGAACTTCTTCAAGGTGGGCATTCCTAGAAGAGAGGTGGCAGTGAACCAAACACTAATATAATAGCAAAATACTGCGGATGCTGGAAATCTGAAATAACAACAGAAAATGCTGGAAATACTCAGCAGGCCAGGCAGCACCGTGGAGAGAGAAACAGAGTTAATGTTTCAGGTCGAAGACCTTTCATCAGAATTGGAAAAAAGCAAGAAAAGGAACAGATTTTAAAGCAAGTTTAGGGGCTGGGAAATGGGGGAGGGGATGAAAGAACAAAAGGGAAGGTCTGTGATAGGATGGAAGGCAGGAGAAGTAAAGAGGCATTAAGAGATATTCAAGGCAAGAGGAGATGGTAATGGGACAGGTTAAGAAACAAAGGATGGCACTAGAAGGAGTGTGAATTGCACTGGTCGAATGAAAGACAGCTGTCATGTGGGAGGGAAAAAAAAATTAAAAATATATGTGATGGGGCCGGGGTTATGATCTGAAATTGTTGAACTCTATCCTGAGTCCAGAGGGCTGTAAAGTGCCTAATCGAAAGATGAGGTGCTGTTCCTCGAGCTTACGCTGAGCTTCCGTGGAACAATGCAAGAGGCTGAGGACGGTGAGGTCTGAGTGGGAATGGAGCGGTGAATTAAAGTGACAGGCGACCGGAAGCTCGGGGTCCCCCTTACGGCCTGAACAGAGGTGTTCCGCAAAGCAGTCACCCAATCTGCGTTTGGTCTCCCCAATGTAGAGGACACCACATCGTGAGCAGCGAATACATTATACTAAATTGCAAGAATTACAAATAAGTCGTTGTTTCACCTGGAAGGGGTGTTTGGGGCCCTGGACAATGGGAATGGGGGAGGTATAAGGACAGGTGTTGCATCTCCTGCGCTTGCACGGGAAGGTGCCGGGCGAAGGGGAAGGGGTGCTGGGGGTGATAGAGGAGTGGACTAGGGTGTTGCGGAGGGAGCGGTCCCTACGGAATGCTGAAAGGGGAGGTGAGGGGAAGATGCGTTTGGTGGTGGGATCACGCTGGAGGTGGCGGAAATGGCGGAGGATGATCTGCCATTTTTCTTCAAATGGACTTGATTGTTCTTAAATCATGTATGCAGAATTATATTGAAGCAAGGCCAGAATCAACAGGTTTACACTGGAAGTTGAAGGAATTGATCTCCAGGTACATTTTTTTAACAAAAGCTACTTTAGATTGTCATTAAACTGCTTCATGTTTTACAATGATAGAAAAAAATATAAAAGGAGGAATGTTGCTAGTGCTGCATTTCATCTATTTGGCTTTATTTTCATTGAAATCATTTGAGCTTTAAGGGCTATTGAAATCTCATTTTTTTAAAACAGAATGGCCATTAAATGATGTTCTCTGAAGCTGGTTTTAGTTTGAACTCTAAAAGGGCTGATAAACGTACACCAGGTAGTGAAACCAGCTTTCTGGTGTTTTGTGACTGTTTATTTTTACCCAGAACCACACAATCTCATTGCTTGAGCGTCAGGTATTTTGCTGAAACATCTTTCTTGGCGATGCCTTTGGCTCAGAGGTTCTTGTTATTTGTACGCTGAAAGAAACAAATTCCTTAGGAGCTCAAAATTATTTCAGCGTCGTTTGAGAGTAAAAGTCTGATTCAACGGGCACGTTATAAAGTCAATATCACCTCTGCCAGTATTTTTAAGTCAAGTGGCAGCGGTGTGAAAACTGGCTTTGGAGGAAAATGCTCATCATTTTTTTTCTTCGTTTATGGGATTAAGGCGTAGCTGGCAATGCCAGCATTAATTGCCCATCCCTAGTTGCCCTTGAGAAGGTGCTGGTGAGCCGCCTTTTTGAACCGCTGCAGTCCGTGTGGTGATGGTACTCCCACAGTGCTGTTAGGGAGGGAGTTCCAGGATTTTGACCCAGCGACGATGAAGGATTGGCAATATAAGTCAGGATGGTGTGTGACTTGGAGGGGAACTTGGAGGTGGTGGTGCTCCCATGCGCCTGCTGCCCTTGTCCTTCTAGGTGGAAGAGGTCACGGGTTTGGGAGGTGCTGCCGAAGAAGCCTTGGCGAGTTGCTGCAGTGCATCTTGTAGATGGTACACACTGCAGCCACGGTACGCCAATGGTGGAGGGAGTCAATGTTTAAGGTGATGGATGGGGTTCCAATCAAGCGGGCTGCTTTGTCCTGGATGGTGTCGAGCTTCTTGAGTGTTGTTGGAGCTGCATTCATCCAGGCAAGTGGAGAGTACTCCATCACACTCCTTACTTGTGCGTTGTAGATGGTGGAAAGGCTTTGGGGAGTCAGGAGGTGAGACACTCACCACAGAATACCTAGCCTCTGACCTGCTGTTGTTGCTACAGTATTTATGTGGCTAGTCCAGTTAAGTTTCTGGTTAATGGTGACCCCCAGAATTTTGATCGTGGGGGATTCGGCGATGGTAATGCCTTTGAATGTCAAGGGGAGGTGGTTTGACTCTCGCTTGTTGGAGATAGTTATTGCCTGGCACTTCTGTGGCGCGAATGTTACCTGCCACTTATCCGCTCAAGCCTGAACGTCGTCCAGGTCTTCTTGCATGCAGGCATGGACTGCTTCATTTTCTGTGGAGTAGCAAATGGCGCTGAACACTGTGCAGTCTTCAGCGAACATCCCCATTTCTGACTTTATGTTGGAGGGAAGGTCATTGATGAAGCAGCTGAAGATGGTTGGGCCTAGGACACTGCCCTGAGGAACTCCTGTAGCGATGTCCTGGGGCTGTGATGATTGACCTTCAACCACCACAACCATCTTCCTTTGTGCTAGGTATGACTCCAGCCAGTGGAGCGTTTCCCCCCTGATTCCCATTGACTTCAGTTTTACTAGGGCTCCTTGATGCCAGATTTGGTCAAATGCTGCCTTGACGTCAAGGGCAGTCACTCTCACCTCACCTCTGGAATTCAGCTCCTTTGTCCATGTTTGGACCAAGGCTGTAATGAGGTCAGGAGCTGAGTGGTCTTGGCGGAACCCAAACTGGGCATCAGTGAGCAGGTTATTGGTGAGTAAGTGCCGCTTGATAGCACTGTCGATGACACCTTCCATCACTTTCCTGATGATTGAGAGTAGACTGATGGGGCAATAATTGGCCAGGTTGGATTTGTCCTGCTTTTTGTGGACAGGACATACTGGGCAGTTTTCCACATTGTCGGATAGATGCCTGTGTTGTAGCTGTACTGGAACATCTTGGCTAGAGGCGCGGCTAGTTCTGGAGCACAAGTCTTCAGCACGATAGCCGGGATGTTGCCGGGGCCCATAGCCTTTGCTGTATCCAGTGTGCTCAGCCATTTCTTGATATCACATGGAGTGAATTGAATTGGCTGAAGAATGGCTTCTGTGATGATGGGGACTTCAGGAGTAGGCTGATATGGACCATCCACTCGGCACTTCTGGCTGAAGTTGGTTGCAAACGCTTCAGCCTTGTCCTTTGCCCTCATGTGCTGGGCTCCACCATCATTGAGGATGGGGATATTCTTGGAGCCTCCTCCTTCCGTTAGTTGTTTAATGGTCCACCATCATTCATGACTGGATGTGGCAGGACTGCAGAGCTTTGATCTGATCCGTTGATTGTGGGATCACTTTAGCCCTGTCTATAGCATGCTGTTTTTGCTTTTTAGCATGCATGTAGTCCTGTGTTGCAGCTTCCCCAGGTTGGCACCTCATTTTTAGGTATGCCTGGTGCTGCTCCTGGCATGCTCTTCTACACTCGTTGTTGAACCAGGGTTGGTCCCCTGGCTCACTGGTAATGGTAGAGTGAGTGATATGCCGGACCATGAGGTTACAGATTGTGGTGGAATACAATTCTGCTGCTGCTGATGGCCCACAGCGCCTCATGGATACCCAGTTTTGAGCTGCTAGATCTGTTCTGAATCTATCCCATTTAGCACGGTAGTAGTGCCACACAACATGATGGAGGGTGTTCTCAGTGTGAAGATGGGACTTCGTCTCCAGAATGACTGTGCGGTGGTCACTGCTGCCAATGCTGTCATGGACAGATGCATCTGCGACAAGTAGATTGGTGAGGATGCGGTCAAGTAGGTTTTTCCCTCTTGTTGGTTCACTCACCACCTGTCGCAGGCCCAGACTGGCAGTTATGTCCTGCAGGACTCGGCCAGCTCGGTCAGTGGTGGTGCTACTGAGCCACTTTTGGTGATGGACATTGAAGTCCTCCACCCAGCGTACATTCTGTGCCCTTGCTACTCTCAGTGCTTCTTCCAAGTGGTGTTCAACATGGAGGAGTGCTGATTCATCAGCTGAGGAAGGGCGGTAGGTGGTAATCAGCACGAGGTTTCCTTGCCCATGCTTGACCTGAAGCCATGAGACTTCATGGGGTCCGGAGTCAATGTTGAGGACTCCTTCCCGACTGTATACCACTGTGCCACCAATTTCAACAGGGAGAGGCGGAGCTATGTTAATGACCTTCTAACGATTTTCGGCGGACATAATGTCCTAGGAAATTATGGAGTACTATTAAGTCACTTACTCCATAATTTCCTCTTTCTTTTGTGCCGTTCAAGGGATCCTATGCTGTAGACGTGCCATTACAATGGTGCAAGACTCCAGGGAACTTCAGGCCAATGTTATAAAGGCAGCTTCCTATCAAACAACAGAGAACTTTCAGCTTCTTTGTATTCTCCTAGAAAACAGTGATGCAATGCTACATTAAACTGTATTTTGTAAAAGTAATGTGTGTCAGTGTTTATTGATCAAAAGTGGCACTGTGGAACATTTTTAATGTGACTTTCTCTTCAAGTCTGTTTTGGGCCTATTTGGTTCTGATTCAACTATAATACAAATAGTGCAATCCATGCCTGTCAGTAAGAAATGTTACTGTAGGAAACAGGCTGCATTGGACAAGAAGATTATAGCAGATAGAAAACAAGCTGAGGGGATGATTGGAGGCCATTCTGAGGGAGAGATTTTATTTTTATGCACAGTAAAACAAAGTCTGGTTATGTTTTTGAAACCTGTCAAAATAATAGATAATAAGATGGTTCAAGAGGGGAAAAAAGAGCCAATGTGTCCAAGAATATTTTTGGAATATAACCACATGAATTCTTTGTGTTGTTTCTGCAGAATAATAAAGTGGATATATTTTGCATGTGTATTCTTAGAGCAGGGAAAAGCTGTCTTTTAAACATGGAAGATTTCAAAGGACAAATAATGCTAATGCAGAAAAGCTTTATAATGGTCACAGCAGTTCTTTATTTTTGCTTCCAATTGAAATAACAGCATTGCTTTTACCCTTTTGTGATTCATAGTACACTATTATTGTGCAGTGATAAAGGACAACTGATCCTGCGGATGGATTACAGCTCATCAATTTAAAGTCTTTGTTCACAAAACAAGACTAGATTGCAGTTTTGAAGTCACAACTTTGGTATCCGCTACTTATAATACATATTATGGTATTTTATGAGTGTTTTTGTAGTGTTCGGTACTTACCTTGTTGGCAGCAGCTGCTGTCGGAGTGGATATTGATTATCTGTATATACTGTGTAGTTCTGCATTTTTGATGGAAGGCTGTGTTCGTCCTGTAGGGTTAATAGTCATGACATAATTACTACAAGCCTAGTGAGAAATAATTTTGGGGGATAAATTGGGTTGGCTTTGCGCCTCCCGTTAGTGCCCCCGGGGGGCGCTAGCGGGGCGCAAATCCCCTAGCGCCTGGGCACAGCGCCGCTAATGCCTCCCGTGAAATTCAGCAGGAGGTTAGCAGCAGCGGTAGCCGGTAGCGCTGCGCCTCCGGCGATGAAGTCATTGCTGGGTGCAGTGCCCGGCTCGCGCCCCGGCCGCAAACTTCGGCTGCGCCCCCTGACCTATTGCTGGACGGTATGTCCGACAGGGTCAGGGTGGTGTTTGTGCAGCTGCGGTGGCGGTATTTAAAGGGGCAGATGTTGGGCGGCCATTTTTTTTTCTGGCCGCCTGCCAGCACCTGTCCCCTTCCCCTCTTTAATTTGGGGGTACTGGCCGTGATTGGTCAGCCCAGCACTCCTCTTTTCCCGGCACCCCGCTACCCAGTGGTCCAGCAGGGCCTCGGTGAGCACAGTGCTAGGCCCCACCCCTTTAATCAGGGGATGGAGGCCTGCAATACCGTGGCGCTGTTGCACATAGTGCCGCGATATTGAATGGGAGCACCCCAGGAAGGAGGGGAGCCCTTCCAGTAGTGCACTGCCTCCTGCTTGGGGCACTACCACTGAATTTATGGCGCAGGGGTGCTAAAAGTAGCGCCCGGCAAAGTTAGCGCCCCAAAAGGGGCACCAAGGAATTTTTCCCCATTTGTGTTCATGGCATCTCCTGCTCCAGGAGACTCATGTCAATGAGACATATTGCCCAATGCCCCATCTTCTTTTTGTTAAACTCCCAATATTGACCATAATTAGGAACTCACTCAGCTCCCTTTTGAATCCTTGCTGTGAATCCATACTCATTGCCCCAGCCGGCAACTTGTTCCAGAGGTCGATGACTGTCTATCAAATGAAAAACTTCCAGACATCTAACCTAGTTCTATGCTTACATAACTTACACACATGTCCCATGTCCTCCCTAAACTATCCAACTCAAATAGTGTATCCATGGGGATAGTCTAATCCTTTCATTATTTCCTACATTATAACAGTGATTACACTTCATTGGCTGTAAAGCACTTTGGGACGTCCGGTGGACGTGAAAGGTGAAATATAAATGTAAGTCTTTCTTTTTTTCAAAGACTTCAATCAAATCTATTTGTAATCTACACTTTTCTAAAATTAAAAAACAGGGGCGCAAAATTCGGTTACGCCCCTTACGGGGACGGTAACCAAGTTAAGGCCGGGCATTTAGTGCCCAGAGCGGAAGTACCACCCCAGCCGCTAAATTCAGCTTACCGCCCCGCACAGGAAGTGGAGCGCGATCTCAGGCGCTCCACCTCCTGGTGGGGCAGTAACCGAGACGATGCCGGGGCGGGATCGGCAGCGCCTCCGCGGAGCATTGCAGCGTTTCACCGCTGCTCCCCTTCAGTTAAAGGGGAGGGCTGCTGCGCACTTTGCAGGGCCTCCGATGGCCCACTCTAGGCACCAGGGCAGCGTGGTGCCGCAGCCCAGCACCGAGACGCAATGCTGGGCTGTGCAATGACAGTCAGAACCATGCCACAGCACACCACAGAGGGCTGACCTGGAGGTCGGCCAAGAAAAAAAAATGGCGGCGCGGGTCGTGACCGCACCTCCCCTTTAAATACCGCCCCCGCGAGCGGAGGTCGGCCTGGCTCGCGGGGTGGGGGGGGCGAGGGTGCACTAAGGTGTCACTACTGGCAGGGGCGCGGCGCTATCGGGTAGCGCCTCAGCAACACCCCGCCGAATTTCTCAGGAGGTGCTTTTTTCATCCCCCCGGGCGATAAGCCCCTTGCGCCCTGTTAGTGCCCCCGAAGGTGCTAACGGCAGGTGCAAAGGAGCCGAATTTCTAGCCCTTTAAGCCAAAAGTGGTAACTAAATGCCTTTTAAGCTAAATCTCAGTCTACAGGCTCTCCTCTGAACCTTTTTCATGGCTCCTACATCATCTAATGTATGAGGGGACCAACTCTCAGCACAGTATTCTAGATGATGCCCAACCAAACTCTTATACAATTACTATATAATGCTTTTTAGTAGCCATGGTGTGGAGATGCCGGTGTTGGACTGGGGTGGACAAATGTAAGAAGTCACACAACACCAGGTTATAGTCCAACAGTTTTATTTGAAATCACGAGCTTTCGGAGCGCTGCTCCTTCGTCAGGTGAAGTGGAGAGATGCATAAAGACACAGCTTATATAGTCAGAGAATAATGCCAGATGATTACAGGTAATCTTTCTAACTGCCATTTATCACACCTCGGCAGAGAGATAATCACAGCAATCAAAGGTGTGAATGGTGTCCAAACAGGTCAGTCAGGAAAACATTACATCAAAGAACAATGAGGTGGGATCACAAGGGGTCAAATGTTGCAGATGCTGGGGTCTGTATGAAAAAAAAAACAGACAAAAAAACATTTTTTTGCTGGAAATCACAGCAGGTCCGGCCACATCTGTGTAGAGAGAACAAGCCAATGACGACTCGAGTCTGGGTGACCCTACGTCAGGTGGGGTTACATGTAGCGTGACATGAACCCAAGATCCCGGTTGAGGCCATCCTCATGAGTGCGGAACTTGGCTATCAGTTTCTGCTCGACGATTTTGCGTTGTCGTGTGTCTCGACACCACCCACCAGGTACATGGTACATACTCATGTGACTCAGCCAATGTTGTCTACCTCATACGTTGCAGGAAAGGATGCCCCGGAGCATGGTACATCGGCGAGACCATGCAGACGCTGCGACAACGGATGAACGGACACCACGCAACAATCGCCAGGCAGGAGTGTTCCCTTCCAGTCGGGGAACACTTCAGCAGTCAAGGACATTCAGCCTCCGATCTTCGGGTAAGCATTCTCCAAGGCGGCCTTCGAGACACACGACAATGTAAAATCGTCGAGCAGAAACTGATAGCCAAGTTCCGCACTCATGAGGACGGCCTCAACCGGGATCTTGGGTTCATGTCACGCTACATGTAACCCCACCTGATGTAGGGTCACCCAGACTCGAGTCGTTGTTGGCTTGTTCACAGAAATCACAGAAACCCCACAGTGCAGATAGAGGCCATTTCGGCCCATCGAGCCTGCACCGACACATATCCCACCCGATCCCCGTAACCCCTACACCAACACGTATCCCACCCTATCCCTGTAACCCCATGTATTTAATCCTCCTAACACTAAGGGTCAATTTATCATAGCCAATCAACCTAACCCGCACATCTTTGGACTGTGGGAGCAAACCGGAGCACCCGGAGAAAACCCACGCAAACACGGGGAGAATGTGCAAACTCCACACAGACAGTCACCCGAGGCCGGATTCGAACCCGGGTCTCTGGCGCTGTGAGGCAACAGTGCTAACCACTACGCCACCGTGCCATCTCTACACAGATGCGGCCGGACCTGCTGTGATTTCCAGCAAAAAAAATGTTTTTTTGTCTGTTTTTTGTTTTTCATACAGACCCCAGCATCTGCAACATTTGACCCCTTGTGACCCCACCTCATTGTTCTTTGATGTAATGTTTTCCTGACTGACCTGTTTGGACACCATTCACACCTTTGATTGCTGTGATTATCTCTCTATTGAGGTGTAAGAAATGGCAGTTAGAAAGATTACCTGTAATCATCTGGCATTATTCTCTGACTATATAAGCTGTGTCTTTATGCATTTCTCCACTTCACCTGGCGAAGGAGCAGCGCTCCGAAAGCTTGTGATTTCAAATAAAACTGTTGGACTATAACCTGGTGTTGTGTGACTTCTTACATTTGCTTTTTAGTAATCCTAATACTTAATTGCTTTTGCTACAGCCTCATGGTATTGATCGTGAGCCTTAAGAGATTCATGTACTATAACATCTAAGTCACTTTCCCACTCAATAGTGTTAAGCTCGGACCTTTGCATGGCATGCATACACTACTATTAAAATGACATTTGCAAGACGTGGGCCTATTACATCTAGATCTGATTGTAATTGTTTTTTCTCAGCTAAGATTCCAGTACTTCCATGAATCTTTGTATCGCACACTTGTTGCCAGTTCCCCCAATGCCTTTGTCCAAATCATTAATCAGGATTGTGAAGAGCAATGATCTCAAAATTGATCTCTGCAGGAATCCACTAGTAACCGGTCCCCAAGCAGAACCACTACCATCAACAACAACCTTCAGTCTACGAGAATGCAACCAAATGTTTATCCACTCCAAGATCTGCCTACCAATCCCACAGGACACTTGAGTAGCTTATTGTGTGGCATCTTTAAAAAGGTTTTTAAAATCCAGTTAGATGATACCAACCAGACTACTTATATTCATCAACCTAGTAACTTCCTCAAAAAATTCAACCAGGTTGTTAAGACATGACCTTCATTTCCAGAAGCCACGTTGAGAGTCTATAATAACCCCTTCTCTGTCAAGGTCATACAGAAGATCTCTAATGTTCCCTTCTAGCAACTTTCCTACAACCAAAGTCAAGCTAGTGGGTCTATAATTTCCAAGTTCTGCCTTGTTGACCTTTTTGAATATTGCCACCACACAGTCCTCCCTCCATAACAACAGTCCTAGACAGTAGCGAGCTGTTAAATATATGAGCAAAGGGCTACCTGAGTACAGTTCCCATTTCTTTGAGTACCCTTCGGTGAATGTTATCAGGACCAGCAGCCTGATCAGTTTGGAGTCATCTTATTCTATCATAGGAACAGAGGAGCATAGGAACAGGAGTGGGCCACTCAGCCCCTTGAGCCTGTTCCACCATTTAATGAGATCATGGCTGATCTGTATCTTAACTCCATCCACCTGCCTTGTATCCAGGACTATATCCGCATCCACGTTTACAATTTCAACTTTAAAGTCGCTGTACACTGCATTATTGGTAACTGAGCATTGTCTACTGGAGTGAAGAATCATGCAAGGTCATCATTTAAAACCTCTGCCATATCCTGGGAGATCACCTTAATCTATCCTGAGGAATCCTTCAACAGCCCTTTGCAGTCCTTAATGGCTCTCTGACTCTTAGCATAGCTGAAAACAATTTTACTATTGTTACTGCAGTTATCCACTATCATATACCCTAATGACCTTTTAGTTCTATCCAGCTTTTGTTGCCTTCAGCTGTACTTTATACATATCCCTGTTCTCCTGAGAACTATTTTATTTTAGCCTGTAAAAGTGTTTTTATTTAAGCTTGATCATATGACCAGTTATCCACTTTAAAAAAAGACTTGGATTTATATAGCACCTTTCACAACGTCAGGATGTCCCAAAGTGCTTTACAGTCAATGAAGCACTTTTCAAAGTGTAGTCACTGTTGTACTGCACTGGAGTGTCAGTCTGGATTATGTTTTACA
Source organism: Somniosus microcephalus (assembly GCF_052327205.1). NCBI lineage: Eukaryota > Metazoa > Chordata > Chondrichthyes > Squaliformes > Somniosidae > Somniosus > Somniosus microcephalus. The sequence goes on from NC_140992.1 coordinate 213,040,785, forward strand.
AAGTGCTCTTTTGGCTCCAGGGATATTCATGGCTTCCTTTCACATTAAGATGGTTTAAAAGTTATTCCATTGGTAATTTCCCCTCCTAGTAGGGTTGCCCAATCAATCAGATTTAAGTCATCTGTTATCTTTACAAATCCAGCTCTCATGAAATCTGGAACAAGCATTAACATTTTGGTAACTTTGGTTATAATAATATTGTGGTCACTGTTACCCAGGTGTTCCCCACATGGAGGTCCCAATCAAATTATAGCTGTAATACTCAATAAAATCACAAACCTGCATTCCATGTACGAGATACGATTCACCATATTTGACACTAATGGAATTGTCTTTTTGTAATAAGTGCAATCATACTTAATACTAACAAAAAGTTAAAAATCTAAATATGTGAGTCCAATTGTAAGAACAATGGAAACGTTCCTAGTAATAATGCTGGAGTTTATTGAGTAAGTTTCATTTTGCAAAGGGAGCAAAGTTTTAATGGCTGAACAGGAATGAAGAATTTGCTAATGATCAGTGTAATGGTTTCAGAGCAATTGTGATCACAGGTATTACTGGCAGATAGTTTGAATATTGACAAATCATATTCAACTTTAACAGAAAATGAGATTTTGCTGTTAGCAATTCACATCGAAGATAAGGAGATTGGTCAAAGGGATTCAAAATTATTCCAGCTGTAAGTAAATCTAAATGTTGCCAAATTCAATTTGATCCTATTGTGCTCAGTGTCAAAGTAAGACTCTAACCACGCTCGATCAGCTCCGATGGACGGGTCACATTGTCCGCATGCCCGATATGAGACTCCCAAAACAAGCGCTCTACTTGGAGCTCCAACACGGCACGAGAGCCCCAGGTGGGCAGAGGAAACGTTTCAAGGACACCCTCAAAGCCTCCTTGAAAAAGTGTAACATCCCCACCGACACCTGGGAATCCCTGGCCCAAGACCGCACAAAGTGGAGGAGAAGCATCCAGGAAGGCGCCAAACACCTCGAGTCTCTTCGCCGGGAGCAAGCAGAAGACAAGCGCAAGCAGCGCAAGGAGCGCACGTCAACCCAAGCACCCCACCCACCCACCCCTTCAACCATCGTCTGCCCCACCTGTGACAGAGACTATAGGTCCTGCATTGGACTCATCAGTCACCTGAGAACTTATTTTTAATGTGGAAGCAAGTCATCCTCGGTTCCGAGGGACTGCCTAAGAAGAAGAGGAAGGGGGAAAATTTCAGTATCGCTCCATTTGGGGCGCCGTTATCGGCCGTGCGCAAAGTTCAGCGCCTGGCGCTAATTATCGCCTCCGACAGCAAACTTGGCTTTTATCGCCCCTGGAGGTGATTGGAGCGCTAAATCAGGCGCTTCACACCTGTCTTAAGGCGCAAATGCCGAGGAGTGAGGCGCTACCTCAGAGTGCTGGCGAAGCAAGGAAGGGCAAATCAAAATAAACCAGCAAAGTGCTTCTCAGTACTCAAAACTCCTTCACACAGCGTTGAATCTCTCCAGAAGTCTCTCTCTTTCTCTCTCAGACTGTGTGGTGCAAAAATGTCACCAACAAAAAAGGCAGGAAGCGGTCGCCTTTAAATAGCGCTCCCCTAGTCCCTTTCTGACAGCATAACGCTCCCCTCAACCTGTCATTGCTAGCGGCAGGCAGTAAGGCAGGGGGCGCCACTCAATATCCGGTCCGGGGTGCTAACGGGGCGTTGCGCACTCGAATGACGTCACAATTTGCCGGCACAGGAGATCGTGGCGGAAGTGTTTAGCACCGCCGCAAAATGTCTAGTTAATTTCGCGAGCGGCACAAGCATTGCCGCGCCCGGCCTCTAGTTGCTTTGCGCCCCAATTGGCGCCCTCTTAAGGCGCTAACGGGAGGCGCAAGCAACTGAATTTTCCCCCTGAAGACTCTAATATCATTACATTGGCCCAGAAATTTGGGTCGGGGGCTTCCCGCGGGTGCAAGCCCCCGACCTGCACTTACCTTGCGCGCCAGCCGTTGAGTTGTGGGCCCCCGTGGAATTCCGATCCGGGGCCTGGTCCAGCTGCCGGCGCGCTGTGCTTGCGTATCCCAGAGGCGCAGTTAGTGCGATGCGTCCCCTGGGATCACGTGGGCCATAGGGAGCCAATCGGAGCAGGAAATGCTCCATTCATAAGTCTGACAGGAAGTGCTGTCAAACTTAGAAATACTACGGCCCTTTCTTCTTACAAAACATCACTAAATCTTCAAATAATTTTTTAAAATATCACATTTTTTAAATAAACTATAAATTACATGAAATAACTATTTTAAACAATAATTTAAATTTTTGAAAAAAATAATTTTATTTTCTAACGGGGCTAAAAATAAACTTACCTTGCTTTAACGTATTTAAAAATAATAAACCTTGGAAAAAATGGTTTCATTTTAATTAATTCACCACTTACCTTGTAAAAAGCAGGCCTTACGCCTGCTCTTTACATTTCTAACTTCTGCAGGCTTACCTTCCCGGGAAAACCTGTAAAAAAACCTAAGTTCGATGCGCACGCGCAGCCTCTCCTGCGCACACATTCGACCTCTGAACCCCTTCGTTCAGGGGAACGGAAGTGCCGGTTTCCCATGCATGCGCAGTGCATGCAGGAAACTAGCACTTCCATTGGGCCTACGGGTGAGTACCCTGTGCGTACTCACCCGTGGAGACCAGAATTTCTGGGCCATTACTTTATAAAAAATGATGATAAATTGGTGCTTGTGATCATAAGTGCAATCAAAATGGTATCAATGGTGTGAGACCCTGGCCAATTGTTAAAGGAAGTGGTAGTCTGCTGATAAGAAGTCCTACAAATGATTTATGAGTCAAAGAAGATTTAGTGGTGCAGTGGGTTAGCACTGTCTTTTTCCTTTGGGGAAAGCCATTTCAAACTGACAAGATAAAGGCTCCTATCTAAATCAACTTGGGTATATCAACTCAGTTCTGTGTGGCCATCAGCACTAAATGGACAATTTCACTCAGAAAAGATAATGTCACATTGATACTTTTTGGTGAGGCTAAGGCATGTTGGGGAAAAGTAGAGGGAACTTTGTTCTGCAGCTAATACTTGATCTGTGAGTGCTTGATGTAGATACTGGGTTCCTGAAATAGGGAAAATGTTCCATTATCCACAACTAACATACTTGATAAATGGAAAACTTCAACAAAATGTCTTTTAAATGATTTGGAGATCGTTAGCTGGTTTAAATGTTATTGTACTCACAAGAAATGCATAGTCCTACTTAAGGCTATCTTGGGTATTATCCAATTATATCTAATTTCAGATGGAAGAGAAATAGAAAGTTGCACCTGAGACTTGATGAACAATTGAACACCTACTGCAGTCAAAGAAATTTAAAATGCACGAGCAGCAATCTTGGTTTTTATCTAATCCCCCGCACACAAATACACACAGGCTAAAGGTCCTGATGGCTGAAAGGATTATCTGATAATAACTGAATGCAGTTTCAAAATATGAAAGTCACAAAACGATAGAAATGTTGCTGGACAGTAATTGATGTTATTTGGTAAATGTGCACAATATCGACAAAGATTTTAATATGCCTTGCCTTATGATCAAGAAACAACTTTTATTAAACTCAGCTTTAATATTAAAAATAACACTCAGTCTCTCAGCCATATATTGTTCACTCTACAAGCAATGGTGATGCTCTACTTACAGATAGAATTGAGATAGTGAAGAAAGAAATAGCCATAACATTGCAATTTTATATCACGATTGAATTTTTCTCATCAAGAACCGCATTATGAATCAATGATTAAATTCAATGATCGTCAAGTTTAAAATTCCACTTACTGATTTAACAGATAAATAAATACACGCACGTCCATATAATTTACAAGCATATAAAATATAATATAGGCAATAAATACTTTAAATAAATGAATAAACATACTTTAAATAAACATGCCTTCCATGTTTTGCTTTGTGCGTTTGGGGGTCATTCTCACCATTGGCACATGGGTGGTAAACTGGCGGAACGGATTGCCCACTCGTTGTAGAACCCGCCCGATTGAATTCAATGGAAAAGGACATCGAGCTGGTTCTATAATGGGCGGCCAATCCACTCAACCAGTTTACCACCCATGTGGTGTTGGTGACAATGACCCCATGTGAGTTTTGTGCTTGTCGAGGTCAGGATGCCAACACTGGTGAACTAAATTTTCTTGTTTTCACTTTTTTTGCATCTGGTGTCAGCATCACGTGTTACCATGATTGAAGGGGGGCCAGGGACCCGGGTTCAAATCTGGCCTCGGGCGACTGTCTGTGTGGAGTTTGCAGATTCTCCCTGTGTCTGCGTGGGTTTCCTCCGGGTGCTCCGGTTTCCTCCCACAGTCCAAAGATGTGCAGGTTAGGTTGATTTGGCTATGATAAATTGACCCTTAGTGTTAGGGGATTAAATACGTGGGGTTACAGGGATAGGGTGGGATATGTGTCAGTGCAGGCTCGATGGGCCGAAATGGCCTCTATCTGCACTGTAGATTCTGTGAATTCTGTGAATTCTGTGAATATGGCACTTAATGCGCTTCACTCACATTTGTGGTCTAGTAAGAACAACAGTATCATTTCACTTTGAAGTCTAAGCCTGACTGAAAAAGTTCACTATTTATTCCATCAATCTGGGATGGAGATGAAAACAGATCTCTCAGGTACGAAGGCAGCGCTCATATCTATCAGTGCTCATATACATCAGTGCTCATAACTATCAGTACTTATATCTATCTGGCAAAAGTCAGTTTGTTTAAAAACAAACAACTTTTGGTAATAAATTTTGTAATAAACAGGTGCCTTAAAATCCGACCTGTGACATCAGGAGGTACAAACGCTGTTTTTAATTCAAATAACATTGGAATAACACGAGAAGATACACGAGCTTTGGTCCCTAGTGCACTAGCTCTAGTGCTTGAGTGCCCTGAAAAATCATTCTAACTTAATTTTAATATGCACCCTGTGCCACTGAGAGATGAGGCACACAAGACTGTGAAATAACCATTTTGCAGTGAAGGACGTACAGAGCTTTTATAGTATCCAGGTAGCACGGCTTCTAAGAGCTCTTAAAAATAAACTCCGGATGAAAGGATTTGAATTTATAAGGCTGCTGTTTATCAATGTTCTTTCTCTTTTCATTAACTGAAAAATTCCAAACGCTGCTAAAATATGGGTTGCAGAGAATAACCCATCTCTGAGAACTCTGTGCTCAATTAAAACATTCTTCATAATAAATTTGCATAACATGATTGGATTGTTTCTCTGTAATGATTCAGAATTGATCTTAGAAATTATTTTATCCCAACAAATGTAAAGTGATGAATCCCTGCTGGGAATGAACAATACATAGTAAATACTAAAACACATTCTTTGGGGGTGGGAGATTTTCAACTTCTGCCTGAAATGAGCCCAAAGTCGTTGGAGCAGGCGCGCTGCCTGCCCGAAGACAGAGTCGGGAGGCCCGAGCTATTTTCAGGGTCAGGCCTCATTTGAATGTAACTGCTGAACGACGAGTGCCAAACAGACACTCCGCTGCAGGTCGCTGGTTGGGGGAGAGGGCTGACTCCTTTGCTGAGCCGGCTGGCAGGTCAGGCCAATCGCGGAGGAGGGTGAGCACGAGTTGGCAGTACACCGCAGTACCTTGCTGGAGCATTTCTGCTCCTCCAGCTCCCACAAAAATTCCCCCCCCCCTCAAAAAAAAAATTCTGGACCTTTTGTGAAGCGACTACCAGAGTTCCCTTTTAGGCCTGTTTTGGCCGCTCACTGCCTGGTGCAAATGGACAGAGCGTGCGCGGTGCATGGTCTGCCTATTGTATCTGAAATTGCAAATTGGGATCCTAGAAGTGGGGTAGGACACCAAATTGCAGATGTTAACAACCTCACTCGAAAAAGCCGGGTGTGCTGTTCACTAACTTACAGGCCCATCTGAAGATTGCATCAGGCGTGCCTTGGGTGTCAACGGGTGGACGAGATACCCCATCCCCTCAATTTTCAGCTGCTGGCTGCCCATTTGTCAGGTGAGAAATGGGTAGCTGGCAATTGCCAATCGCTCCCTATGTGTTCAGTAAATTTGGCAATGATCCACCACCAGGAAGGAGGGACTTTTAAAGAGCCAATCTAATTAACTTTCTTACGCCATATAAAATTTTAACCTATGGATTTTACAAAAAATCCTTCTCCCACTGGTGGATTTATAGGGGGAAAAATTGATGATCGCCAGCAAAGCAGTCGGTGTCATCGCCAACGGCCGCCTGAAATGGCCGCAGCGCTAACTGACCCAAATTGGTGTGGGGGCATGGAGGTAGGTGGTGCAGCGCCAAGCTTAGGTGCAACGCCATCCTGGTGGCATTGCACGAGGGATCTGGGAGCAATTTGTAGTCCTGGTGCGGCTTTGTCTTTTTACAAATATTCAATATTTAAAAGAAGTTCCAAATGTGATTATTTAGCTCTTAAAGCTGAATTGCCTTCCTAAACTCAACAAATGGGAAAACTGCCTCAGCGCTAACACAAATGGCTCAGCAAGGCAGGGAAGGGGCACCGAGGCTCTGACACGCAGCACTCAAGCTTTGTGCAGGGTTCAACACTGCAAGACTGGCCCTCGACCCACAGTGGCCAGGAGGCCCTCCAGAAAAAACAATGGCCTCGATTTTGCCATCGGAGACGAGATTGCGGCGGGAGAGGTCGTTGGTGGGTCCCGCTCCCGGCTCCAGCCGCTCTGTGAAAAGGATTTTCCCCTGATGGGGCTTGTTAAGCCCGCCCTGTGAGATTTCCAGCCAATTAAAAGGAAGCAGGTCTGATGACATCATTTGATGACGCGTCATCAGCCGGTTTCCTTAAAGGGACTATGGCCACATTCATTTTGACAGTTGTTCTGTCAGTGTTCTGCAGCATTGAGGTGCTGCAAACACTGCACAAAGGGGCACGGCTGCACCCAGGCTCTCCCATGACTCCCTCCAGATGCTTATGAAGGGAGTCGCAGCACGCAGGGAGGTTCTCTTCCCTTCCAAGGGTGGAAGAGACCTCCCCAGGAGACCAACATAGCCTGGTTGCACATTGCACAGGAGGACACAAGCAGGGAAGTGGTCAGGAGGACCAGGCTGCAGTGGCGCAAACCTTTCAATGATCTCAGTAGATCACAAAATGTTACTGCAAATCCACACCCAACCTCATCCTGCTGTGCCACTCATCACATCCCCATCACTCTGCCTTCCCTACCCTACTCCTGCACATCTTAACTCACACCAACATACCTTGCAGCTCCACCCATCCCTCTCTAGCTACATTATCACTTCCCCATCTCACTAGCCACCTCTCATACTCACCCTCATCCTAGTGCAGTCATACCAACTAACGACTCACAAGGGTAGCCTTTTGGGTGTTTTATGCAATGTTCATGTAAATTTTCTGTTAATGTGTTGTCAAATTTAGAAATCTATATTTTCAACACTTTCCCTTATTGGAAGGATCTGTGCTCACCTTTGGAAGTGTCTTAGTGAATTCCAGTAAATGTTGATACATAACTTCTCTTCCCCCCGCCCCCCCCCCCCCATTGTGATGAATGTGAAATGAATAGCTTGGACATTGTAGGGATGCTTTATGGTGATGGTGTGGGGTGGTGTTAATCTGGCGCATCATGTGGCAACCAGGGTGTACAGCATCAAGTGAAGTAAATCTGGACATGGCGAGGCCATCGCTGGCATCCTGGGCAGCAATGTGGTCAGGTGCTGATGCCCTGTGTCCTGTGCAGCATCAGGTGATTGTGGAGAAGGTTGGTGGACCTGCCTCCAAACCCGCACTCTGAGCACCGGCAAAATTCAGCCCAATGTGGGAGTACATTACCAAGGCCATCACTGCCAGCAGTGTCACCCCCACCATCTGGCTCCAGTGCCCAAAGAAGCTTCATGACCTCAGACCACTGGTCAAGGTCAATGAATGCAACTTCAAATGCCGTCACCTACCAACCGCACCCACACACTGCTCAATGCAAGACCCCCAATCGCTCACCTATCAACATTCTGCACTAATGACAAGGCACATCTACCATTCCTAGCATCACCTCGCCCATTTGGAGATGACATTGCAGGCCATTCTTGGCAGGAGCTTGGCCAGCGGTGGGGCTGGAAGGATACAAGTTGTACATTATCCCCCTTCTGGCATGCACCTATAGGTTTCCCACCCTCCCATCGGCACAACTCCACCCTTGTATCTTCCTCATTTCACACACTCAAGAAATGCAGCCTGCCCAGCCAATGCGTCAACAAGAAGAGATAGCCTGCCCAGCCAGTGGGACTGCAGACGGATGATTCCATCTCGGATATCCCAGCCACAAAGGGGCTGCCTGGGATGCATCCTTCGGTCTGAGTCCTCCTGTTCTACGTCTTCCTCTTCTGCATCTTCCTCTTCTGTGTCTTCCTCTTCCCTCTGCAAGTGGATGCTGTAAATGTGAAATTACAGCATAAGATGCTGCAAATACTCAGTTGGTCAGGCAGCATGTCGACCTGAGATGTGAACTCCATGGATGTTGCATGATCTGCTGAGTATACGCAGCATGTTCTGTCTTCTCAAAGGCATTCACTTACCATCCGGGCCCTTGCGAACGTCCAGCAGCACTCCCAAAACGCTTCAAAAAAACTTTTCACATATATTGCAGCAAGCCACCACTTCAATAAAATCCCAAAACCAAGGCCAAACCCTTCCATTCAAACTTACCTGATTGATGTGTGTGTCCCTTTAACAACTGCACATATCACCCCTGTCAGCATCTGTCAGCCTGCTTGCACAGCAGGTTAACCTGGCGTGCGTAGGACCCAGAGCTGAATTGAGCGCTAGGGTCAAAGTTTGCGTAGGTGACGTTAAGAGTCATAGAGTTTTACAGCACAGAAAGAGGCCATTCGGCCCATCGTGTCCGCGCCGCCCATCCATCCCTGTCCTGTCTAATCCCATTTTCCAGCATTTGGTCCATAGCCTTGTATGCAATGGCATTTCAAGTGCTCATCCAAATGCTTCTTGAATGTTGTGAGGGTTCCTGCCTCTACCACCCTTTTAGGCAGTGAGTTCCAGATTCCAACCACCCTCTGGGTGAAAAAGTTCCTCCTCAAATCCCCTCTAAATCTCCTGCCCCTTACCCTGAATCTATGCCCCTTGTTATTGACCCCCCTACTAAGGGGAAAAGTTCCTCTTTATCTACCCTATCTATGCCCCTCATCATTTTGTACGCCTCAATCAGGTCCCCCCTCAGCCTTCTTTGCTCCAAGGAAAACAACCCCAGCCTGTTTAGTCTTTCTTCATAGCTGAGGCGCTCCATCCCAGGTAACATCCTGGTGAATCTTCTCTGCACCCTCTCCAAAGCAATCACATCCTTCCTATAGTGAGGCGACCAGAACTGCACACAGTACTCCAGCTGTGGCCTCACCAGCGTTTTGTACAGCTCCATCATAACCTCCCTGCTCTTATATTCTATGCCTCGGCTAATGAAGGCAAGTATCCCATATGCCTTTTTAACCACCTTATCTACCTGTTCCGCTGCCTTCAGAGATCTATGTACATGTGCACCAAGGCCCCTCTGACCCTCTGTACTTCCTAGGGTCCTACCACTCATTGTGTATTCCCTTGCCTTATTTGTCCGTCCAAAATGCATCACCTCGCACTTTTCAGGGTTAAATTCCATTTGCCACTTTTCCGCCCATCTGACCAACCCGTTTATATCGTCCTGTAGCCTGAGGCTTTCCTCCTCGCAATTTACCACCCCACCAATTTTCGTGTCATCTGCGAACTTACTGATCATACCTTTTACATTCTCATCCAAATCATTTATGTAGATCACAAACAACAAGGGACCCAGCACCGATCCCTGAGGTACCCCACTGGACACAGGCTTCCAGTCACAAAAGCATCCTTCGACCATCACCCTCTGCCTCCTGCCACTCAGCCAGTTTAGGATCCAACGCGCCAAGGCACCCTGGATCCCATGGGCTCTTACCTTCTTGACCAGTCTCCTATGCGGGACTTTGTCAAAAGCTTTACTGAAGTCCATGTAAACCACATCCACAGCATTTCCCTCATCCACCCCCCTAGTCACCCCCTCGAAAAATTCAATCAGATTTGTCAGACATGATTTACCCTTGACAAAGCCATGCTGACTATCCCCGATTAATCCTTGCCTCTCCAAGTGGAGACTAATTTTGTCCCTCAGAATTTTTTCCAATAATTTCCCTACCACAGATGTTAGGCTCACTGGCCTGTAATTCCCTGGTTTATCCCTGCTACCCTTCTTGTATAATGGTACTACATTAGCTGTTCTCCAGTCCTCTGGTACATCCCCTGTGGCCAGAGAGGTTCTGAAAATTTGTGTCAGAGCCCCTGCAATCTCCTCCTTTGCCTCCCACAGCAGCCTGGGATACATCTCATCCGGGCCTGGGGATTTATCCACTTTTTGGCCTGCTAAAACCGCTAGCACCTCCTCCCTCTCGATGCTAATATGTTCAAGTATGTCACAGTCCCCTTGCCCGATTTCTATGTCTGCATCGTCTCTCTCCATAGTGAACACAGATGCAAAAAATTCATTTAAAACCCCGCCTACATCATCTGGCTCTACACACAGATTGCCACTTTGGTCCCTAATGGGCCCTACCCTTTCCCTGGTTATCCTCTTGCCCTTAATATACTTATAAAACATCTTAGGATTTTCCTTTATTTTGCTCGCCAGTGTTATTTCATGGCCCCTCCTCGCCCTCCTAATTTCTTTTTTAAGTATGCCCCTGCGCTTTTTATACTCCTCTAGGGCTTCTTCCGTCTTTAGTCTTTTGTAACTGCCAAAAGCCCCCCTTTTATTTCTAATGCATTTTTGTATACCCCTTGTCATCCAAGGTTCCCTTTGCTTGTTGGTCCCACCCTTGACCTTTACAGGAACATGTTGGCATTGTACTCTCTCTATTTCCCTTCTGAAAGTCTCCCACTGTCTTGATGTGGATTTTCCTATAAGTAGCTGCTCCCAGTCCACTTTGGCCAGACCCTGCCTTATCATATTAAAATCGGCCTTCCCCCAATTTAGAACCCTTATTTCCGGGCCGTCTTTGTCTTTTTCCATGACCACCTTAAATCTCACTGAATTATGGTCACTGTCGCCAAAATGCTCTCCTACTGACACTTCCACCACTTGCCCGGCTGCATTCCCCAGAATTAGGTCCAGTATCGCCCCCTCTCTTGTAGAACTTTCTACATGTTGGCTCAAAAAGCTCTCCTGGATGCACTTTAAGAATTCTGCATCCTCTAAGCCTTTCACACTCTGACTATCCCAATTTATATTGGGGAAGTTGAAATCCCCCACTATTATTACCCTATTATTTTCGCACTTTTCTGAGATTTGCCTACATATCTGTTCCTCTATCTCCCCCTGACTGTTTGGGGGCCTATAGTACACTCCCAGCAAAGTGCTTGCCCCCTTTTTGTTTTTAAGTTCTACCCATATGGCCTCATTAGAGGAACCCGCTAATATATCATCCCTCCTTACAGCAGTAATTGACTCCTTAATTAATATTGCAACACCCCCTCCCCTTTTACACCCCCCTCTGTCTCGCCTGAAGATTCTATACCCCGGAATATTGAGCTGCCAGTCCTGACCCTCCCTCAACCATGTCTCCGTGATAGCAACAATATCGTACTCCCATGTGTTCAACAACAACTTCAGTTCGTCCACCTTATTTGCAAGACTCCTTGCATTAAAATAAATGCCTTCCAGCCCTGCCATATTCCCTTTTGCCTTCACATATTTGCTCTGCCTTGTTTTTTTCTCTGTCTTTGGCTGTAAATCACCCCCTGCTATAGCTCCACTCTGTACCCCATCCCCCTGCCAAGTTAGTTTAAACCCCCCCCAGCAGTGCTAGCAAACCTCCCCGCTAGGATATTGGTCCCCCTCTGGTTCAGGTGTAAACCGTCCGACTTGTACAAGTCCCACCTTTCCCAGAAGCAGACCCAGTGATCCAGGAAACTAAAGCCCTCCCCCCTGCACCATCTCTTTAGCCACGCATTCATCTGTTCTATCTTCCCATTCCTATACTCACTAGCACGTGGCACCGGGAGTAATCCAGAGATTACAACCTTTGAGGTCCTGCTCTTTAATCCTTCACCTAGCTCCCTAAATTCTTGCTGCATGTCGACTGACATCACCACACCACCATTTTTTTTTTACAGGGCGCTGCTGGTTACCGGCAGCACAAAGTGGCCCAAGAATATGGCGGCTGCCGCGGGGACCAGCTCCAGCTGGCGCAAGAGCGGCGGCCGCTATTTTTTTGATACTCACTGACGCGAACAGGTGGTGGTAAGTATATGAATTTCTCGCCCATGGTTTATAGTAAATGTGTACTATTAGTTAGAGGCGTGTACACATTTTCAGCTTATTCCAAGAATACTCATTCTGTTATGTTGGTTGTTGGAAATATTTATAAAAGATCATCCTTCTGGATGCAACATCAAGAGAAGAGTTTGGATTGGTCATTCTGAATTGAGAATGACTCTGAAATTTACAACAAAAGAGTATGTTGGGAATTAGTAACCAATTGGAAAGGCTTACCAAATGTTAACAGCAATGTCCATGTATAGCACCCTTGATGAATGTGGCCTGTACTATAATAAGTGCAACAAGCCAGAGCAAAGTAACTCAATCCAAGCTGAACTTTTTAAAATTACTGAATGTAGAGAAGTATTAGACAGAGATGTGAGGGACCATGGGGAGTCGTGGCTTGTGTGAAAAATCAATAAACAGGATGAGTCGGAGGGCTAAATGTGAATGTACAATATTTATCTTTTGATTTAAAAAATGTAAATGTCAGATAAATTACCAGAAATTTTCACCATTTCAGGTAGCAAAATATAGGGGAAGAAATTTGGTATCACCCCGTTTGGGGCGCAATTATCGGCCGGGCGCAAAGTTTAGCGCCTGGCGCTAATTATCGCCTCCGACTGCAAAATTGGCTTTTATTGCCCCTGGAGGTGATTGGAGCGCTAAATCAGGCGCTACACACCTCTCTTAAGGCGCTAAGGCCGAGGAGCGAGGCGCTACCTCACAGCGCTGGTGAAGCTCATGTGATGTCAGTCAGCAATGGAACACAGACACACTGGCACCGTCCAATTCTAAAAGGGGAGTTCTGACGAATGGTCATCGACCTGAAAGGTTAACTCTGTTTCTCTCTTCACAGATGCTGCTTGCCCTGCTGAGTTTCTCCTGCATTTTCTGTTTTTATCTTAAAGGGGAGGGTTGATCTTGCTCTCCATCCACATCCTGCTCATTGCAGCCTTGAATCTCGGCCTGAATCTCAGCCTGGAGAGACCTGTACATCAAATCTGCTGGAAAGAACAATGGAGAGAACCAGGAAAAGAGCTCAGAGTGCACACCCCATAGTCTCTTCTAAATCGATACAAGGAAGGGCAAATCAAAATCAACCTGCAAAGTGCTGCTCAGTACCCAAAACTCCTTCACACAGCGTTGAATCTCTCCAGAAGTCTCTCTCTCTCTCAGAATGCATGGTGCAAAAATGTCACCGACAAAAAAAGGCAGGAAGTGGTCGCCTTTAAATAGCGCTCCCCTAGTCCCTTTCTGACAGCATAACACTCCCCTCAACCTGTCGTTGCTAGCGGCAGACGGTAAGGCAGGGGGCGCCACTTAATTTCCGGTCTGGGGCGCTAACGGGGCGTTGCGCACTCGACTGACGTCATGATCTGCCGGCGCAGGAGATCGTGGCGGTAGTGTTTAGTGCCGCCGCAAAATGTCTAGTTAATTTCATGAGCGGCGCAAACATCGCTGCGCCCGGGCGCTAGTTGCTTTGCGCCCCACTTGGCACCCTCTTAAGGCGCTAACGGGAGGCGCAAACAACTGAATGTTTCCCCCAAACTGCATTAAAATAATGGGAAATGAATGAAACATCCATCTGCATTAGTTTGTTTAGCCTAAAAAAGTAAGCTTTTAAACATCTGATCAGGGAGGTAAATGTTCTACGTTGGAATAATGGATTGGGATTTAGATTTGTTTTTAAGGTTTTTTATGTGAAATCTAATTTAGCCCTTGAATCTTCCAGCGTTGAACTTCATCAGTTGCCAGTTACAATTTAATTTTTGGTGCACCCCAATGATGTTAAGGATTGAAGATAACATATTTTGACAAACAACTAATAATTGTTTTAATATTCTATTTCTACATAGTCAAGGATAAAATGATTATCAAAACAGCACAATAATACAGTAACTTGTTCAATTTAACATAGCATAACTCAGTTCTGCATTACAACTTTATCTGGGTGACAAAATAAAATATTATTGGGCCCAAAATTTTTGGCATTTAAAATATTGTGCTGAAAAAAGTTGCTTCCAGACATGGATGACCTGGTAGGGCTTCCTCTGAGAATTGAACATGACTGGGAGAATGAAGAGAGGCCACGCAAAGCAGGACAAGCTGCTAGAAGAGGGAGGAGGAGAAGGGGAAAATGGGCACTCAGCAGGAGGCCATGTCCGCCGAGAGTCGTTAGTGTGCAATTCTCTCACCTCAACTTCAGCGAGGACCAATGCTTGAGGCATCTTCAGTTCACAAAAGGGTTGTGACTGAAATCTGCCAACTGCTGTAGCCACATCTGCAGCCTCAAAGCAGGGCAAGGACAACATTGTGTATGGCTGTCAAGGTGACCGTGGCTCTTAACGTTTATGTGTCTGGCTCTTTCCAGGCTGCTGCTGGAGATATAAGCAACATCTCGCAGTTTGCAGTGCACTGCTGTATAAGGGAGGTCACTGAGGCTCTCTATACAATGAGAAACACCTACATTTCATTCCCTCTTGCCAGAGACTAGCAGGCAGAGCATGGATTGCAGGCTACCCATGGTGCCGGGTGCCATTGACTGTACACACATTGCCTTGCATGGTCCTCATGTGAGCTAGGCCGTTTTCATCAACCTAAAGGGATTTCACTCCATCAATGTGCAACTGGTGGGCAAGCACAGGCAGTGCCTCATGCAGGTGAATGGCCATTATCCCGGCAGCAATTATGATTTCTTCATTCTGCGGCAGTCCTCTGTCCCACCTGTATTTTGAACCACCATGGCAAATCAAAACCTGGCTAATTGGTGACAAGGATTATCCCCTCATGACATGGCTCACGACTCCAGTCAGGAACCCATGCACACGTGCACAGCAGGCTTACATTGAGAACCATGCTGACATACGGAACATTATAGAGCACACCATCGGTGTCCTCGAGCAATGCTTCCACTGCCTGGACCACTCTGGAGAAGCCCTGCAGTACTCAGCTGAGAGGGTATTGAGATTTGTGGTAGTATGCTGCATGCTGCACAACCTGGCCATTATGAGGGAACAGCCCTTGCCACCATCTATCAGGTGAGAAGCTGAGGAGCAGGAGCATAAGGAAGAGGAGGAGGAAGTGGAGGAGGATGAAGTGCAACAGGAAGTGAAGGAACAGGAAGAGGAAGAGAGGTGACAACCTAGACAGCCCCTTTCTGCCTGGGCTCGACATGATCACATTATTCATGAGCAATACCAGTAACCTCAATCACACCTCCACATTCACCAACAGTCTAACATTCATTACATTTCCTCGATCACTGACCATCACATCATCCTCTTTTCATCAACACAAAAATAAAAACCACCAGAAAATGCACATTCTGATCCAATTTTATAAATTCACTCATTAAATAATGCATCCAAAATGAAACTAATCACCCTTGTGCATTCCATTAATGCTGTCTTACATGTGCCTTTGCCTCTCCTTGTGCTCCTATGAGGTGCTTCCCCAGTGGCTGCAGCATGGGTGATGGAAGGCTGCTGATCTTAAATTGAGGAGACTGCATATGGCTTTGGAGGATGACCTCGAGCAGCTCTGGGCCTAGAGGGCTCGGCTTCAGACTGCACCATCTAGGCCTGGGCTGCAGCAGTCTGGACTGGCTGGCTGAGAGTCAACAGCAAGGACACTGGCGGAGTGCAGGGGTGGGAGCAGGAATACTGTCATCCTGAGAGAGGAAAGCAGGTTCCTGTTCCATGGGGCCACTACCACTCTCCTGAGGTGGTGCCTCAGCAATCCTCCGAATCTGTTGGAGAACAGATTGATGGACTGCTGTGATGCCCTGGAAGCCCATTTGAACAGTGATATCCAAAGCCATAATGGCAGCAGCCTGAGTTTGCAAGGCAACAGTCTGAGCTTACACTACCACACTCAGATCTTTGATGGAAGCTGTTTGTGCTGCAGTTGATACTGGGACATCTTCCGTCAGACGCTGCATCATGGTGGGTTCCACAGGTGTGGTGATGGAGGTGGTAACCTGTTCCATGCTGGAAAGGATGGGCTCCAAGCTGTGCAAAGCCCTGTGCCAAGTTGGTGCTGGACTCCTCCATGCTCCTAGACATGTGCGCAGGCTTTCTGGCAGGCTTTCCAGTGCACCAAGCATTTGGTTGTGTATGCCCATCAGCCTCCTTCTGTAGCCTGGCCCATTAATGTTCTCATCTGGCGCCTCTGTAGCAGAACTAGTGTACAACCTCGCCCTCTGGCGAGCTGGCACTTGCACTATCCTTTCCCCCTGGCTCCTGCGCACTTGTGCTCGGTGTCTCACCACCCTCCTCTATTCTATCCTCTAAAATATGCGCAGTGTCAGTATCTGAGCTGGTAGCTGCGAGTGTAAGATCGAGTGATGGTGTCTCTTCATATTCACAGTTGTCTTCTTCCTCCTCATCTGACTGGGAAGGTTCTAGTTCTTGGGTATCTGAAATGAAAAAGGAACAAGGATTGGGTCGTGGTGCGGGGAGAGGAGAAAGTAAGAAGTACGTGCTTACACCATTTCCAGCTTCTAAGTCGGAAGAGATTGCGGAATGAGGGAGAAGTCAGAAAAGAGAAGGAAGATTAGGTATGCAGATACCCTCATCATCAATCCTTCCAGCACTGCCAGTGGCCACGGCCTCAGTGATACCTCTTCCCATGATGGCCAGCATTCACAGAATCATAGAAAGTTACAGCACGGAAGGAGGCCATTTTGGCCCATTGTGTCCGCGCCGGCCAACAAAGAGCTATCCAGCCTAATCCCACTTCCCAGCTCTTGGTCCGTAGCCCTGCAGGTTAGAGCATCCCAAGTGCACATCCAAGTACTTTTTAAATGTGGTTAGGGTTCCTGCCTCTACCACCCTTTCAGGCAGTGAGTTCTAGACCCCCACAACCCTCTGGAAGAAATTGCCCCTCAAATCCCCTCTAAACCTTCCACCAATTATTTTAAATCTGTGCCCCCTGGTTTTTGTCCCCTCTGCTAAGGGAAATAGGTCCTTTCTATCCACTTTGTCTATGCCCCTCATAATTTTATACACCTCAATAAGGTCTCCCCTCAGCCTCTTCTGTTCCAGGGAAAACAGACCCAGCCTATCCAGCCTTTCCTCATAGCTAAGATTCTCTACTCCCGGCAACATCCTTGTAAATTTCCTCTGTACCCTCTCTAGTGCAATCACATCTTTACTGCAATGTGGTGACCAGAACTGCACACAGTACTCTAGCTGAGGCCTAACTAGTGTTTTATACAGTTGACGCATAACCCCCCTGCTCTTGTATTCTATGCCACTGCTAATAAAGGCAAGCATTCCGTATGCCTTCTTAACCACCTTATCTACCTGGCCTGCTACCTTCAGGGATCTGTGGACATGCACTCCAAGGTTCCTTTTTTCCTCTACACTCTCAATGTCCTACCATTTAATGTGTATTCCCTTTCCTTGTTAGCCCTCCCCAAATACATTACCTCACACTTCTATGGATTGAATTCCATTTGCCACTGTTCTGCCCACCTGACCAATTTATTGATATCTTCCTGCAGTCTACAGCTTTCTTCTTAAGTATCAACCACACAGCCGATTTTATTATCATCTGCAAACTTCTTAATCATACCCCCTGTCATAAATCGTGCCATTCATGTAGAAATGACTTATGAAATATACCGGGCGGCCTGCTGGTGGCACTGTCCAGGGAGAGTATAAATACTCAGGCACGGGCCCAGCTTACTCAGGGACATTTTGTAAACAGGAACTAGTGATGGATAACTAGACTTCCATGTTGTGAAACAGTCAATTAAAGCCTTGTTTAATACTCTGACCAAGTGCCTAGTAGTTTTCTTATGTCAATTTAATTGACTGCTTGCTGCTCCATGCTCTGAGTGGTTTTGGGAACAGATGGCTATGACTCAAATGGTAGAAGGGAACCAGAGGTAGTAATCAATCCATCATGGAGAAATTACTCCAACCCGCCCGTCTTGACCTGGACCCGAATTCACCTACAACGGCTAAGGTATGGAAACACTGGTGTCGTACCTTCAGCAACTTCCTCAGGGTGTGTGGTGAGAATGTTCCTGATAAGTTAGAGATACTTGCCAATGATGTATCCCCTCATGTGTTTGACTACATCAAAGACTGTGTAGACTATGACTCCGCTATCCAAATACTACAGCAACTATATGTTAAGGCCCCAAACAAAATTTTTGCTCGGCATCTACTGGCCACAACTCGACCAGAATCCGGGGTATCACTTGACGAATTCCTTCAAAAGCTTTGCAGGCTCAGCAAGGCTTGTAATCTCAAAGCTGTCTCAGCTGAGCAGTACCAGGAGGAGTTAATTAGTGATTCCTTTAATAACGGAATTGCATCTCATTTTATATGCCAGCATCTGTTGGAGAATAAAACCCTCAAGTTACAAGCAGCCTATGACCAGGCATGTTCTCTGGACTTAGCAAAAAAAAATGCAGCTGCTTATGACCAGGCATGTTCTCTGGACTTAAAAAAAAATGCAGATGCCTATCTTTTACCGAGTGCACGGACTGCTGCTATCACTTTTGGTGACTCCTCCAATGGGCCTCGGGTGGAAGCCCTCACTGATGACTACTCTATCCTAGCCGATGACTACCCTACCCTAGAAGCCCTCACTGATGACAAGCTAGCGGCATCTTGGCAATCTGGAAGGAAGTGTTTCTTCTGTGGAGGTGCATTCCACTGTAGGAAATTTTGTCCTGCTTGTAACGCAACCTGCAGTCATTGCAGTAAGAAACGTCACTTTTCTAAGGTGTGCCAGTCAAGAGCCTCTGTTAGTAAGAAAGGTCACTTTTCTAAGGTATACCGGTCAAGAGCCCCTGTTAGCTTTGCAGCTGCTATCTATAAAACTGCTCCTCCCCCAAGAGCCACTACTAAGGTTACAGCTGCTATCTATAAAACTGCTCCTCCCCCAAGAGCCACTACTAAGGTTACAACCGTCAAGGGTAAAATTCCTCCTCCTCCCATCACAGCTGTTTTTCCCCAAAGCCTGTCCCATGCAGCCATGAAGGTTTCAGTAAATGGACACATTTTGAGTGCACTAATCGACTCATGCAGCTCTGACAGCTTCATCAGTGAGCAGGCTGTCAGTAAGTTAAAACTGCGTATTTACCCCTCAGACAGGGAAATTGCAATGGCTCTGATGACACTGACCAACAACTCTTCCGGCTTTTGTCTGGTTGACCTTATTCTCAATGGCCGCACTTATTCCTCCACCCAGCTTGGGGTGCTCAAAAACCTATGCAGTGATGTGCTCCTTGGACAGGATTTCCAGAAACAACACAAAAGACTCACTTTTGAGTTTGGAGGGTCAAAGCCAGAGCTTAATATTTCCAAAGTACCATTTTGTGTGCTTTCGGCGGCTTTGCTCGACGAGCCTTCCTTGTTTGCCTATCTTTCCCCCCGATGTAAGCCCATAGTCACTAAATCACGATGTTTCAGCCAAGATGATCGAGCCTTTATCGAGGCAGAGATCTCTCGCCTTCTAGCTGACGGTATCATTGAGCCATGTTCATCTTCCTAGCGGGCTCAAGTTGTTGTTGTTAAAAATCCTCTGAAGCAACACAAGAAACGTCTTTGCATCAATTACTCGCAAACTATTAACCAGTATACCGAACTGGATGCCTATCCACTACCATGCATCGATGACATGGTCAATAACCTTGCCAGCTACAAGGTATTTTCATCTTTTGACTTAAAGAGCGGATATCATCAAGTGCCGTTAAAGGACTCTGACAAAAAGTATACGGCCTTTGAGGCAAATGGTTGGCTTTACCAGTTTTGTCGCCTTCCATTTGGGGTCACCAATGGGGTGGCCGTCTTCCAATGGGCAATGGATAGCCTAGTCAAACAGGAGAACTTAATGGACACTTTTCCATATCTGGATAATATCACCATTGCTGGTCATGACCAGAAGGAGCACGATGCCAACCTCCAGAAATTTCTTGACGTTCTCTGTCGTCGCAACTTAACCTTAAATGAGTCCAAATCTGTGAAATCAGTACCATCAGTCAACATCCTTGGCTACTGGGTGGGCAATGGTGTCATCAAACCGTATCCGGAGCGACTTCGTCCACTTCAGGAGCTCCCTCCTCCGATGAATCTCGGCTCTCTTTGTCAGGCCCTCGGCATGTTCACCTATTATGCGAAATGGATACCCCACTTTTCCAACAAGATCCAGCCCTTGCTTCACGCAAAGTCATTTCCGTTGGAGGCAATGGCTATTTCAGCTTTCAACCTCCTCAAGCAACAGCTGGAAAAAGCCAAGCTTCGTTCCGTCGATGAAAATCTCCCTTTCGTGGTCAAGTGCGATGCATCGGATGTGGCGATCTCAGCTACCTTGAATCAAAGTGGTCGACCCGTTGCATTTCTGTCCAGAACTTTGCAGGGTAGCGAGCTCCATTATCCTTCTGTTGAGAAGGAGGCTACAGCTATCATCGAAGCAGTACGTAAATGGAGTCATTTTCTCGCTCGTCACCATTTCACGCTTACAACCGATCAGCGCTCCATGGCCTTTATGCTGGATAACCGGAAACGCACTAAGATTAAGAATAACAAAATACAGCTCTGGAGGATGGAATTGGCTGCCTTTGGCTACACCATACATTATCGACCCGGCAAAGAGAATGTGGCCCCGGATACCCTCATGCGTGCATTCTGCTCTTCCATGGCAACTTTGACTCTTGCGGATCTTCATACTGACTTATGCCATCCTGGCGTTACCCGCTTGTTATACTTTTTGCGATCTAAAAATCTCCCATTTTCTACGGATGACGTGAGAAAAGCATGCTCCACTTGTAGAATTTGCGCAGAATTAAAACCGCAATTCTTCCGTCCGTCGGATGGCTCGCTCATACATGCTACACAGCCTATGCAGTGACTCAGCATTGACTTTAAAGGGCCACTGCCTTCCTCAACGCGAAACACCTACTTGCTTACTATGGTGGACAAATATTCATGCTTTCCCTTTGCTTTCCCCTGTCCCAATATGCTTACTTCCACAGTGATCAAATGCCTCGATCAGGTCTGTTCCCTTTGTGGTATGGCCAATTTCATCCGCTCTGATCGGGGTCCCTCCTTCATGTCAAGCGAACTCAAAAGTTATCTTTCCCAATGGGGAATTGCCACAAGTAGAACGACACCATATCATCCTATTGGAAACGGACAGGTTGAGAGATACAATGCTATCATTTGGAACGCTGTTCTTCTTGCATTGAGGTCACACAACCTATCAGACCAGCAGTGGGAAACTATGCTCCCTGACGCATTGCATTCCATCAGGTCTCTTCTTTCTACATCCACCAACGCTACTCCTCACGAAAGATTCTTCGGGTTCCAGTGTCGCTCCACTCATGGGACATCCCTACCATCATGGTTGGCAGCTCCTGGCCCCGTGCTGCTCTGAAGATTCATCCGATCCTCTAAGAGTGATCTCCTCATCGCCGAAGTGGAACTGATGGATGTCAATCCCATGTTCGCATACGTGCGGTACCCTGATGGACGGGAATCCGCAGTGTCACTCCGGGATCTGGCTCCCTGCCCAACCAGTCCCACGGACCCAATCGATGGTGGGACCTGTATCAATGACACCAATACCCTGCGCCCCTCTAACGATGATGCCCTACCTGGGACGTCAAGGGATCTGCCAGCTATTCCGCCGGATCAACCCGGGGAACAGAGCATTCCCCACAGATAGCCGCCTGAAGCCAGGACGCCGGTCAGTCACTGACTACTGGGCAGGGTGAAGTCAGCTCTGCGCCTGTGGGGCCTGTTGTGTATGTACCTTTAAGAGAGAACTGATTTTATACTGCAGTACCGGCAGTGACCACACCTGTATATAAAGCCATAGCAGGCTTCTGTACTTCAGTTTAAGCTTACACTCTGTTCAGTAAATACCTGTTATTATTCTCCTGCAGTCCGTGTATTATTGACACTCGGACACTACACTGGCGACGAGCAGGTTCGAACTCACCTGCAGTACTGCATCACCTCACGGGGATCTTTCCCTGAGAAGAAGCTTCTTGGAGGTCGAAGTCAGAGCAACGGGCGTCGACCGCGGGCAACCGCCCAAGGATCCATCGGAGTTCGGAGAATTGCAGGGGAGGCTGTGGCGAGCTGGGCTTGGCTCCCCAGTCAAGGTGTTCCAGCAAATCGTGCTGGTAGCAAGTAGAGCGCTGACCCTTCTGGACTGCGGCGGGCTCGAGCTCGATCGAGCAGCTCTGCAAAGGGGCCGTGCAGCGTCATCGGGAGGAAAAGAGAGAGAGAGAGGGTGGAGCGCACAGGGCGCGGTCGGTGCTCAAGAACAGGGCAGCGTAGAGAAAATAAAATGAGGGGAAGGAAAAGTGAGACGCGCCGAAGCCGCGGGTCACCACCATTACCCTGTAGAACACTAGGAGCAGCGTGGCAGCAAGGGGAAGAAGGAAAAGCGTGGGAGGCGCCATTTTATTCCATTGGGGAAGAAGGAAAAGCGCAGGAGGTGCCATTTTAATCCATTGGGGAAGAAGAGAAAGCGCGGGAGGCGCCATTTTAAACCACACAAGATGCCGAAGAGTGGCAATATCACTGCTTTCGACAACGAGGTAGAAGACTGGACCACGTATGTGGAAAGAATTGAAGTGTACTGCAAGGCAAATGAGGTGGCCGATGGAAAGAAGGCGTCGGTATTATTAAATTTGATGGGCGCGAGAACGTACGGCCTATTGCGGAATTTAATTACCCCAGCTAAACCAATGGAGAAAAGTTTTGAAGAGATTGTTAATATCTTACAGGAACACCTAAACCCTACACCGCTGCTGATAGCAGAAAGATTCAAGTTCCATAAAAGAAACCAGCACAAAGATGAGAGCAATGCTGACTACCTTATAGAACTATGCAAGTTATCGAAGCACTGCCAGTTTGGAGCAGGACTGGCAGACACCTTAAGGGATAAGTTTGTCTGCGGGCTCCAGAGTGAAGGAACCCAGAAACGACTACTTTCGGAAAAGGACCTGACACTAGAACAGGCTTTCAGCGTGGCAGTATCCTACAAAGCAGCAGCACAGGGAGCTGCGGAAATACAACAGAAACCACAAGAATACAGCGCTAACGAAATGGCGTATGGAGCAGAAAAGTGCTATCGCTGCAGCAGAACAACCCATGATCAGAAGGACTGCTGGTTTAAGGACAAAGTATGCAGGCAATGTGGGAAAATGGGACACATAGCAAGAGTCTGCAGGTCGGGAAAGAAAACCAACACTACAAGAACTACTAAGGAAAAGTACAAGAAAGTAAAAAAAATGACAGACAGTAGTTCGGAAGATCAGCAGAGTGATAATGACTCCGGGAGCAGGAGACTAAGTTGTCTAAAGTTACACAACGTGATCGCAAAGGAGGATCACCGAACCATTTGGGTCACCCTCATGATAGCAGGGTCCCAAGTAAAGATGGAATTGGACACAGGATCAGCCCTAACTGTCATGAATCGACGAGACTATGAGCGGCTATTCTCACACATACCCTTGAAGGACACGTCCATTGTATTGAAGACATACACGGGGCAAAAAGACTACCCCAGAGGAAAAATAAGGGTGCCACTTAAATACAACGGCAAGGAAACACAGAAACTGTATCTATATATACTACAAGATGGAGGACCACCATTATTGGGACGTGAATAGATCCGAAAAATACAATTGAATTGGCATTCCATTCAGGCGCTAACTGTGACTGACAAAAAGGATGATGATGTCACACCTGGACGACTGTCAAAAATTCTAACTGACGCGAAAGAGGTGTTCCAACAAGGACTTGGGACTCTAAAAGGAGTAACGGCAACGATAAAAATCGAAGATAACGCAAACCCAAAATTTTTTAAGGCCAGACCGGTACCGTACGCGATCCGCCCAGCCGTTGAAGCAGAGCTGGAGAGTCTGGAGCATTCGGGTGTGCTGTCCAAGGTGGACTGGAGCGAGTGGGCCACACCCATCGTTCCTGTAATGAAGAAATCATTGAGCAGCACGCCTGGGGAGCTGAAGAAGGTTCGCATCTGTGGGGACTTCAAGGTAACTGTGAACCCAGTCCTGCACACAGTACAATATCCACTTCCACGGATAGAAGATATTTTCGCCTCACTATCTGGCGGGAAACGCTTTACGAAGATTGATCTGGCCCAAGCGTATCTACAAATGGAGGTGGAAGAAGCATCTAGGAAATACCTCACGATAAACACTCACAAAGGTCTTTACCAGTACAAGCGACTGGTATTCGCGGTAGCATCAGCCCCGGCTATTTGGCAGAGGGCGATGGAACAAGTCCTGCAAGGGATCCCAGGGACCCAGTGTTATTTGGACGACATCCTGGTTACGGGCGAAAATGACAGTGAACACCTTGCCAACCTGGAGCAGGTGCTCACTAGATTACAGGAATATGGGCTATGAGCCAACCGCCCCAAATGCGAGTTCTTCAGGAGAGAAATCTCGTATTGTGGCCACATGATTGATGAGGAAGGGTTGCATAAGTCCCCAGACAAGATTGAGGCTGTAGTCAAGGCTCCAGCACCTGAAAATGTGTCGCAACTGAGGTTGTTTCTCGGGTTGGTGAACTACTACCATAAGTTCTTGCCGAATTTATCTACAATTCTGCACCCACTGAACGCCCTGCTGCAAACTGGAGTAACATGGAAATGGAGTGATGAGTGTAAGCGTGCCTTTCAGAAATGTAAATGCCTAATCACTTCAAAAGAAGTATTGGCCCACTACAATCCAACACTACCGATTCGGTTGGCATGTGATGCGTCTCCCTACGGCATTGGAGCGGTGCTGTCACACAAATTCCTTGACGGTTCAGAGAGGCCAATAGCCTTTGCGTCGCGCTCATTAACCTCAGCCGAGCGTAACTACACCCAGATTGACAGGGTGGTGTGGGGGGTGAAGAAGTTCAATCACTATCTGCACGGGCAGAAATTCACCCTACTGACTGATCATCAGCCCCTGGTCTCCATTTTTAACCCAAAGAAGGGCGTTCCGGTTATGACGGCACATCGGCTGCAAAGATGGTCACTTTTTCTAGGGGCACATCAGTACGACATAGAGTACAAGGGTACGAAACAGCATGGAAATGCTGATGGGCTGTCGCGCCTACCGTTGCCTATGGTGGAGGAAGCACCTGCAGTGGACCCTGTTGAGATATTCCATTCGACCATAGTCGAATGTCTACCTGTTACAAACTCAAGTATAGAGAAGGAAACCCGAATGACCCGACACTCTCTCGGGTCTATGATTTGACGGTGAAGGGATGGCCAGCACATGGCGACTCACTGTTGTCAGCATTCTCGCCAAGGAGAGAACAGCTGTCAGTGTGCCAGGGGACCTTGATGTGTGGATCCCGAGTGGTAATTCCACCCAAGTTGAGAGATAGAGTGCTCAATGAGCTTCATGAGGGTCATCTGGGAGGGGTAAAAATGAAGAGCCTAGCCAGGGCGTTTGTGTGGTGGCCGGGAATCGATAAAGAAATCGAGGATATGACCAAGAGATGCACAGGATGCCAGAAGGTCCAAAACGCTCCACCACAGGCCCCGCTACATCCATGGGAGTGGCCCTCATCTCCATGGCAACGGGTACAGATTGATTTTGCTGGTCCATTTATGGACTCAATGTTTCTAATCGTCGTGGATGCCCATTCGAAATGGCCAGAGGTCATCAAAATGTCCTCCACCACCACGGAGAAAATTATTGCAGTCCTACGGATCATCTTCGCCAGGAATGGGTTGCCAGAACAGATTTGCTCCGACAATGGGCCACAGTTTGTGTCCGAGGATTTCCGGAGGTTTCTGAGGAATAATGGGGTGAAACATTACACATCTGCCCCATATCATCCAGCCACAAATGGATTGGCTGAGAGGTTTGTTCAGACCTTTAAAAAGGCAATAAAGGCGATGTATAACGACGACATACCACTACAACACAAGGTGGATAATTTCTTGTTTGCTTACCGGAATGCGACACATGCAGTCACCAACCAAGCTCCAGCCATAATGTTCTTCAACCGAAGGCTAAGATGTTGCCTAGATTTGCTCAAACCAAACATAAGACGAGATGTTGAGGATAAGCAATTCCAGCACATCAATGAGAAGCTAACCAGGAGCTTCAAGATAGGGCAACCAGTCTTGGCCCGCGACTACCGAACAGAAAAATGGCAGCCAGGAACGATATGCACACAGCAGGGACCACTAATGTACACAGTGGACGTTGGCGAGAGCATCGTGAGACGCCATGCTAACCAGATTCTAGAGTCACAGGAACAAGCCAAACCCATACCACGAGCATGTGCACCTGGTAATGAACCCGAAGTACAGATTGCGTCTACCTCAGAATCAGTGGTATTGGAAGCTGACGAACGAACCAATGACAATGAGCCAGAATCGACTCCGCCGCAAGAACAGGATACTCGAGAAAGGCGCTATCCAGTCAGGATCAGGAAGCCTCCTCAAAGACTGAACTTATAAATGATTATTTCAGTTGATGTATATAGTAGAGAAAATTGTAATTGTAATTAGTTATTATTTAGTTGTTAAATGAATGTTATGTACTGTTTATCTAAAAGGGGAGGAATTGTTGTGTATGTACCTTTAAGAGAGAACTGATTTTATACTGCAGTACCGGCAGTGACCACACCTGTATATAAAGCCATAGCAGGCTTCTGTACTTCAGTTTAAGCTTACCCTCTGTTCAGTAACTACCTGTTATTATAGTTCTCCTGCAGTCCGTGTATTATTGACACTCGGACACTACAGGGCCCGCACCCGGAGCCACAATCTCCCCAGTCCCCCTCAGGTCGATCAAGGCGACACGGACTCTGCCAGCCTGCCGGTACGAACTAAGCGACCCAGGGACCAAAACATGGCCCGAGGAGACGTGCCTTCCAGCCACCGATGGAGATCCAAACGACTGCGTCTATTCTTAGTCCGACTAATTCGGTAGAAAGAAGCCGCCGGACTTCCAATCTTTCAGGTGGCAAGAATGTCATAAATCGTGCCATTCATGTAGAAATGACTTATGAAATATACTGGGCGGCCTGCTGGTGGCACCACTTCCAGCAGCCACAATACACCTTCCCTTTAAGAGGGGCAGGCTTCCTTTAAGTAATGCTTGCCACTCGCGATATCGGGCCCCAGGTTGATGCGTGCAGGCAATGAACAGTGCAGGTAGTGCTGGCTGAATGCAGCAATCATGGAAATCAGTAGGCAGCACCAATTTGACACCTGCCTGCAGCACAATGAATGGGTGTGGGTTAATCATGTACCATGATCCCCATGCCCATTTTCGGGCTTATCCAAATGAATTTGAAATGCACCAGGAGCTCACTGAGAATGAAAATTATAGAATAAGTCAACAATTCAACTTCATGCTACACGGGCAGTCTTACATTTAAAGCATTCTGTTGATATGAAGATTTCATACAATTGATTATATTGTGGGCTAAATGTTTAGGCAGCATACAGACAAAAATTTTCAAGTGAAAATTTAATGTTGTTTATTTTTCAGTTATCCGCGTTGGTTTCCTATTTGCTTCTTCCCTTTTCATTTTGTAATGAGTTGCCCTCCATTCCCCTCATTTCTCTGTAAAGTACCTTGGGATATTTTGTCTGTAGAAGGTACCATCTTCTTGCCTGCCTCAGCCCATCTGCTGCTGAAACCCTCATCCATGCCTGTGTCACATCCAGACTTGACTATTCCAATGCGTTCCTGGCCGGCCTCCCATCTTCCATCTTCTGTAAACTTGAATTCATCCAAAACTCTGTTGCCTGTATCTTAACTTGTGCTCAAATCCCTCCATGGCCTCACCCCTCCCTATCTCTGTAATCTCCTCCAGCCCTACAACAATGCACGATCTTTGCGCTCCTCCAATTTTTGCCCTTTGCGCATCACCGATTTTCATTGCTCCACCGTTGGCGGCCGTGTCTTCAGCTGCCTAGGCCCAAAGCTCTGGATTTCCCTCTTCTCCACCTCGCCATCTGTCTCTCCTCTTTTAAGTCGCTCCTTAAAACCTACCTCTTTGACCAAGCTTTTGTTCACTTGTCCTCATATCTCTTTATGTGGCTCGGTGTCAAATGTTGTCTGATAAAACACTCCTGTGAAGCATTTTGGGACGTTTTTACTATGTTAAAGGTGCTATATAAATGCAAGTTGTTCTTGTCTCATTATGGTGAACAGAATGTGGATGAGCTTCTCCTTTTGTAAGAAACTCCTTCCTCATCACACAGCCTGACGATTGATTGCCTGGCTTCGAGCTGCCACGCCATCTCTGCTGCAAGTTCAACTGTATTGGATGTGAGGTGGTAAGGAGGCGGTAAATGACTACAGATGGGGACTAAGGAACAGTCAATGGTGTAGTTGCAATGCAGTTCAGGACACCACACATCCACTGAATGGCTGCTCATTTCATGCTGGTCTACCAGGAGGACGTTCCAGACTCCGCAATGCTGACCCTGAGGCTACTGAATGGCGACAGCATATATGATACCTACTTAGGCCCCATGACACTTTTGACTTATCTCCCTACTTTACAGTTTGTATTTAGATTTTTCTCCCCAATCTTTATTGTACCACTCATTCATTCACAAATATACATACTTGGCAGAGTGGGGATATGGAACTTGTATCCTACTTTGAGCCCCTAACACCACACCACCAAAAGTTCCTGCAAAACATTACAAACAATATGTTAAATATCAAGTCTGGCCTACTTCCACAAATTGCTTCTATCCATAGCTACATAGAGCCTATTGCAAAGTGCACAGCAGGTAGTAAGGTGATGATTACCTTAGTGATTGAAAGGAACTTATTCAGATTTTAAAAACAAAAATGACTTCTATGTAGCTGGATTCACATTTACACTGAAATAGTGTAATTCTAGAGAGCAATGATTAAAAAAATGAAGCTGAAGAGGTCATTTCTGGTTATGTGTATGTAGAACTTAATATCAACTTGTACTTTTGTGGTGCAGTCACTTGGAACAATTTAGGCTTTTGGAATGAGGTATGGCAAACACCGACTGCGTGGTTATTGGAAGATAGTGATTCTGACAATCAGTGATAAAAGGTCACGGAATGATATGTGAATGTCTCACAACAGAGTGCTGGTAATTAGCGAGTCAGTCGTGGCTACTGTATTTAAAGTCACGTGTTCTTCATTATATGTGCTCTCTCTTTATTACAAAAAACTTAAGACTTTTTAAATCAACAGTTTCTTCTTAAATTAATCCAAGCTATTATCCAATTATTCAATTCCTGTAAATGCATAGTTTATGTTTTTAGTCTGATTACCAAACATGCAATTACCCCCAAGAGACTGAGTGTCAATCTCTGAGTTTTCAAGTGGGTGATTAGCTCAGAAAAATGTTATTGCAATGCTAATCTCGGATCCCACCTGTCACAAATGCACCTGGAAGTTCTCACTGTGCCAGATTGTGGGAAAGATCAATAGGCTTTGAGGGATTAAGGTATTTCCAGGCGGATTGCATCACTGTCATTATCGTGTTTTTCTCAGTCACCACTTCCTCTAAATCAGAAACACCGGAGCCATTGTTTCTGGTCTCTGCCACAAAGTTCTTCTCCTTGTGACTGATTTCATCCTCCTCCTGAGCCACTTGTTCAGTCTAACACCTTAGTCATCCTGCTGAACTTTAAACATCCGGGCCTAGAAATTCAGTGGTGCCCCATTGCCTGGGCACCGGAATTACCGCTGTGATCGGAGCTGTTGCGCCCGCCGGAAATTCAGCTTGAGCGCCCCAAGAGGGACGCGGGGCGTTGCTCGAGGCACCCTGCGTCCCTCTTGGGGCGCTGAAACGGAATATCGCAGCGTAATGTGCCGCAGCGCCACACGCTGCGGCACGGCGCGCTGCGGTACTGCAGGCCTTCCTCCCCTTCTTAAGGGGGAGGGGCCTGCACCAGCGCGATGACCGATCGCGAGTGCCAGCAAAAGAGCCCGGCACCGAGGAGAAGTGCCAGGCACTTGGGACACAGCCGGCACTGCCCGGGGGGGGCGTGGGGGGAGATCAGGAGGCCGGGGACGGAGGTGCTGGCAGGCGGCCACCGAAAAAAATGGCCGCCCCGCACCTCCACCTTAATTTGTGCCACTACCGCCACAGGTAGGCCCCGTGAACTGGGCGCGATTTGCGACCGGCGTTACAGAGGCGGGCGCGACCAAATATCGCGATCGGGGTGGTAGCGGGGCGCTGTGCACACTGATGACGTCATCGGTGGCGGCGCTGCGCTACAGGCTAACGCCGCCATTAGCGCCCCGCTAAATATCGCAGGAGGCATGGCCAGTGGTGCTAAAGCCACTGAGTGCCCTCTTTAGGCGCTAACTGGGGGCGCAGCCTACCGAATTTCTAGGCCCAGGTGCTATCCATCACCAAGACTGCCTATTTCTACCTGTACAATATTGCCCGTTTCCACCCCTACCATAGCCCTTTCTGCGGAAATGCTTTTGAAACCCTTATCCATGGTTTTCAATGTAATGCAATTTTTCTTTTGGACTGCACAAAACTACATTGCTTACTCTTAAAATACAGAGTGAAACTAATACATTGGGGGAAAAATTTGGTTGGTTTGCGCCTCCTGTTAGCACCTTAAGAGGGCGCTAATGGGGCGCAAAGCAACTAGCGCCTTGGCACGGTGATATCTGCGCCTCTCGCGAAATTGACCAGACATTTTGCAGCGGCGCTAAACAATACCGCCCCGATCTCCTGCGCACACAGATCTTGATGTCATTCGAGCGTGCAACGCCCTTGTGGCACTCTGGAACGGATATTGAGTAGTGCCCCCCTCCTTTCCACCTGGCGCAAGCATCAACAGGTAGACTGGAACATTTCCCAGTCGCTGTGGGGCTGGGGGGTTACTATTTAAAGGCGGCCTCTTCCTGGCTTTTTCTGTGGTAGACATTTTTGCACCACTCGTTCTGACAGAGAGAGAGATTCTGAGAGAGAGAAGGAGAGACTTCCGCATAGAGTCAACGCTGTGTGAAGTAGTTTTGGCTACTGAGCATCACTTTGCAGGTACTTTGGTTTTTGACCTTCATTACTTTGATTGCCAAGAGACTATGGGGGCTGCACTGATTGGGGGCGTTGTCCTGCGCCTGCAGATTCGGAGGCCACAGAGACGCAGAGAGAGAGTGGCAATCATGGCCAGACGGAAGAGGGCCAACAGGCCTCTGTACAGGAGACCTTACCCTCCCAGGTATTTTGCCAACAATTCTCCTACATTAATATGTCTGAGGAGCAGTGTTTGTGACGGCTGCGCTTCAGCAAGGAGGTGGTCACTCAGCTCTGCCACCTGCTGCAGCCAGATCTGCAGCCTCAACTGAGGAGCAGGACGTCTCTGTCGGTGGCAGTGAAGATCACAGTGGCTCTGAACTTTTATGCCACCGGCTCCTTTCAAGCAGCTACTGGGGACATCGCCAATATTTCCCAGTTCGCGGTCCATTTCTGCATCCGTCAGGTCACAAATGCCCTCTATAAAAGGAGACGACAGTACATCTCTTTCCCAATGACCCTGGCCAAACAGCATGAATGGGCATTGGGCTTTGTGAGGATAGCAGGCTTCCCCATGGTGCAGGGTGCCATTGACTGCACGCATGTGGCATTGCGTGCACCGCATGAGAATGCAGAGGATTTCCACAACCGAAAGGGATTCCGCTCCTTAAACGTCCAGTTGTTCTGTGACCACAGACAGCTGATACTCGCTGTCAATGCCCGCTATCCTGGCAGCAGCCCTGATGCATTCATCCTGCGCCAGACTACTGTGCCAGAACTTTTCCAGGCACCGTATCACCCAAGTAGTTGGCTTCTCGGGGACAATGGATATCCACTGTGCACCTGGCTGATGACACCGCTCTGTACCCCCAACACCCTTGCTGAGCTGCGTTACAATGAGAGCCATCTCGCTACCAGGAACATCATTGAGCACACAATCGGCGTGCTCAAGCAACGGTTCCGCAGTCTGCACCACTCAGGAGGAGCCCTGCAGTACTCGCCTGAGCGAGTCTCCCTCTTCATAGTTGTGTGCTGCATGCTGCATAACCTGGCAATCCTCAGGACCCAACCAATGCCACCAGGCCTTGGAGCCCCACCAGAGGAGGAGGAGGAAGAGGAGGAGGAAGAGGAGGAGGATGATCATCAGCAGCACCAAGGCGGGAGGGAGGCCCACAATGTTGAAACTGGAAGGGCCGTCCGTCAACATCTGATAGCAAGCCGCTTCTAGTCCCCTGCTGAGGAAATGGCTTCTGCCATTGAGAACAACATGAATGAAACCAACCCGCAACCCCTAAGCCGGCCAAGGCAGCAATGATTCCAAAGACCAAAGATGTACATTTTGAATACAAAAACTTATTTATTTTACAAACTCTGTGTGTGTCATTTCCTCATGACAAACTAATAGAAAGAAACACAAAAAAAAATCATTAACATAACTGGTTCTCACAACCTGGAGATAATGTCCAAAACACCAAACAAAAGTTTGACCACGAACCTCGGCCTTTAATAAAAAATTGACCAACATTTTGTCGCACCTCCTACTTTTTGCCCTTTGAGGGTGATCTCCTTCCCTTGCGCAGTTCCCCCCTTCCCACCCTACTGCTCCTCTGTAATGGGACCCCAGTGGCTACAACAAGGCTGCTGGAAGGCTGCTGATTGTCAGAACCTGAGGCTGCACATGCACTTGAAGGACGGCCTCGACCAGCTCTGGGCCTGGAGAGCCCGGCTGCAGACTGCACCAACTCTGCATGGGCGGCAGCAGTCTGGCCTACAGGCGGTGGCAATTGCAATGGAGAAGTGACAGTGGTGGCAGCAAGAATGCTGTCATCTTGAGAGAGGACAGCAACTCCCTGCTCGACTGACACCCTGGCACTCGCAAGAGGCAGCACTTCAGCATCCGGAGAAATCTGCTGGAGCATAGATTGCTGGCCTGCTGCGGCGCGGAGAGAGCCCCAGGGAAATGTGTCCAAACCAGCGAGGATGGCAGCAGTCAGTGCTTGCGTGGCCTCAATCTGAGTCTGCATGAGAGCAGTCTGAGATGGGGTCATGGCAGCCAGTGACTGAATTGCAGCACTAAGCATCAGCGTGGCATCCGCCTGTGCTACAGCGAAGTGCTCCACACTCCTTGCCAGTGATTCAATGCATTCGGGCACTCTTCCCACTGCAGCCATGAGCTCAGTGTGCATGTCCACCGCCTGGGTGTTCATTTCAGCGATGAGCCGCTCCTCCTCTGCATCCAGTGCAGCAGGACTCGCTGGCCTACTCTCCCTCTGGGGAGAAGGCCCCCGAGCTTCCCTACCCCCATTGCGTTGCTGCAGCCCGCTAGGTCCTGGAGCTTTACCCTCATCAGACCCTTCTCCCCTGCTCCCCTCCAGGGAAGGTGTGTTCCCAGTTTGGGCATGGGCTTCCTCAGGAGAGGATGGTTATGTTCATTAATAACTAAACGTTTTCATTATGAACAGCTAGCTTCTAGCTAGTCACTTTATTCATGCCATGTGGACTTGTACAGCATCCATCTTGACTACTGCCTTGTGGGTAGCCTAGTGCATCATGGGTAGTCCACTCTTAAACATACAGCTAAACATACAGCAACATACAGCTCCACCTAGTGTACCATTCTAGAATGACATGTTACTGATCATTACATCCCCCTTTCTTTGAGGTTAAACAAAATCAATATCAATCAACTTTCAAGAAAAACGAGAAAGATGATATCAGTAACACTTTTGTTAGTGCTCTATAAACATAAACATTTTCACAAAAGTCAACACATTTTCAAAGCTTTATTTTATACTCAAAGATCAAGTCTATCAGGCTTTCTTACTTCACGTGTGGATCTTCTCAGCACAGGTAAGTCTGATGTGTTTTCATGAGAGCCTGTATGTGTGTTTGTGTTATATTGTTCTGGTGGCGATTGACAAGATTCAGTTGCGGCATTGTCATCGATTTGCTCTTGGATAGTTTCTTGTGTTTTTAGGAGGGAACGGCGGTTCCTCCTGAGAATCTGTCCTTCCTCAGTTCTAACAGTGTATGACCTTCATCCTACTTCCTCAAGAACTGTAGCTTTCCTGTTCCATGCATCTGGATCCTCAATCCTGAAAACATCATCCCTTGTCAATGGTTTTAGGGTTTTGGATGACTTGTCATAGTATGATTTCTGTTTCAGCTTTAACAGTTGAAGTCTCTGTCTCAGTTCCTTACTCTGCTTTTCTTTTGCACAGCAGGGTAGTGTCGTGCGCAACTTGCGACCCATTAGGAGTTCAGCAGGTGAAGAACCAGAGTCTAAAGGTGAGGCTCGGTAGCTCAGCAGGGCGAGATAAGGATCAGACTTGCTTTCTGTTGCTTTCTTCAGTAGCTGTTTGAGAATTTGAACACCTTTCTCTGCCTTACCATTCGACTGAGCATACAAAGGACTGGATGTGATGTGTTGAAAGTCATAATGTGCTGCAAACTGTTGCCACTCCTTACAGTTGAAGCACGGACCATTGTCGCTAACGGCAATCCTGGGAATTCCATGTCTGGCGAAGATGGATTTCACATGCATTATGACACTGCTTGCTGTGGTGCTTGAGAGCAGCACCATCTCAGGATAGATAGAATAGTAGTCAATCACTATTAGATAGCCTTTACCATTCAAATGAAAAAGGTCCATACCAACCTTTTGCCATGGTGCTGTTGGTAAGTCAGCTACTATCATTGGTTCCTTTGCTTGTTTGTTTTGGTGTTTCTGACATGTCTCACATTTGCCTATCATGTTCTCAATGTCCTTATTTATGCCAGGCCAATAAACAGTGTCTCTTGCTCTCCTTTTGCATTTTTCAATTCCGAGGTGTCCCTCATGAATCCTTTTTAGCATGTCTTGACATAGAGCCTGTGGAATTACTATTCTGTTCTGTTTTAGTAATAGTCCACTTGCGACACTCAACTCTGACCTTATGTGAAAATATTTTGGACAGGAACCTTTTGGCCAACCATGAATAATGTTCTCTATTACTGTTTGTAACAGTGTGTCTTTTACTGTTTCTTCTGCTATTTGCTTTGATTTTGTGTCTGACACGGGCAGCGCAGCAGTGACCATACTCACATGAACATCCACGTCTTCTTCAGTAGAGCTCACATGACTCATTGTGGGTGCTCGGGGTAGTGCATCTGCTAACACTATGTATTTGCCTGGTGTGTAGATCAGTTCAAAGTCATATCTTTGCAGCTTCATCATGAGTCGTTGAATCCTTGGAGGCATCTCATTCAGGCTCTTTTTTATGATGGCAAGCAGTGGGCCATGGTCTGTCTCAACTGTGAAGGTGGGAAGTCCATATATGTAGCCATGGAACTTTTCTAGTCCAATTACCAAGCCTAGACATTCCTTTTCAATCGGGGCGTATCGACACTCAGAATCAGTCAGAGACCTGGAGGCATAGGCAACAGGCTTCCAATCTTCACCCTCTGCTTGTAGCAAGACTGCGCCTAGGCCATCTTTTGATGCATCCATTGACACTTTGATTCTCTTTGTTGGGTCAAAGAAGATGAGTACAGTTGTGGTTGTCAGCACTGTTTTGAGGTTCATCCACTCTTGTTCATGTCTTTCTGTCCATGCAAACTCATTTGTTTTACGTAGCAGGTCTCGCAGACAGGCTGTCTTGGCTGACAAGTTAGGAATGAACTTTCCAATGAAGTTTATCATCCCCATGATGCGTAGCACTCCTTTTTTGTCAGTGGGTCAGGACATGTTGAGTATGCTGTTTACTTTTTCCATATCTGGCTCTATTCCTTTACCAGATAGATTATCTCCTAGGAAAGTGACTTCCTGGACACCAAACTGACACTTGGCTTTGTTGAGCTTCATTCCATTCCGGAGTATGCTCTGTAACACTTTAGTCAGTCTCTCATTGTGTTCTTTCAGTGTGGAGCCCCAGATGATGATGTCATCAACATAGACCCGAACTCCTTCCAGACCTTCAATTATGTGTTTTGTCACTCTATGAAAGATTTCAGATGCAGATATTATCCCGAAAGGCATTCTGAGGAAACAATACCTGCCAAATGGTGTGTTGAAGGTACAGTATTTGGTGCTTTCTTCATCCAGTTTTAGTTGCCAAAATCCTTGTGAGGCATCGAGCTTTGTGAAGTATCTGGCACCTGACATTTCACTGGTGATTTCTTCTCGCTTGGCAATTTGGTAGTGTTCACGTTTTATGTTTGCATTTAAGTCCTTTGGATCCATGCATATTCTTAGATCATTGTTCTTTTTCTTTACACATACCATGGAGTTAACCCAGTCTGTTGACTCTTCGACTTTCCTGATGACTCCTAGTATGGTCATTCTGTCCAGTTCATTCTTGAGCCGGTCACGCAGGGGTGCTGGAACTCTCCGTGGAGCATGTACCACTGGCTGAGCATCCTCCTTTAGCTGGATCTTGTAAGTGAATGGTAGAACTCCAAATCCTTTGAACACATCCTGGAAATTACTCACTACAGAATCCACCGAGTCATCTGGTCTGCTTATGGCACAGTTTATACGGTAGACTCTCTTGACCAGTTCTAAGTCCTCACAAGCTTTGTCACCTAGTAGTGAATCAAGTCCTTCGGCCACAACAGAAAACATGAGATGATGCACTTTGTCTTTGACTGTCACTTTAAGTTTGCATACACCTAAGCTATCTATTTTCTGTCTATTATAGTTCTTCAGTAGTACTGACTTTTTCTGTATTTTGGGCTTTTCTTTCATATTTTTAATGTCACTCATACTGATTAAGTTTGCTTTTGCCCCAGTGTCTAGTTTCAATGTAACTAATGCTCCATTTACCTGCAGTGACATTATCCATTTGTCCTCTTTTACTGCATTAACTTTATGTTCAGCATTGTCCATTCGTGAGGGCTGCACATTTTCTGTATCCTTTTTGATATTGTCACATGACACCATTCCTACAGAAAATGTCTCACTGAAATCAGTGTCCTCAATCACATTAACTCGTTGCCCTTTCCTAGTTTTTACTTTTGAAAAGCATTGTTTGGCAAAGTGATTCTTTCCATGACATTTTGTGCACATTTTTCCAAACGCTGGGCATTGTTTTAACTGGTGTTTGTAACCACAGCATTTACAATTAAAAATTCCATCCTCTGATTGCTTTTCATTTCTGTTCTGCCCACGTTTCTTTCCTTTGTAGGACACAGCACTGACAGCAGCACTATCACTTACTACAATCGCATTATTATTAATTTCACTGAAGGTCTTAGCGTACTTTTGAGCCCGCTCACTGGCTTGGCATATTTTCACAGCATTTTCCAATGTTAGTTCGGTTTCTCTCAACAGACGTTCCCTGACCTATTTATCATGAATACCAAACACAATCTGGGCACGAATCATGGATGATTTCAGCTCAGAGAAATTACATGTCTGTGCTTTCAGTTTCAGAGCGGTCATAAAGCTATCAAAAGTCTCATTTTGCTGCTGTGTCCGTGAATGGAACATGTATTTCTCATAGGTCTCATTCTTTTTGGGAGAACAATGTGTATCAAGTTTCTTTAGCACATCGTCCAATTTTTTTCTGTCCTCCTCTTGATCAAATACAAATGTATTAAATACCTCCATCACCTGCAGGCCTGCAACCGTGAGCAGCAATGCTATTTTCCTTGCTTCTGGCATCGTACCGAATCCGATGGCAGCAATGTAGAGTTCGAATTGTTGTCTGAAAGTCCGCCAATTGCATTCAACATTCCCCATGAGTTTCAAACTCACCGGTGGCTTCAAATGCTCCATGTCGCATTTCACAATATTCAGCAGATTTTACCAATCCTGGTACCATGTTATGTTCATTAATAACTATACGTTTTCATTATGAACAGCTAGCTTCTAGCTAGTCACTTTATTCATGCCATGTGGATTTGTACAGCATCCATCTTGACTACTGCCTTGTGGGTAGCCTAGTGCATCATGGGTAGTTCACGCTTAAACATACAGCTAAACATACAGCAACATACAGCTCCACCTAGTGTACCATTCTAGAATGACATGTTACTGATCATTACACTCCTCACCTGCAGCTTCACTCCCACTGGCAGCTTGAGGGCCAGTCTCCTTAGCTGGTGAATCACCATCTGAAAGCAGGGAGGTACAAGAGTGGCTTTAGATGAGGACAGGGGGGCAGTAAGGGAGGAATGAGTGCAGCGATTTAGTAAGTTGGATTGAAAGTGTCAAAGGCTGGTGTTGTGAGGGACAAGTGGAAGGAGAGAGGATAAAAAGGTGATGACCTTACCATTGCTGTCCAGAACGGTGTCAGCCTCTCCAGGGGTGACGGGACCGATCACCCAGCTTGCCATAATCCTGTGGATGTGCGCCTGAAGATCACTGAGGGGCTGCAGCTGAGGCCGCCCTCCACCCGTCCGTTGCTGCTGTCTCCTATTATGAGATAGCTTGGCCTGCAAGAAAAAGGACAGCGTCTGAGTAAATATACAGACATGGTCTTGTCTGATGTGCCTCCCATAGGTGAATAGCCCTTACTGTATGTAGCCATGGTCTTGCCTGATGTGCCTCCCATAATTGAATAGCCCTTACTGTATGCAGCCATGGTCTTGCCTGATGAGCCTCCCATAATTGAATAGCCCTTACTGTATGCAAAATGTGGAATGTGCATGTGCGTTTCATGAGAGGGCCATAAGTGTTGGATGAGTGTTGGGCATTGGGGTTTTAAGACCCTCTGGCCATAGAGTGAGGTTGAGATGGAGGGATGGAGAGATATTGGAAAAAAGCCACTCACTCTGATGACCCGAGTGAGGTCGTTGAACTTTTTCGACATTGCGTATGGGTCCTGGGCACCATGCTCCTGGAGGAGATGCTCTGAGCCACCTCCCTCCATACTCTTCTGTACTCGTGCGGCAAAGGCCTCCTGCCACTCTCTGGGTACAGTATTGACCTTCTGCGCTCCACCGCGCCAACCAGAGCCTCCAAGGCCCGCTCGCTGAAGCACTGAGCTCGTTCTCTCACCCTCTCCATAGTCCTTGGCTGGAAGATTTAGGCACAAGTCTCTCCAGGCCGAGATTCAAGGCTTCAATGAGCAGGGTGTGGCTGGAGAGCAAGATCAACCCTCCCCTTTAAGAACTGTCCAGCGCCAGTGTGCCTGTGTTCCATCGCTAACTGACAGCACCTGCGCTGCGCCTGCGCTCTGAGGTAGCGCCTTGCTCCTCGGCCTTTGCGTCTTAAGACAGGTGTGTAGCGCCTGATTTAGCGCTCCAATCAACTCGACGGGCGATGAAAGCCAAGTTTGCAGTCGGAGGCGATAATTAGCGCCAGGCGTTAAACATTGCGCACGGCCGATCATGGCGCCCCAAACAGGGCGATACTGAATTTTCCCCCCATTTAGTTTAATTGAAACTGATCTCACTGAACTCAAAACCAGATCTCAATTAATTAAAATGACCAAATCAGAGTCCATATTTAAAGTGGAAACTGTCAGTTCTTGTTTTGGTAAATTGTAACATGAGAATATCTATCACTTTATAGGAAATCCAAACCAGATGCCGACCTGAACTAAGTGGTCCCACAACCAATAGATCAGAGTAATTTTCTGGAGCCCTACCACATCTAGTCGAGAATTGTGGTGGACAATTTGGCAACTGACAGGAGAAGACTCCATAAACATCTCCATCCTCAACTATGGTGGACTCCAACAACAGTGCAAAAGATGAGGCTGAAATGTTTGAAAATGTCTTCAGCCAAAAATGCCTAATGGACAAACCCACCAGCATAGAGGCCAGTGTCCAGCCAATTCAGTGTACTCCACATTACACTAAGAAGCGGCTGAGCACACTGGACACAGCAAAGGCTTTGGGTCCTGACAACATACTAGCTGTAATGCTGAAGACGTGTGCACCAGCACTTGCTGCTCCCCTAGCAGAGGGTCGGGATAAATGGATCATTTTCAGGTTGGCAAACTGTAACTAGTGGGGTGCCGCAGGGATCAGTGCTGGGGCCTCAATTATTTACAATCTATATTAATGACTTGGATGAAGGGACTGAGTGTAATGTAGCCAAATTTGCTGGTGATACAAAGATAGGTGTGAAAGCAAATTGTGTGGAGGACGCAAAGAATCTCCAAAGGGATATAGATAGGCTAAGTGAGTGGGCAAAAATCTGGCAGATGGAGTTTAATGTGGGAAAATGTGAGGTTATCCACTTTGGTAGGAAAAATAAAAAAGCAAATTATTACT
The DNA here is from genome assembly GCF_052327205.1 of Somniosus microcephalus. Lineage (NCBI taxonomy): Eukaryota > Metazoa > Chordata > Chondrichthyes > Squaliformes > Somniosidae > Somniosus > Somniosus microcephalus. The sequence goes on from NC_140992.1 coordinate 213,081,332, forward strand.
TAAATGGGGAGAGATTACAAAATGCTGAGGTACAGAGGGACCTGGGGTCCTTGTACATGAATCACAAAAAGTTAGCATGCAGGTACAGCAAGTAATTAGGAAAGCAAAAGGAGTGTTGGGCTTTATTGCAAAGGGAATGGAGTATAAAAGTAGGGCAGTCCTGTTACAACTGTAAAGGGTGTTGGTGAGACCACACCTGGAGTACTGCGTACAGGTTTGGTCTCCTTACTTGCCTTGGAGGCAGTTCAGAGAAGGTTCATGAGGTTGATTCCAGGGATGAAGGGGTTGTCTTATGAAGAAAGGTTGAGCAGGTTGGGCCTATACTCATTGGAGTTTAGAAGAATGAGAGGGGATCGTATTGAAACATAAGATTCTGAAGGGGTTTGACAGGGTTAATGCAGGAATCTAGAACTAGGGGGCATAATTTCAGAATAAGGGGGTACCCTTTTAAATCGGAAATTAGGTGGAATTTCTTATCTCAGAGGGTTGTGAATCTTTGGAATTCTCTTCCCCAGAGAGCTGTGAAGGCTGAGTCATTGAATATCTTTAAGGTGGAGATAGACAGATTTTTGAATGATAAGGGAGTCAAGGGTTATGGGGTGTGGGCAGGGAAGTGGAGTTGAGGCCAAGATCAGATCAGTCATGATCTTATTGAATGGTGCAGAAGTCTCGAGGGGCCAAATGACATACTCCTGCTCCTACGTCTTATGTAGCCCTATCTCTTTCTGCGTAGCTATGACACTGACAGCTACCTGCCTATAGAAAATTGCCCATGTATGTCTTATCCACAAAAGCAGGACAATTCTAGCCCGACCAATTAATTCCCCATTAACATCCTTCCAATCATCAGCAATTTAATGACGCTCCTTCAAACCTACCTCTTTGACCAAGCTATTGGTCATCTGGCCTAATTTCTTATGTGGCTCGTTGTCAATTTTTTTTGTCTTATAACACTCCTGTAAAGCGCCTTGGGACGATTTACTACATTAAAGGTGCTATATAACTACAAGTTGTTGTTGTTGTTGTTGTTGAAGGAGTCATCAATAGTGCCACCAAGTGACACCTACTCACCAATAACCTGTTTGCCGACACTCAGTTTGGGTTCCCCAGAACCACTGAGTTTCAGTTCTCATCACAGCCTTGATCGACACATGGATGCAAGAGTTGAATGCCAGGTGAGAGTCGCTGCCCTCAACATCAAGGCAACATTTTGACCGACTATGGCACCAAGGAATCCTAGCAGAGTTACCCAAAGAGTTTTTGGTGATGGATAGCACATGATGTTTAAAGTTCAGCAGGATGACCAAGGCACCAGCGTACCGTGGTTGCAGTGTGTACTATCTACAAGATGCACTTCAGCAACTCGCCAAGGCTTCTTTGGCAGCTCCTCCCAAACCCGCGACCTGTAGCACCTAGAAGGACAAGGACAGCAGGCGTATGGGAACACCAAGTTCCCCTCCAAGTCACACACCATCCTGACTAGGAAGTATATCACCAATTCTTCATTGTCTCTGGGTCAAAATCCTGAAACTCCCTCCCTAACAGCCTTGTGGGATTACCTTCATCACACGGATTGCAGCGGTTCAAGAAGGCGGCTCACGACCACCTTCTCAAAGGCAATTAGGGATGGGCAATAAATGCTGGCCTTGCCATCGACACCCACATCCCATGAACAAATAAATTAAAAAAAACTGAGCTCAATGAGGGTCTAGGGGAAAGTTCTCCAGTGGTTGGAGCCATAACTGACACAAAGGAAGATAATTGTGGCTGTTGGAGGCCACACATCAAAGCCCCAGGACATTGTTGCAGGAATTCCTTTGGGAAGTCTCCTCAACCCAAACATCTTAAACATCAATGACCTTCTCTCCATCATAAGGTCAGGAGTGGGGCTGTTTGCTGATGATTCTACAGTGTGCACCTCCATTCACAGCTCCTTCAATAATGAAGAACACCAGCCAGACTACAGCAAAATCCAAATATTTAGATTTGGGTTGATAAGTGGCGGATAAAAGTCACACCACATAAGTGCCAGGTAATTACCATCTGAAACAAGAAAAGGCCTAACTACTCCCTACAATGACCTCCAACTGCACCACCATCATTGAGTTACCCAACCACCAACATCCTGGGGGGTGGGTGTCACTATTAACCAGAAACTGAACTGGACCAGCCAAACCAATAATGTGGCTACACGAGCAAGGCAGAGGCTGGGTACTGTGCTGAATGGCTCACCTCAGGACGCCTCAAAGCCTCTACACTATCTACAAGGCTCAAGGCAGGATTGTGATGGGATACTCACCATTTGACTGGATGAAGACAGCTCTAACAACACTCAAGATTCTCGACACCATCCAGGACAGAGCAGTTTGCCTGATTTGTGCCCCTGCCAGTGGACTCAGTATCCACCCCCTCCACCACCAGTGCACTGTGCCTGCAATATGTACTATACATAACATTCACTGCACCAACTTGCCAAGTTTACTTCAGTAACACCCTCAAGCCCCGTGATCACTATCACCAAGAAGGACATGAGCCGCAAAGTCCCGGAAACACCATCACCTCCAAGTTTCCCTTCAAGCCATACAACACCCTGACTTGGACGTACACCACCATTCTTTCATCATCTTTAGACAAAAGTCCTCGAACTCTCCACCTAACACCATTATGGGAGTAGCATCACCACGAAGATTACAGCAGTACAAGGAGCAGGCCCACCACCACCTTTTAAAAATAACCAAATTTGTGTGGGTTTAACCTTTTAATGTTAGACTGTGCCTGTGCATTACTCATCATTTTTGAGACCTAGACACAGGAACTTCTCCTACATTGAGAAAATCATTCTTTAAGAAGCCTTCTTGTCAATATCGCAACATTTCTCTACTGCTAATAATATTCTTGTTTAGTGTACTCTTCTTTCCAATCCCCCACAGAGCCAAACATCCCACTCACAAGCATTCTTGCTTCAGTTGCTGGACATCTAGAACTACATCCATTACAATCACTAGGGAAAGAAAGATCTCTGTGAAATGAGGACAAATAACTATGAAACAATTTCTTGTAATTGTTGTAATCTATAGACATATATGATTTGAGCTTATTTCCCCTTTAATCTTTATTTCAGCAAGAAAAATCTTTAAGCCATTTCTTGAAAAGAGTTTGATTGTGTATAACATTATGGCATTATTCTGGGAAGAGCTGGTTCATTCTCAATGACTGGGACTGTGTGATGAATTGTTGTGCCAGGTTTGTCAAGTCATTACAGCCTTGGTCCAAACATAAACAAAGGAGCTGAACTCAAGAGGTGAGGTGAGAGTGACTGCCCTTGACATCAAGGCAACATTTGACCGAGTGTGACATCAAGGAGCCCTAATAAAACTTAAGTCAATTGGAATCAGGGGGAAAACACTCCACTGGCTGGAGTCATATCTAGCACAAAGGAAGATGGTTGTGATGATTGAAGGTCAATCATCACAGCCCCAGAACATCACTGCAGGAGTTCTTCAGGGCAGTGTCCTAGGCCCAACCATCTTCAGTCGTTTCATCAATGAACTTCCCTCCAACATAAGGTCAGAAATGGGGATGTTCGCTGATGACTGCACAGTGTTCAGCACCATTCACAACTCCTCAGATAATGAAGCAGTCCATGCCCGCATGCAACAAGACCTGGATGATGTTCAGGCTTGGGCTGATAAGTGGCAGGTAACATTCGCACCACAGAAGTGCCAAGCAATGACTATCTCTAACAAGCGAGAGTCTAACCACATCCCCTTGACATTCAACAGCATTACCATCGCCAAATCCCCCACCATCAACATCCTGGGGGTCACCATTGACCAGAAACTTAACTGGACCAGCCACATAAATACTGTGGCAACAAGAGCAGGTCAGAGGCTAGGTATTCTGCGGCGAGTGTCTCACCTCCTGACTCCCCAAAGCCTTTCCACCATGTACAAGGCACAAGTAAGGAGTGTGATGGAATACTCTCCACTTGCCTGGATGAGTGCAGCTGCAACAACACACAAGAAGCTTGACACCATCCAGGACAAAGCAGCCCGTTTGATTGGCACCCCATCCACCACCTTAAACATTCACTCCCTCCACTACCGGCGTACCGTGGCTGCAGTGTGTACCATCTACAAGATGCACTGCAGCAACTCACCAAGGCTTCTTCGGCAGCACCTCCCAAACCCGTGACCTCTTCCACCTAAAAGGACAAGGGCAGCAGGTGCATAGGAATACCACCACCTCCAAGTTCCCCTCCAAGTCACACACCATCCTGACTTAGAAGTATATCGCCGATCCTTCATCGTCGCTGGGTCAAAATCCTGGAACTCCCTCCCTAACATCACTGAGTACCTTCACCACACGGACGGCAGCGCTTCAAGAAGGCGACTCACCACCACCTTCTCAAGGGCAATTAGGGATGGGCAATAAATGCTGGCCTTGCCAGCGATGCCCAGATCCCATAAGCAAATTAAAAAAAGTAATGGATTCTGCACACACTTCCAGTCTTCAAGAAATAACCACCCAATGAAAGACATGGTTGCAATGGTATATATCTTTAATTTTCATGAATAAGGAAATACTTATGAAGAACCAGAAAGCAACAGCAATAGATGCTGCTATTTATACATAGAGGAAAGCGGGAACTGTGATTACACAACTTGGATTTAGCTGAAGGATTGAATGAGCCCCTCAGTTTTTAAAGGCTATTTGATGAAATTCAGGCTTTACTCTTCCCAGAAAGCATGCCTCGTTCCCTTATTAATGAAACAAAATGAATGGTAATTCAAGACTCTTTTACATCCTGATTTCACAATTCTGATTCTGATCAGATTCAGCTGCGCTTCCTTGATTAACTAGGTTTAAAAGATGAACCTCTTCACCCCTAGAGAGATATAAAAGCTTGACATTGCATTAAGCAGGTAATTTTGTGAGGCTCCCATTAGAGTGATTTGCCAGAAAGGTTTACAGATTGCAGATCTATAGGTTGTATTATAATGCTACAGCCCTATGTCCAGCTATCTCCTATCTTGCAAGGCCACATGTCAGGAACAGTGTTACACAAAATAAGCTGTTCAATGCCAATGCGTTTAGAGAATATACATGCATGTTAGTTCTACATTCTTAAAATTGATTCAAAATGATGAAGCAATCATTGTGGGCACCGTCACTCAATGGATTCCTAATCACATCAATGTGCCTGTTTACTAGAGACAGATAATATAACCTAATCAGTTACATTGCTTTGCTGATTTAATTGAAGTGAAGTTCAACCCCAGAAATACCAGATTTATACTGCGAGCTGACATGTCTTACCTGGGTGGGCAGATTCAGTGATGTGGCTTTGTGTGGTCTCAACAGGACAACTCCAAGGCAGGACCATCACCATTATCTAAAACAGATTAACTGGTCATGCATTTTATTGCTATTTGTGGGACCTTGCTGTGTGAAAAATAGTTGTTGCATTTACCCATATAATGATAGTAACTGCACAATGGATTAATTGTATGTGAAGCACTTTAAGATGTTCCAGAGAGACATGATAAGGTGCTTATATAAATCCTCTTTCCGTTTTGTGCATTTGCATGTAAGCTGCATTTTTACATATCTAAAATGATTAAATTTGTTTTACTTTAAAGTTATGACAGATATTAGTTGGATTGGGCTGTCTGCAACACACATTGGGTGGATTGGGATCTCTACAACACACATTGGGTAGATTGGGATCTCTACAACACACATTGGATGGATTGGGATCTCTACAGCACACATTGGGTGGATTGGGATCTCTACAACAAAGATTGTGTGGATTGGAATCTCTACAACATACATTGGATGGATTGGGAATTCTACAACACACATTGGATGGATTGGGATCTCTACAACACACATTGTGTGGATTGGGATCTCTACAACACACATTGGATGGATTGGGAATTCTACAACACATGTTGGGTGGATTGAGATCTCTACAGTTCACAATGGGTGGATTGGGATCTGTCCAGCACACATTGGGTAGATTGGGATCTCTACAACACACGTTGGATGGATTGGGAATTCTACAACACATGTTGGGTGAATTGAGATCTCTACAGTTCACAATGGGTGGATTGGGATCTCTACAACACACATTGTGTGGATTGGGATCTCTACAACACACGTTGGATGGATTGGGAATTCTACAACACATGTTGGGTGGATTGAGATCTCTACAGTTCACAATGGGTGGATTGGGATCTCTACAGTACGGATTGGGATCTCTACAGTACACAATGGGTAGATTGGGATCTCTATAGTACAGATTGGGATCTCTACAGTACACAATGGGTAGATTGAGATCTCTATAGTACAGATTGGGATCTCTACAGTACACAATGGGTGGATTGGGATCTCTATAGTATGGATTGGGATCTCTACAGTACACAATGGGTGGATTGGGACCTCTATAGTACGGATTGGGATCTCTACAGTACACAATGGGTGGGTTGGGATCTCTACAGTATGGATTGGGATCTGTCCAGCACACATTGGGTAGATTGGGCTCTGTTGTGGTGAAAATAAATTCACATCTAAACCGTGTAAAAGTAAAAAGATGCAGTTTATTATCAGAGCTCTGGGAGAAGAGTCTCAGACCCCGCAGTCTGTGCGAGCACCTTCTCGTTCTCTCTTGGTTGGTACAGCTTTTTATTCTATTTTCATCCAATCACACTGTATTACAATAATCACCTGATCACATTGTATTACAATAATCACCTGATCACATATGGATTCTTTTCAGTATTATTAAAGGTTAGTTACATATTACTTTGCCTTTGGTCACAGGTCAAATTCCCATGACCCCTATATTCTGCTGTGTCTACAATTTTTAGCTAAAGCAGCATATTCCTTATCGCTTATGCAAAACGCACATATTTTGTCTTGTCCCACGACTGCGTCTTATCTTGGTTTTTCGAAGCTTCTCACATTGTTCTTTGTTTAGTTTCGCCTCTTTACGTAAGTCAATTTTTATTGTGATATTTCTTATCTTATTCACTTTCATATGACCCCACTCCTTTGTTCTGAGTTTAATTTTGCTGGCATCACTTAATTAGTGGTCACCTCGGCTGTCCGAATTCTGAGAGGGTTCAATTTAACCCCTTCAATACAATAGCTAATTAATCCTCCCCTGCAATGATTCTGGCAGCTAGGCCCTTGTGACCCTTCTTGGTCTGCAACACTGGGCTGCAGGTCATAGGTTACAGTATCAACAACTTGTTTGTAACTGAGCCCATTCTTTCTGTTCTATTTCTTATCTCTGCCACCTGGATTATGACGTCTGGTTCTACAGGCTGCCAGACCATAGTTGCTAGGCTGAGGTTTCTTTAATAATCTACGCAAGCCATTTTGTTTCTTTATGTTACTACTTTAAGTTTAGCTGATTTTATTAAATCTTTCTCACAGTTCAGCATTAGCTGTGTGTAGCTTGGTGGTTGTGCCTTATCTTATTCTTGCAAGGCTCCATTGTATAAAGTCCTTGAGCTGGGCAGACATTTTATCTAGCCACCTGGCTTCTCCTCAGCTCTTAGTGATTTCGCACATAACCCCTTTCTCTTGCCCTGCATTTTAAACACTGAGAGGGTTTGCTTTTAACCCTTTCAGGCTCTCTACGGTACACAATGGGTGGATTGGGATCTCTACAGTACAGATTGGGATCTCTACAGTACACAATGGGTGGATTGGGATCTCTACAGTATGGATTGGGATCTCTACAGTACACAATGGATAGATTGGGATCTCTACGGTACACATTAGTTGGATTTGGATCTTTATAACACACAATGGGTGGTTTGGGTTCTCTACAGTACACATTGGGTGGATTAGGATCTCTGCAATACACATTGGGTGGATTGGGATCTCTACAACACACAATGGGTGGTTGGGATCTCTACAGTACACATTCAGTGGATTGGGATCTCTCCAGCACACATTGTGTGGATTGGGATCTCTACAGTACACAATGGGTGGATTGGGGTCTCTATTGTACACAATGGGTGGATTGGTATCTCTACAGTGCACAATGGGTGGATTGGGATCTCTCCAGCACACATTGGGTGGATTGGGATCTCTACAGAACACATTGGGTGGATTGGGATCTCTACAGAACACATTGGGTGGATTGGGATCTCTATAGCACACATTGGGTGAATTGGGATCTCTACAGTACACATTGGTTGGATTGGGATCTCTACTACACACATTGGGTGAATTTGGATCTCTACAACACACATTGGCTGGATTGGGATCTCTACAGTACACAATGGGTGGATTGGGATCTCTACAGTACACATTGGATGGATTGGGATCTCTACAACACACATTTGATGGATTGGAGTCTCCACAGTACACATTGGTTGGATTGGGATCTCTACAGCACACGTTGGATGGATTGGGATCTCTACAGCATACGTTGGATGGAATGGGATCTCTACAACACACACTGGATGGATTGGAGTCTCCACAGCACACATTGGTTGGATTGGGATCTCTACAGTATACATTGGATGGATTGGGATCTCTACAACACACATTGGATGGATTGGAGTCTCCACAGTACACATTGGGTGGACTGGGATCTCTACAGCACACGTTGGATGGATTGTGATCTCTACAACACATATAGGATGGACTGGGATCTCTACAAAACACATTGGGTGTATTGGGATCTTTACAGCAAACATTGGATGGATTGGGATCTCTACAGCACACATTGGGTGTATTGGGATCTCTACAGCACACATTGGGTGTATTGGGAGATCTACAGTACACAATGAGTGGATTGGGATCTCTACAGTACACATTGGGTGTATTGGGGTCTCTACAGCACACATTGGATGTATTGGGATCTCTACAGCACACATTGGGTGTATTGGGGTCACTACAGCACACATTGGGTGTATTGGGATCTCTACAGCACACACTGGGTGTATTGGGATCTCTACTGCACACATTGGGTGTATTGGGATCTTTACAGCAAACATTGGATGCATTGGGATCTCTACTGCACACATTGGGTGTATTGGGATCTTTACAGCAAACAGTGGATGGATTGGGATCTCTACAACACACAGTGGGTGTATTGGGATCTCTACTGCACACATTGGGTGTATTGGGATCTCTACAACATACAATGGGTGGATTGGGATCTCTCCAGCACACATTGGTTGGATTGGGATTTCTACAACACACATTGGTTGGATTGAGATCACTACAGTACATAATGGATGGATTGGGGTCTCTACAACACACATTGGATGGATTGGGGTCTCTACAGCACACATTGGATGGATTGGGATCTCTACAGTACACATTGGTGGATTGGGACCTCTCCAGCACACATTCGGTGGATTGGGATCTCTACAACACACATTGGATGGATTGGGATCTCTACAGCACACATTGGGTGTATTGGGGTCTTTACTGCACACATTGGATGGATTGGGATCTCTACTGCACACATTGGTGGGTTTGGGATCTCTACAACACACATTGGGTGGATTGGGTGTGAAGGAATAAGCCATATTTCAGAAAGATACACCATAATATGAACAGAATTCTGATATTTATTAATACATAATATATTGGGTTTAAAAATCTAAAGCCTCAGAGACACAGACTACAAACAGAAAACAGTCTTCTGAGATAAAGATCAGTTGTTTAACAAAGTTGTAAACATACAAGCTTTGAAATGGGAATTAGTTAAATATACTAAAACAAAGACCCTACTGAAATGGCAGTTTGGTGCTTCCGAAAGGTCTGAAGTTTGGAGGGAACACAATAAAATGCCCAGTTTAAAGTGCTAAAGAACTAACACCTGAAACAGAAACACAAATATTAAAAAAACATGTGCCTTTGAAAAGATGACATCAACTAAAAGAAACACCTGCTGGTCAAATAGCTTTTATGTTAAACTTGGAAGACAGGAAACACGATTAAATATGCAACCAATTGAGATAGCTAGAAAACAAGTAAACACTCAGTCAAAGTGTCTTTAATTTATACATAGTAAATATGATACCAACAAGAACACTGTAGGGTTCTCAAAATTCCCACATTCCCCAAAAGTTATGGATAAAGGGACCCTGTATGGACAAGTTATTAAAAAGGGTACCCAAAATGGCTTCTGAAACCTCGTGACCAAGGCTTGCAGGATTTTAAAAGCAAGGCCCTGTAGAAGGCAGGTCCATTCAAATCCTGAAACGAAACCTAACATGCATGGCTCTGTGAAAGACTTTGTCCTTTTCTAAAGCCAGACAGCTAGGTAAACACAGAATATGCATTCTTCACCTTGGAACAGATCAAGTCAGGATGGACCTAATCTTGAGGCCATTAACTTTTTCGCATAAATAATCGGTAACAGCTCACAGGTAGCTGCCAAGCCAGGAAAGACGATTACATTTCATAAATAACAAACAGCCAGGATATCGAAGCCATTAAACAAGGAGACAACTGCCCCAGAAGTTGTTAAAGTAAATGACTGTAATCATTTTAGATGGGCCCACCAAAAGTTAGACAAAGAACTGGCCAGATTTGATGCGCCGATAAGGGGTGAAGAACCGGGTATAATTGTAGGCCCACTGGTAGCTCTCGCTCTCTTGCCTCTTGCCTCTCGCTCTCTTGCCTCATGCCCTTGCCTCTCCAGACACCGAGGACGGCCATTACAACACCGGGGGCCAAACGCGGGGAGAAGCACGGAACCGAATCGAACAAGCACAAGACACACGGGGCCACAAACAGACGAGACGAGACGAATGGTAAAACCGATAGGCAGAGAAGGGCAGCAAGAAGAAGTGTTGGGGGACAAACGGCCTAGTTATAAGCTGGTGTTTGAAGCTTGTGTAGTAAAATCATATTAACGGTAAAAACCGCCAACCAAGCCCCAACCGCAACAAAACCGTCGGCGACCAAACCACCACCAGAAGAGCAACCATTTCCTGCAAAGTGAAGTACCCAACAAAAGACTTTAATCTAATGAAGAAAAGGAAGGGTACTTTGCACAGACAACTCCATCACCGCGCCCTTTAACCACGTGACGACGGCAGGCCCGAAAGACAACAAGAGCGAACCCCAAAACCACAACCGGCTTAATCGACAGGTTTCGAACCGTAAAAGGAACCCCATTGGTGAGCATGAATTCCTGGCCCCTCGTAGCTTAATCTAGTTAGGTATTGGGGCTGGGATAAGGATAAGGGGATTTTAATGTGTTTGTTCCCTCGATGTGCCGTGTGCTCCCCATTCCCAAATAAGTGTAATTTTATATGCCTGTAATTATTCCAGTAATTCTCAGTATTGTGTTTTATTGTGCCTTTTAATAAAAATTGCAGTTTTCTTGCACCAAACCACTTGTCTACTCGATTTTCTGTATCGCCGCCTGTACCTAAGTCTGGTGTCTAGAACCCAGGGGTGTGGGAGCAATTCGAACCGCTCAGAGACAGTTAGGGGCAGAGCTGACTGGGTACACGCCACCCCTACAGAAATGGTGACCGCGGCAGGACTCCGGCAACAGGGGTGTGATACAGTAGACAATGGTTCGGATGAGCAAACCATGATGGAGGAGAGGATTTCTGATTATGTGTTCAGTAAGGTGAATATCACAAAGAAGTGGATCACCAATCTGTTGAAGGCTGGGCGTCCGGTAGATGCTGCAGCTAAGTGGACGGAAGGGAAGGATCACAAGAAATCCCTAGAGAAGGCAGTCTGGCTGATGTGCTTCAAGAAGCAGGTCCAGCTTTTGGACAGGCTCGTTGCAGCACAGTTAGCTGAGATAAAGGAGTCAGCCCTGGAGATCCAGGACAAGGCTCTAGCAGGGGAGAAGTTACTGGTAGCATTGCAGGCCCTGAATCAGAAAAGGGCACAGTTAATGGGAGAACATAAGGCCAGGTTGGAATACCTACAGTACCAGGTCACCGAAGCCAAGGGTAATGAGTTGAGGTTGCAGGAAAAGAACGCCTGCCTAGCGAGACAAGTAAGAGAGCAGGAGGAGAAAGTAAAAGAAGTAAAGACAGCTTACAAGTTGGCAAGCGAACAGGGGTTTGAAGATGCAGATCATGGCCCCTGCAAGGAACAAATAGAGAATCTGAGCCTGGCCCTAAGGAAGGCAAAGGGCATGGTGTGCCTCATAAGCCCGAAGGCAGGCCAGGCGGATTTTATGGGGAACGAGGGGAGAATGGTTCAGACATCACAGGTAGTGCCAAGGGACGACCCGGTTGAGGAACAGGAGGTCACACGACCACCACCCGTAGCGCCAGGTATTAGCGAGGTCTGGCAGCAAGGGAGGGTGAGGTTAGGGGTAGAAGCGGAGGTGGAGCAACCCCCGCAAGAGAGGCTGGAACCAGGGCCGATGTGCCCAGCCCGGCATCGGAGGTTCGGCCCACCCGTTAATGGCGAGGACGAGGGACCCCTCCAAAACCAGTTCGTATTACCCTACCACACCCAACAGCTTAGGGCTATGGTGAGCCATATCCCAAAGCTCTCCGAAAAAGGGGACCCCTCGGTCCACTTCAGGGAAGTGGAGCAGGCAGCCAGCATCAACGAGTGCGATGACGCTGAACAGGCCAAAATGCTGCTGTTCTCTTTGGAGAGTAGGCTCCTTCAGTCCCTCTCTGACGAGTGTAAGAGGGGGCAGAGCTCAGGGATGAAGCTCTGGAGGCCATGGGGATGAATGAGGGAAGTCCTTCCTCCCGTGTGGAGAAGAGAGTGCAGCTCGCAGGGGAAACCCCGCAGCCTTTCGCGGACAGGTTATGGCTGGTATATAGGAGCGCCTGTCCTGGGGCACCTAATCGGGCATTCCTGAACCGGGATCAGCTGGCCCACTGGCTCCGTTGCCTGGTGGCAAACAGCTTGCCACAGGTCCGGGCCAAGGCGGAAGTCTGGTTCGACCCCAAGAATCCCCTGACCACCGAACTTACGGTGATCAGACAGTTGACCCTAGCCTATAAGAACGGTAGGGGAACCGATGTACACCCACATAAGGGGAAAGTGCATGAGGTAAAACCCGGACAGGGTAGGAAGGAGTAGCATCAGGAAGGGAATAACCCTTCTAGCACTAAGCTTAACTGCTACAGGTGTGGGAAGGACGGACACTGGAGGAAGGAATGCAAAAACCCTTGGAAAGATAACAAAAGAAAAAATTCTACAGCCCCAGCCCAAAAGGCAGAGGCAGGGATCCCTCCCGCCACGGTCGAGTCATTTTTGGACACCATGAGGTCCTTATTGACTGGCCACGGGAGAGTAGCAGCCGCTACCGGTGCTCTGACCCCATCAGCCCCATCCAACCCACAGCCCTGACTAGAGCCAGCGCAGCCTGTTTACCTGTGTTCCCTTCGGTACAATGTATGGAAGAGACCCCTCGTGGAGATGGAGGTAGAAAAGGTGAAGGGGACCTATCTGTTGGATACGGGGGCATCATGCACCGTGGTCCATTCAGCTAACCCCACCACCTCACCGCTATCTAACGGGGTCCCATACAGCCTGTCGGGATTCACAGGCAGAGAACAGGCCAACTCATTTTCCATCCCGCTCTCCATTCGTTTGGGTACACTCCGCTCTAAGTGGACCTGTATCCTAATGAAGTGGGAACAGAAGGGTGGAAAAGGGATTCTGGGAGCTGACTTTATTGTAGGCCACGGGATCCTGGTGGATTTAAGAAATCATTGCCTATGGGGGGCAAGCACAGGAAAGGAAGGCGAGGTAGTAGTCATCCCAGGGAAAGAAGGGAAGGGGGCACTGTGCACCATGAAGCCTAAAGAGGGCTATAACCTCGAGCTCATGGTCAGTAATACCCAAAAGGAGTTCCAGGCATTTGTGCAAGCCCACCTAGCCACATTTGCCACACACAAACACGACTGCGGGAAGGTCAACGGGTTTAAGGTCAGCGTAGACGGGGACCCCATGGCCCGACCACAGAAACAGTATAACTTCCCCAGGGAAGTGGAACCAGACATGAAAGCAGCCATGTCCTCCTTAGTGCAGCAGGGAGTCCTAAGGCCAATAGCCACCCACGTAAACTCTCCACTGTGGCCGGTTAGAAAGCCGGACAATTCCTGGAGGGCCACGGTGGACTATCGGGTGCTCAACAGCAACATCCCAGCCTGTACACCCACGGTAGCAGCAGTTGCCGACCTGATAGGAAGTATCCCAGCATCCGCGACCACTTTCACGGTGCTGGATATTTCCAACGGGCTTTGGTCCATCCCTTTAAGGAGGGAGGATCAGTACAAGTTTGCCTTTACGTTTAAAGGGCAACAGTACACCTGGAACTGTTTGCCTCAGGGCTTCCACGACAGCCCCAGCATTTTCCACCAGTGCATGGCAAACAGTTTAAAGGATTTCAGCCAGCCCAGGCAGTTGGTACAGTATGTGGATGACCTGTTCACCAATTCGAGAGAGGAGCATGGCCCACTACTGGCCGAACTGCTGAAGCTGCTCAGGCAAAAGGGTTTTAAAGTAAACCCAAAGAAAGCGCAGATCGGACAGCAGGAGGTGAAATTCCTGGGCCTGACTGTACGCGCTGGGGAAAGGGCCATAGATAAGGCTAAGAGGGAAGCGGTACAGGAGTTACCAGTCCCCAACACAGTCACGGGTGTGAGATCATTTCTAGGGTTAATCAGGTACTGCAGAGACTTTATTGAGGACTATGCAGCCACAGCAGCCCCTCTGCTCCGACTCCTACACAAGGGAGTGGAGTGGGTTTGGGATGAGGGTTGCCAGGCAGCATTTGTCAGGCTCAAGAAAGATCTGCAGACCGCACCAGCTCTAGGGGCCATAGATGGGGGAAAAGAGTTTTTCCTGGAGGTAGCAGCCAGCGAGGACAGCCTGAGTGCTGTGCTGCTCCAAGAGCAGCATGGCAGGCTGAGGCCGGTGGTCTACTCCTCCAGGATACTCACGGATGTGGAGAAGAGCTACTCCAATTGTGAGAGGCACCACTTGGCCACACATTGGGCTGTGAAAAGATCACTGATCTTCACAGGCACCTCTCCCATCACCCTCCTCACCCATCACACACCCACCCAGATGCTCCTGGATGGGAGGATCAAGGATGGGACGGTGAGCAGTGCCCGCATTGCTCGCTGGACCCTGCTCCTCTCACAGATGAGCCCACAGGCCACAAAATCTATGTGGACGGCTCCAGCACGGTATCTGCTGGCGAGCGCCTCACGGAGTGTGGAGTTTATGACCCAGCGGCAAACATTGCCCTGGCAATTAAGCTCCCCAGCACCATGAGCGCCCAGCAGGCTGAACTGTCCGCGGTAGTGTATGTCGTTACACACCCTGAAAGCTTCCCCACCCCGTACACGATTTGCTCGGACAGCATTTTCACGTGCAATTCGTGTACGGAGTACCTGGCCATTTGGTCCCGCCGCAGATACACCTCCGCCGACGGGAGACCCCTCATAGTAAAACCCCTGCTGGAGAAAATCTTAGCAGCAGTGGGGGAGGAAGGGAAGGTTTTCATCCATAAGGTGAAAGCCCATTCCTCCACAGAACCCCGTAGGCAAGGCAACCAGCAGGCTGACATGCTAGCTAAGGAGGGTGCCCGCACAGGCACTTTCTGGGACCCATATGGGTTCAGACCCATAGCAGCAGTCAGGGGTAGGGATGGGACACAAGGGAGTGCAGGGGTAGCTTTAGCCCCAGACCTTAAGACGGTCCAAACCCAAGACCCCGTCCTCAAGGCAGTCCTCAGTGCAGTGACTGAGGGAAAAAGGGTAGAGGGCCCTTACGGCACAGCAGCCCTCTCTGTGAAAGAAGGCATGCTGTTTAGGGGAGAACAATGGGTGGTACCACAGCAGCACTGGAGGGAATTCCTTCAACTGGCCCATGAGGGTCCAGGAGCAGGGCATCCCGGGCCTAAGACCACCTGGCAGCGGGTGGAACAGGCGGGATGTTGGCAAGGACTCAGGGAAGATGTCCGCGAGTTCTGCGCCGTCTGTCTGGTGTGTGCTGCTAACAACCCTGACCCCCACAAAAGGAAGGTACCTATGGGACACATCAGGAGGGTAGAGGGACCATGGCAGTCGATACAGGCTGACTACATCGGGCCACTGCCCACTGCCCAGGGAGGCTATAAGTACTGCCTAGTCCTGGTAGATGTGTTCACGAAATGGGTAGAAGCCTTCTCCTGCAAAACAGCCAGGATCCTGGTCCGGGAAGTGTTCTCGTGGTGGGGGCTACTACAGTATGTGGAGTCCGACCAAGGGAGTCACTTTACTGGGCAGGTAATGCAGAATACTCTTATGCTGCTCGGCATCGAGGGAAAGTGACACGTTGCACACAACCCACAGTCCTCAGGGATTGTGGAGAGAATGAACAGGACTTTAAAGGAAAAGCTGAGGAAAGAGACGGTGGACTCGCCTAGAAAATGGGCCGAGGTCCTAACGTTGGTCCTGATGGGGATCCGGGCCAGCCAGTCAAAAAGCACGGGGTACTCCCCGCACGAGCTGATGACTGGCCGAGTTATGCGGACCCCCACCCATGTACTAGCCCTGGTGCTCACGGAAGGTCAGCTCAGAGAGGTAAACTGGGACAGGTTCGCCCAAAACCTCTTTGAGCACCTTAAACAGGTCCACGGGCAGGCGGCTGGGAACATGGGAAAGCAGCATCGGAGTAACCGATTGCTGTTAGAACCCCGAAAACACCACGAGTTGAAAATAGTGGATCAGGTCATGGTGAGGAATTTTGCCCGGGTAGGAAGTCTGGAACCATTATACATGGGGCCCTACAGCATTGTAGACAAGGCCAGCCCCATGGTATACACCATTAAGATGCCTCGGCGCACCAAATGGTTCCATATTAATCAGTGTAAACTGTTTAAACCCGAGAAGAGAGAACAGCCGGTTGGGGCAAGGTCTGAGGATAGAAATCCTCAGCCTGCAGCGGGAGCAAGTTCACAGATGCTGTGGCTTGTTTAAGGGGAGGGGCCATCCCGCCCACCGCTTGAGACACTCCCCCACTCTTCTGGGATATAGATGAGGAGGGACCTGAGGGCGAAGACCCTGCCCCTGACCCAGGTTTAGAAGAGGAGGGACCTGAGGGTGAAGACCCCGCCCCTGACCCAGGTTTAGAGGAGAAGGGACCCGAGGGCGAAGACCCCGCCCCGGACCCAGATCTGGGACCTGAGGGCGAGGACCCCCAGCCTGCAGCATCAGGCTGCGAAGGGCTACCTGCCCCTAGCACAGGTTTAGGAGAGTTAAAGCCTGAGGAGGGAGATCCCCAGCCAGCGGCAGTGGTAAGCCCACCGACCGCACCGGAGGGGGCAGTGGTTCGGGTTAAAGGCCCGCCAGCCAGAAAAACCCCACCCGCCAAAGTCCTTAGAAGGTCCCCATGGACGCCTCAGCCAAGGAAACTGTGGTCACCGGCTCCCCATTTTAAAGGGGCAGCCTCCTGAGTTAGGGGTAAGTCTAAGGACAGAGGTCCCCAGCTGGCAGCCACAGGCTGCGAGGGACCAAAAGTACAGGACAGTGTGGCCACACCGAAGGGAGCGGTGTGCTGCAGCCCGAACAGGGATTAGCCTGGCTGCCCGGGGACGGGCGGCGGATGTACATAGTTTACGTAATTTAAGTTTGATATTGTTAAGTTTGGGTGTTAGTTTAAGTTTAAACGAGGTGATGGGTAGTTTTAAATAGTAGTAGTCGTCGAGGTCGCGAGACTCGACTATGCTTCACCCAAGCCAGAGAATTTCCTCGGGACCTGGCTATATGCTCTTGTGTCTCTTTGCAGGAAAGGATTTCAGGATGAAGGGGGGTGTACTCCTACTCGCCCTGATAAGAATGAGCATTGGAAAGCGAGGTGACGTGGAGGATTCCCACATCTATGGGTGCTTGGGAGAGAAAGCACCAGTTGTGGCTGCTGGGAGCAGCGAACAAGGCGCAGAGGAGCCCACCATCTATTCCCATGAGGGAAGATGGCCCGGGTGGTTGGGATCCAGCCAGACCGGGTTCACCTATGGGGAGGCCTCCCTCCCCTGCCCCAGCGTACAGGTTGTGGCCTCACGGGTCGGGGTCACTGAGGGGAAACACGTGTGCCTGACCTGCAGAGGACAGATTCCCCTGGGAAGGTGGTGGTGGCTCAGAAAGCTGAGCAAGGACATGGGGGACCGTACAGCTGACTGGGAACGAATGGGGACTGACACCCACCAGACAGTCAAAGGGACCCAAGGAGGGACTAGCGTATGCTGGGATAAGTGGTGGGAGTCGGAACAGGGAATTTATGTCTGTATGTGGGGGTCACAAAGGGCCTGCCCCACAGGCATACCCATCACGTTCTCCGCATCATGGCAGGGTAAGGGGAAGGGGGTGGAATGGGATTCCCACCTACACACCTGCATAGTCCCACATTACCCCACCCCAGTCAAAGCTACTGAACTAGTGGCACACGCCCGGAAGCCCCTGCCCATGACTCAGGCAGCAAGGACACACAGAGAGGGATGCCCTGCCACCACCAAAGAGACAGAGCAGCTATACCATGCTCTGTTGAAAGACATGTTTAGGAAATTCTACGAGTTCAATTTTGCCAACGTAGACAAAACCGAACTGTACACCACACAACATGAGTATTTTGGTAATGCGGGGAGACAAAGAAGGGGAGCCTGGAATGATGTTTTTACAACGTTTAACACAGGGTCCTCTGTCACCAACAGTCTGGATGACATAGAATTGCAGACGCAGATAAACGGTTTAAAAACGCAGTTGAGGAAAATCTTGATGGATGAAAACAAGGTAGTAGGCTTCGAGTTACATGAGGACCAGGCCATGATGGTCCATTTAAAAGAAATAATAGCTGAGCTGGAAAGACACGCCAAGACTGTGAATGCCCTCATAAGAGAAGACAGAAATGCTTCAGACCAGGCTGCACAGAACGAGGGGTGCGTGCTGTACGGGGCATGGTTGCTGGGCGAGGGCCGCAGTAACCTGGAGGATTTAAAGTAGGGTTTAGTCCCCTCCTGGATCAGGAACAAGCACCTCGCAGCCCTCCATCCGTTTGAGAATGCATTAAACCCATGTCAACTCCATCTATCTTCTGAGGCCTACCCAGTCCCAGTAGATTGTGGACGTTCCAACCACACCATCATGGGTATAGTAGTAAGAATGCCGATCATGGGTAGGATAGCGCGACCAGTACCGGTATACAGGGTAGAGAACATTGGAGTCATTCAAGGGGGTGCACACATTCGTTTCACTGCGGCCCCACCTTATGTCATAAAGTGGGAGCACATTATGACAGGTACTGACTAACCTCTCGGGGTGCCGGAGCCAGGGAGCACACATAATACTGTGTCCCCAGCACTTGAACGCCTATTCAAAACCACAGTGCGGGTTTAAAACTGCTGGCGCGAAACCTATAAATTGTACCATGGAGGTAATGGCACAAGACCATGTTCCCCCACAGGTAGCATATATAGGAGGTGGGACATATTGTGTCACCACAGGCACGCCTCACTACCAGCATGGACAGCATAGCTGGTGTCCGGTAAGTGACAGCAGTTTCTGCTTTAAACCCGCGGCAGAAGTTCAAGTGGCCCAGGAATGAATTGTCCCCATTCCTGAACCCTCCACTGTTCACCTCACTGTAAAAGAGAATTTCACCAACCTGCAAAAGTATGTAGCGCATTTCGGCTACGAAATCCCCCCTCTCCCAGAATATCTTACCAAAATACTCAAAGCAGTAATAGTCTCACAGAAACATTTCTACACTCTGGAGCAGAAGACAGTAGAGATAGGGGCCAAAATATTGGATATTGTGGTTCCACCCTGGTGGGACATTTTTGAAAACATAGAGGTCCCTTTGTGGATTAGACTGGCTTCCCACATCCTCGTGATTTGCCAGCTGGGAATAGTGTTGTACCTAGTATGCACTCAGTGCAAGGGAAAAGGCCAAATACTAGAATTCTGAAACCAAAGGACCTGGAAGGAACATTATGTTAAGGTGGGGGGAGATACACCTGTTTGAATTTTTTTGTGTGTTTCTGAATAAAGATTGTTTTTTTTCTGTTTTTGTTGTTTTTAATAAAGATTTTTGACGTGTTGTTTTCATAAAGATGTGTGTGTACCAAGTGGTGCAGGGGTGTTGGACCCCTCCATGCTTGGATGTGTGTAAACAACTGTAATTATTCTATGTATGCTTATGTGCACTACATTTTTACAGAATGGGAAATGCATGTGCTGTGGGATCATAGATAAGTAATTACAGGGGAAGATTGACTATGGAGGGTCGGAAATTTTGCTCACCTTGTTAGGATGATACTTAAAGCGAGTTTAGTATCAACAGGGGGGAGTGTCCCCGAGTGTTCCCGACCCGAGTGTCCCCCCGACCCGAGTATCCCTGACCCAAGTGTCCCTGACCCGAGTATTCTTAAAATTCCCACATTCCCCAAAAGTTATGGATAAAGAGACCCTGCATGGACAAGTTATTAAAAAGGGTACCCAAAATGGCTTCTGAAACCTCGTGACCAAGGCTTGCAGGATTTTAAAAGCAAGGCCCTGTAGAAGGCAGGTCCATTCAAATCCTGAAACGAAACCTAACATGCATGGCTCTGTGAAAGACTTTGTCCTTTTCTAAAGCCAGACAGCTAGGTAAACACAGAATATGCATTCTTCACCTTGGAACAGATCAAGTCAGGATGGACCTAATCTTGAGGCCATTAACCTTTTCGCATAAATAATCGGTAACAGCTCACAGGTAGCTGCCAAACCAGGAAAGACGATTACATTTCATAAATAACAAACAGCCAGGATATCGAAGCCATTAAACAAGGAGACAACTGCCTCAGAAGTCGTTAAAGTAAATGGCTGTAATCATTTTAGACGGGCCCGCCAAAAGTTAGACAAAGAACTGACCTGATTTGGCACGCAGATAAGGGGTGAAGAACCGGGTATAATTGTAGGCCCACTAGTAGCTCTCGCTCTCTTGCCTCTTGCCTCTCGCTCTCTTGCCTCATGCCCTTGCCTCTCCAGACACCGAGGACGGCCATTACAACACCGGGGGCCAAACGCGGGGAGAAGCATGGAACCGAATTGAACAAGCACAAGACACACGGGGCCGCAAACAGACGAGATGAGATGAGATGAATGGTAAAACCGATAGGCAGAGAAGGGCAGCAAGAAGAAGTGTTGGGGGACAAACGGCCTAGTTATAAGCTGGCGTTTGAAGCTTGTGTAGTAAAATCATATTAACGGTAAAAACCGCCAACCAAGCCCCAACTGCAACAAAACCGTCGGCGACCAAACCACCACCAGAAGAACAACCATTTCCTGCAAAGTGAAGTACCCAATAAAAGACTTTACTCTAATGAAGAAAAGGAAGGGTACTTCGCACAGACAACTCCATCGCCGCGCCCTGTGACCACGTGACGACGGCAGGCCCGAAAGACAACAAGAGCGAACCCCAAAACCACAACCGGCTTAATCGACAGGTTTCGAACCATAAAAGGAACCTCATTGGTGAGCATGAATTCCTGGCCCCTCGTAGCTTAATCTAGTTAGGTATTGGGGGTGGGATAAGGATAAGGGGATTTTAATGTGTTTGTTCCTTCGATGTGCCGTGTGTTCCCCATTCCCAAATAAGTGTAATTTTATATGCCTGTAATTATTCCAGTAATTCTCAGTATTGTGTTTTATTGTGCCTTTTAATAAAAATTGCAGTTTTCTTGCACCAAACCACTTGTCTACTCGATTTTCTGTATCGCCGCCTGTACCTAAGTCCGGTGTCTAGAACCCAGGGGTGTGGGAGCGATTCGAACCACTCAGAGACAGTTAGGGGCAGAGCTGACTGGTCATACGCCACCCCCTACAACACATTGAAGATATGACTTCAATAGATACACCAAGCAATTACATTGTATTTGTATTGAACTTGGAGCAGTTAGGAGACTCAACATCTGCTAAAAACCAGTTAAGCCAATATTAAGAATTGAATGGAAAACCTTCGGTAAGAATGGCATCAAACAGAAACCATTGCTGTCATATTGTTTTTATGATAGTTTTTGGAACACCTAATTATGCATGCAATAGTTGAATTGACAGTAAGATAGAAAGCATTCAAAAGAATGAATCAAGAAAGACAATTAGCTTACATCAGCAGAGAACTTCAAAGAATAAACCACTGCAAAAAGGGTATAAAAGATAGAACTTTTGAAACAGAAAGTCAGAAGTCGCTGAACGGGCCAAGTGTTTCTCAACTTTACAGGCACCATCTGTAAGTTTTTAACTTTGAGTCTCGGGTAATCAAGATAATTTGATTTTGGTGGATGTTCTGAATTTAGAGATAAATAAGAAATGTAGAAATGTAATGAAGTAAAGATTTGAGAATAAGGATCGCTGAGAAATAAGAAATGTAAGCTATTTGTATTTTGAATTGTTAATGTTGTGACTGACTCAACAGCTGTTAAATGAATGTTGGCTCTTAAATAAAACTATATATTTTTAGAATTGCCTCAAAGAGTATTTCTGTATAAACTCGCAAACCCAATTTCTGTATACTCTTTTCTAAGGAGTTGCAGAATTCTGGGGGGTATTCCGAACCTTCATAATATCCAGAAGGTTACAGTCTAGTTAAACTTATTAAAAGTGCTATCTGGAGGACAGTAACATCTTCAGTCATTCCTTTCCTTTAGGGAGAGATAGCCTGAACCTTTAGACCCATATAAGCGTCTTATAGAATTCGGCTATCTCTAACTTAAGTTGAAGGTGAACATCTGGGGAATATGCCTGATCTGGGGTAGCCCGGGAAGGGCTAGGACTTGTAATTATCCCTTCATGGGACCTCTACAGTACACAATGGGTGGATTGGGATCTCTACAGTACACAATCTGTGGATTAGGATCTCTACAACACACATTGTGTGGATTGGGATCCCTCTAGTACACATTGGGTGGATTGGGATCTCTACAGCACACATTGGGTGGATTGGGATCTCTACAACACACATTGGGTGGATTGGGATCTCTACAACACACATTGTGTGGATTGGGATCCCTCTAGTACACATTGGGTGGATTGGGATCTGTCCAGCACACATTGAGTGGATTGGGATCTCTACAGCACATATTGGGTGGATTGGGATCTCTACAATACACATTGGGTTTCTACAGCATACAGCGAGCAGTGTGGAAGGATTTGTGACAAAAATTGCTGAATTTTATTTATTAGGTGGCGCACTAGCAGAGACACTTTAACTGACATAAGGTTCACAAATGTGACCCTGATAGTTGTAGAAATGGTATTGAAGTACCGTAGGATAAGACATCGATTCACCACAACCCAGTGCATATTCCAGCAACCCTAAGCCAGCAACTGATGCTTGACACTGCAATTCAACAACAACTGTATACCACGGACAGAGTTTCAGGGCATGCTGCCGACTGGGAGAGAAATCCACAGACAGGAGGAATGTGTGGTGTTTTCTGTGTAGACTTTTTTCTTGAATGTTAAGGTTTTGTTTGGAGTCAAATGGCAGGTTATTCAAATGTATGTCTGAACAGGCACCTCCACTGTGGGTCTTCCTTACACTGACAATGACTTGAAACTAATTAATCAGCATAAATATATTGTGGTTTGGAGGTTGTATTTTGGCTGGGTTGCAGTCAAATCTGACCTCCCAATGTGTTGCAACAAAGGCATTTTACTGGAGGGATCTGATTTGATGGCGATGTTGGTGCATTTATCAAATTTCCACACACCATCATTACAAAGCGCACAGCCAGAATTTCACCATTGAGGTGATTGTGTGGTTGGGAGATAATGATGCCAAGTTTGTTCATAGTTACGGCCATACTGGGAGCAGTGTGTCAGCAACGTTGCACTGTGACCAGGATGAAGGAAATAAATTTACCAGGTTCAACTTGATATTAAAAAGCACAAATTTCACAGCAAATAGACATGGAAAATTGATTACATATATGAATAAAGAAGGACAGGGATTCACTGCAGCCTGGATTACATTGACTGTTTCTATGATAGGTTGCAAACTACATAAAAAACATACAATTTAACACAGCAATAGTCTGACAATATTAAAGTGCATTTTGAATGTACTAAACAGAGCACAAATACCAGAAATCTAAATGGTTTTCAAAGTTCCTTGAATTTGCTATTCAAAACCAAGAGGGCTGAGAGAAGAAATTTCAGCGTGTCAGTTTGTGCTATTTCAATGGAGCCACCTCATTATAATATTACTTCTGGGTTTGGCGTCGAATGCGTGACAGCGGGCGTTGTGCGGATCCACATGACGCGATCTCAACTGGAGCATTTAAAGGGCCAATCCAAGGATGGAATTTGGAGGAGTTAGGCATTGCAGCAAAGTGAGGGAGAAGTGCTGTAATGGATTCAGTATGGTCATGGGCTGTGGCAAGATTTAATGGTACATCGCTTGATGCGCTGCTGGGTGCAGTGAGGAGTTGGAGAAAGATGCAGTTCCCCAGAAATAGGAGGAAGAAACCTTTTGCTGCAATGAAGAAGGCATAGCTCGAGGTGGCCCAGGAGGTCAGCAGCAGGGACATTGTGCTGCGCTCCTGGATTCAATGCAGGAAGCGCTTTAATGACCTACCAGGAGTACAGTTGCACAATCACCTACATCCTGTTGTGCACATCACCACCCTCCTCACTCTACTCTATCACATCACTCGTCACACTCGTCACACCCACTTAACTTTCAAGCACACCCATCCTTCTCTTTCTGTGTTCTTCCTCACATCCCCATCTATCCATCCACCACTTCCACTCACCCTGATCCTTATGCAATTTAATGCCTCTCCCTGATAGTCACCCTCACCAAATGCACTGCATCCATTGGGTGAACACATGCCATTACAGTCACTCATAGGTCTGTTCTTTCCCCCATTGCAGAAGAGAGTGCAAATCACAAGGGAGAGGGAGAGGACCAGAGTAGGTCATCCACAGATTGCGCAGTTGACAACTGCAGAGGAGAAAGCACTGGAGATCAGTGGCATTTTGCCATCCCTGACCATCAGAGATGGAGAGATGAGACCTCTCAGCTACCTGGTGACTGAATTAAATATCAGCGACCCACATGTCATACAACATTCAGTCATGTTGACATGATTTCAACAGCGAGTGAAATATGATCATCTTTATAATGTTAAATTGCAACATTCTTACCTTGCCAGTATTAATTCACATCTTTTCTTTCAGCCAGGGCCTTCACACATACAACAGTTGGTAGACCTCCAGACGACGAATCCTCAGAGGAGCTAATTCCTTCTGAGGGAGCACTGTCACAGGATTCATGCTTACTATGTGCCAGCGCAGATACTCGCACTTCGGTGGGCCCAGTTAGGCAGTTAGCTGGATTTGCACATGATGACTCACATGTCACAAGTGAGCACGAGCAGACAGTGGTGGCAGGGACAGCTGTGGAGAGTCCGCGTCAGAGGGCACTGCCCTATCCAAGCTCTGCTCAGCTGGACACAGATGCTGTACCCCAGGGGCCATCGATGAAAAGGATAATCATTGAAGGGCAGCAGAAAATCTGCGCTGTACTGCCAGCCCTTCCATGCACACTGTCCACGATTGCAGAGAGAATGGAGGAGTCCTCCTCAAGTATGAATGGGAGGATATCGTCTTCCATGGATAGATTGGCCAACTCCATTGAACATCAACTGTAGGATAGGGTGTACCTGTAGGTTTTAGTAAACATTATTAAGAACTATAACATGTGAGATTGTATGTTAAAAGCCTAAAAGCCTATATAAAATGGCGAATGGCTGAGAGTAAAGCAGGATGGGAAATTATGCCAACCTGGCCAAAAAACTGCTGAAGTAACGGAATATAGTGCTAAGTTTATGGAGATGAGGAATTCAGCAATATTATGCTTAAAGAGATAAGAACTAGAGAGAGAGATAAGAGTTGGAGACATCCTTCATTGGTACAGCTATAGGATGGACAAACTGTTTAGAAAACATTTTAGGAAATGTTCTGTGAAAAGTGAACATCTAAGATAAGGGTACTTTGTTATGTGTAGAGAAAAACCTACTGGGATCAACAAGGTCATAAGATGGCTAACAAGGGAAGCAAGACTTTTACCAAGTGTCAGAGGGTTAATTACTGCCACGTAGGCAAAACAAGAGGAAAAAACATATAAAGATACAGGTTTTGAACATCGAAAGCAGCGCACCGTGTAACCAGAGATTGATAGTCAACAGAACACAGCAAGATCCCAAGGAAGCGAGCTTCAGTCAACAGAACACAGCAAGATACATCAGGAGACCGCGCCGCAGTCACTCGGAAGGAATGCCAGGGTTCGAACGAACAGACTGCGACTATCTTCTTGTTAATATTACTTCTTTGTGCTGGATGTTTAATGCTTAATAAACCTGTTTTACTGATACACACTATACCTGGACCCAGAGTGGTTTGTGTAGTCACGGACTGTTTTACTGATACACAATATACCTGGACCCAGAGTGGTTTGTGTGGTCATGGACTGTTTTACTGATACACAATATACCTGTACCCAGAGTGGTTTGTGTCGTCACGGACTGTTTTACTGATACACAATATACCTGGACCCAGAGTGGTTTGTGTAGTCACGGACTGTTTTACTGATACACAATATACCTGTACCCAGAGTGGTTTGTGTAGTCACGGACTGTTTTACTGATACACAATATACCTGGACCCAGAGTGGTTTGTGTAGTCATGGGCAAATTATTATAAGAGCTTTTAAAAGCTACACAATCACGGCAATCAAATGAGTCCATGAGGCCTTGACTACAACCGTGCAGACCCTGGATGCCAACATGTCTGCCGCCTTCAATAGGATGACAGACACCTTAACCTTGGCCTTACAGCGCGTAGGAATGAAGTGCGGCTGGGCCATGAGAGGGATAATGGCGAAAGGGGACGTGGAAGCGGGAAATCCACTCAAAGCGCTCCTCTTCTCACCCGTTTCCTCCTACCCCCCTAGCCAGTACCCAACATGCTGCCTCAGGTCCTGATGGCCGAGTCTGCCCCTGCCCAGAGATCATTGGCCAAGAACATCTCAGCATTCAGAGCAGGGATCTGAGCAGCCTGCCTCTATCTCTGCTGAAGCCACAAGGGATGCAACACATACGAATGGTAGGAAAAGGAAGAGTAATGCTTTGTAGTTCAACAAGGGTATGCACATGGGTGTTTGACAAAATGTTATGTTGTTACGTTTCTATTGTTGAGTGGAATCACTGCTCTTCCAAGAGGTGGAAGAAGCTGAGCCTCTACCTGTACATTTTGTTACACGGGTAGTGCCCCCTGCGATCTCGACCTCTCTGCTGGCCCCCTCTCTGTTGCCCACCTGCAGATCTCTCCACAGCAGGCTATTGCTGCTGCTGATGGTCATCTTGCTCCTCATCTGAGGACCAATCTAAGGCAGCCATGGTGCCATCCATCTTGACTTGAGTCTCAATACTATCAAAGTGCACAACTTAGCCTCTCAACACAAGTACCCTCAACAAACCCTTTCCCAGTGGGCAGTAAGAAAGCAGCTATGAGCATTGAGTATTTGTTAATGTCCGTATGCCTGACTTTTAATGAGCCCCATGAATTGCCTGCATTTCAATGGCGTGTTTCAAGAAGCCCAGGAAACCCATACATGTCATGCTAAATTTAAATCACATTGAAAATCTCATTTACATAGCCTCATTTAAATATTATAAGCAGTAACCCGTCTCTCCAGAGAGGGTTACGCACACACATCGAAACGCGCCTGAGTTAAACCTGGAAATCAGCACGTTGGAACTGGCTTCCGGACATGCTGACATTTTCACCGATTTGAACAACCCTCCCGAACCCAAACCCTCACCCTCATTACCATTAAAATTCTTCCCACTATGTCTCACTGAAGTGTAAAAAAAGAAAAGAAAAGAAAGGCTTGCATTTATATAGCACCTTTCACGACTTCAGGACGTCCCAAAGTGCTTTACAACCAATGAAGTACGTTTGAAGTGTAGCCACTGTTGTAATGTGGGAAACAGATCCATTCCAGGCTTCCTTTACCCCTCAGTTCAGCTTTTCTGGCTCCTGGCACACACGTTAAAATACATGCAGAGTACATAAAATAGTTTGATATTGAATGTTGACAAAAATAAATTACAACACAGCACTGCAATAATAGCCTGAAGACTGAGGGAGAGAAAAAGAAATTCCAACAGAAGTGAATAGACACAAAGAAAGCATGAAAGAGAAAGAAAAAAAGTGTCAAGGAATTAGAAAGAACAAGCTGGAGTTGCTGAGAAAAAACTGAAAGACAGCATTTGGACTGGGGTTTTCAATCAGATTCTCCAGTAAGTTCAGTGGCATAACTGCGGAATGTGGAAAGTGAAGGCTAAGTGCTTCCCACAGTGATGGAAGGTCAATCAGTAGGCAATTCACCCTGAGCCATTCTGTCTGACCCCTAGTATGAGTTTGAATAGAATACATCACATGCGTGTCCCCCTGTATACAGTACTGAGGAAGATGCATTCTGACACCCTCAGGTTAAAAAAGTTGTGCTCCATTGCCCTACTGTATCAGTGTGCCACTTAGATTTTTTACACTCACTAAACTCCTGCCCTCTCAAAACAAGACTGCCAAATTAACGTCAATAAATGTTAAGTCTGAGGGACATTTTATGCTCTGAAACATTGCCAGCTCACAGATGGGTTGACAGTACACAGATTAATTGCATCTGTAATTCTGAACAGTCATTAGAAAGTAGAACACTTCATTCCATCTGTCTAAAACCTAGGTCCCAAGGTGAAAGGATGTTGCCAGTGTTATACCCAATCCTTACACTTCAACATGTATTGAAAAGGTTCCAAATGCAATTCACTGAAGCTTAAATGCATCATTTTGATGATTTGAATAATTGGTACAGTCCAATGGTTTTACTCTTACGATAGTGGCTATTTGCTCCATTTATGTATTTATATTGGGCCAGAAATTCCAGAACGGGGCTTGCAGCGCGTGCAAGCCCCGTATTTGCACTTACCCCGCGCTCCTGCCGATCAGCTTCTGGGACGCCTGAACTTGGAGAAATAGAAAGCACATTCCCGGGCAGCGTATGACGTCACGCCGCCCAGGAGTGCAGCCAGCGCGGACCCAGGAGCGTGCAGTGTAAGTGAGACACGCCCCTTGAGGTCTCAGTTTCACTGGACACGCCCCCAATGTTTCTGTCAAGCTGCTTTGCTTTTTTACATGCAAAGCAGCAGTTTAAATAGGTTTTTGGAAGTTTTTTGAAGATTTTGGTAACTTTTATAAACTTTTTAAAATGTTTACATTATTTTGAGTAATCTGAAGTAGTTTTAAAGAGAATTAAAGCAATTTAAAGACTTTTAAAAGCCCTAAAAGAATTTTTTAAATTCCATTTATTTATTTAGCAATGTCGTCGTCATACGTGTCTTCACACTGTTCCCTTTGGGGAACTGTATGAAGTGGTGGAAGGATTTATGGCCGTGATTAACGCTCATTCCGTGACCGTAACCATCTTTGAACCAGCCATTAGGGCGGTTAGTCCTATGGCGGGAGGGTTTTACGGGCTCCCACAAGCTATACAAGGAGGGGGGGCCACCCACACCCACGGACGCAAATATCCCACTGGATGTCAACCCAGAATTTAGAGCCGGAGCTCCGACTCCACTTGCCGGGACTGTCTGGAGCGGGGTTCGAAACCCTACCCTGATCTGGCCCAGCGGCGGGGATCCTACCGCTATGACAAAGGCCCAATCCGATTAGCAACGTGAAATGGCAGCATAGGGCTCCAGTCACGGGGAGGGAAAAGGCGCAGGAAACGTATGGGTGTCACCTTTTGTGCGGAGTGGGCCTTTTGCGTAGCAGTAAGCATCCCCGCCGCTGGGCCAGAAGGAGTAGGGTTTTGAACCCCACTCCAGACAGTCCCGGCAAGTGGAGTCGGAGCTCCAACTTTAAATTCTGGGTGGACATCCAGCGGGATACTTGCGTCCGTGGGTGTTGGTGGCACCCCCCCCCTCAGATGGGTTGTGGGAGCCCGTAAAACCTTCCCGCCATAGGACTAACCACCCTAATGGCTGGTTCAAAGATGGTTACGGTCACGGAATGAGCGTTAATCACGGCCATAAATCCTTCCACCACTTCATACAGTTCCCCAAAGGGAACAGTGTGAGGATACGTACGATGATGACCTCTTGCGCAATGCACCTCCTTGGACCCTCAGTCGCAGATGCGAGGGGGCAAGTCGTGCAAGTGTTAAATTTTTTATTTTATTGACATGTAAAATGTTGGCCCAATAATTCCCTTCCAAATGCGCTAGTACGGTCGGGGTACTTACGCATCTGGCCGGATGAAATGCCGGTTTTCAGCATGCACAGTGCATGTGGGGAAAACCGGCATTTCCTGTCCTCTGAATGAAGGGGTTCAGAGGCAGAACGCGTGCGACTGCACATGCAGCGCGTGCGCAGTATAATTCGCCGCTTTCATTAATGCTTTCAGTGAGGTCCAGTCATTACAACTTACACATGAAAAAAGCATGGGTACAGTTGCTACAGAGGCTGCGGAGGAAGATATTTCTTATCGTGGAGCTTCTGAAAGTATGTATGTCTGTATATATTCCTTTGCGTGTTATGTATATATTCCTTTACTTATGTGTATGAATGTATTATTTAATTATGACTTTCAGAGAAAGTAACTTATTGGAAAATCATAATTAAAAACATACATTCATAGTAAAGGAATATAAAACATACATACATATACGTAAAGGAATATATGTGGACATACATACATAACTCATTCTCACATTCCATTCACACAGCCACAATTGCTCCTTCTACCTACCGTTCTGAAAACCCTTTAAAAAAAAATTTTTAACTTTAAAACTTACTTAAAATTTCTTAAAATAACTTCCCTCCCTTTCCCAAACAAAAATATTGCATTTCAAAAGCTCCACGATAAAATATATCTTCCTCCGCAGCCAATGAACCACTTTACACTTGCTTTTTTTCAGTGTAACTTCTAAGGACTTAACCTCACGGATTTCATGAATGAAATCCACGAAGTTCACTGCGCAAGCGCTGCCTGTGCAGTCGCACGCGCTCGAGGTCTGGAAATGCCGGCGTTCCCAGCATGCGCTGTTCATGCTGAACGCCGGCATTTCCAACGGCCAGAAGCGTGAGTAAGCCGACCGTACTCACGCTTCTGGCCTGGAATTTCTGGCCCAATGTACTATAGGGCAGAATTTTCTGCCCCCTCTCCACTCTGGTGCTAAATAAGAAGAGTGCACTTGAAGTGCTTGGCTCCTACCCAGGTGTAGGAGTGCCAGGATTTCCTGACCCAGTCATTGCCAGGAAGGTGAAGCCCAGCTAACAGCTGCGTGCTGGACTGGGAGACTGGAACCTTCCGATTGCTGATGGAAAGCAGCCAGAAGAGAAATGAAGAGAAACAGTTGCCTGCATCATCTTTGGGCTGCCCCCACCCACCACCCCCGGAATCCCTGCAGACTCTGGCTCCAGTCCATTGGAGTCCTTGTGCTAGCCTCAATTCCTGGTTTCTTCAAATCCCCCTCATATTTGGTAACCTACAGGTCGCCTGAAGTAAAGTGAAGTGGGAGGCTGGTAATGCTACCTCGGGCCTTATTCACGTCCCTGTGATGAGTCTGCACCTACTGCAGGTGCAGGCCCAGCTTTGCTCCACCCTCAGGAAGACATGGAAATCCCAGGTAATGTATAGTGGGCAGAGATGCTGTGAAACAACTCTTAGCCCCTTTTTTTTGCAGACTTGTGCCTGGTAAAAGGTTGTGTACACCAAGGTAAAGATCAGGGAAATTGGCCCCATAATTTTGACAATAATGTGGACATGGCCACATAATTTGAATCTGAAAATACCACAAACTCTCCTATAATACTTTGTAATAAAAGCACAATGTCTATTATTCAAATACCACAAATCAGCGGTCCTGATAATCCTACTGTGGGACCTTATTGTGCACAAATTGGCTGCTGCATTTCCCTCTATTACAACAGTGACTACACTTCAGAAGCACTTCATTGTAGTGAAGCTCTTTGGGGAATTCAAGTTCTTTCTGCTTTCTTTAAACAGTTTTATTGTGAATAATAATAATCACTTGGGGGTGAGGGTTCTACACAAAACTATTTTTGGAAATTACATAAAAATTAAACACCAGCAATTCTCAGTTCAAATGCCTTCAAGGAAATGGGCAGATTCAAATAAAACTCTACTGAAATTTTGATTGAAGTCAGGAGGGAGTATTGCTTTAACATTTAATGCATCAATATGCATATTAATTTTAAATAATTTCTTATAGAATTTCACTTTTTGGAATTTAATGTCAGTAATACAATTACACCATATTATTTCATTGTACTCATTGAGATTCCCTAGCTATCAGCTTTTATTGCCATTATTCAAAGAGGACAGATGTTAATATTCTCTCCAATGATTCTGGGGTTTCTTCATGTTAACCAAAGCCTACATTTGAATAGTAATTTTCTAATTATACAGGAGCTTTTGGCAGTTTCATAATTCTATGGATTTTGAAAATGACTATGTCTATCAAAGCATTATGTGCGGAGGATAGCACTTATGTTCAGTAACACCAGTAGAGCAAGTTTCTCGGTCATCTATAGACAAGGATCATTTAATTTTATCTTCAGAAATCAGGTTTATAATAAGGCCAATACTGCAGCTCTGCTGACCTCACACTGAGCAGCTTGGGAGGGCAGTTATGGGGTACTGAGTTAACCAAATATTGTGGGACTGGAGTCATGTGTAGGCCAGACCAAGTGGAGTGGCAGGTTGCCTTGACTGAAGGACATTAGTGAACTAGTTGGGTTTTATGACCATCCAGCAGTTTTCATGATCATTTGGTTTTTCAGGTGCCGGGCAACAAATTACCAGCTTTATTGAATTTAATTCCAAAACCTGTTATGATGAGATTTGAACTCATCACCTCTGAGTTACTAGTCTAATACCAGAACCACTGCACTACTAGTTTCCAATTTTAAGAAAAGGACAAAAGACAGTTACAGAGGCAGAAGAACATGATTCCAAAATACTGCTTTGGAGGTGCTTCTGCAAGAGGTGTTACAGAGAAGGGTGGATCTTTCTGGTGAGCAGGGACACCCTTCAGTCAAGAGTAGCATCACATCAGCCTGGAAACATAGAAACATAGAAACATAGAAGATAGGAGCAGGAGTAGGCCATTCGGCCCCTCGAGCCTGCTCCGCCATTCAATGCGATCATGGCTGATCATCCAAGTTCAGTACTCGGCCCCTGCTTTCTCCCCAAAGAGTTGGGATAAATGGTTCGTTCTCGGGCTGGCAATCAGTAACTAGTGGTGTTCCGCAGGGGTCAGTGCTGGGACCCCAACTCTTTACAATCTATATTAATGATTTGGAGGATGGGACCGAGTGCAACATATCCAAGTTTGCCGACGATACAAAGATGGGAGGGAAAGCAGTGAGTGAGGAGGACATAAAAAAACCTGCAAAAGGACATAGACAGGCTAAGTGAGTGGGCAGAGATTTGGCAGATGGAATATAATATTGGAAAGTGTGAGGTTATGCACTTTGGCAGAAAAAATCAAAGAGAAAGTTATTATCTAAATGGAGAGAAACTGCAAAGTGCTACAGTACAAAGGGATCTGGGGGTCCTGGTGCATGAAACACAGAAGGTTAGTATGCAGGTACAGCAGGTGATCAGGAAGGCCAATGGAATCTTGGCTTTTATTGCAAGGGGGATGGAGTATAAAAACAGGGAAGTCTTGCTGCAGTTATACAGGGTATTGGTGAGGCCACACCTGGAATACTGCGTGCAGTTTTGGTTTCCATATTTAAGAAAATATATATTTGCTCTCGAGGCGGTTCAGAGACGGTTCACTCGGTTGATTCCGGAGATGAGGGGGTTGACGTATGAGGAAAGGTTGAGTAGGTTGGGCCTCTACTCATTGGAGTTCAGAAGAATGGGAGGCGATCTTATCAAAACATATAAGATTGTGAGGGGGATTGATCGGGTGGATGCGGTGAGGATGTTTCCACTGATGGGTGAGACTAGAACTAGAGGGCATAATCTTAGAATAAGGGGCTGCCCTTTCAAAACTGAGATGAGGAGAAACTTCTTTACTCAGAGGGTAGTAAATCTATGGAATTTGCTACCCCAGAGAGCTGTGGAAGCTGCAACATTAAATAGATTTAAAACGGAGATAGACAGTTTCCTAGCAGATAAGGGAATTAGGGGTTACGGGGAGAGGGCAGGGAGGTGGACGTGAGTCTAGGTTCGGATCAGCCATGATCCTATTGAATGGCGGAGCAGGCCCGAGGGGCCGTATGGCCTACTCCTGCTCCTACTTCTTATGATCTTATGATCCCTATACCCCTTGATCCCTTTAGCCTTAAGAAATATATCCAACTCCTTCTTGAATATATTTAATGAATTGGCCTCTACTGCCTTCTGTGGTAGATAATTCCACAGGTTCACCACTCTCTGGGTGAGGAAATTCCTCCTCATTTCTGTCCTAAAAGGCCTACCCCTTATCCTTAGACTGTGACCCCTGGTTCTGCATTCCCCGACCATCGGGAACATCCTCCCTGCATCTAGTCTGTCCAGTCCTGCCAGAATTTTATAAGTTTCAATGAGATCCCCTCTCATTCTTCTAAACTCCAGCGAGTACAAGCCCAATCGACCCAATCTCTCCTCATACGTCATTCCTGCCATCCCAGATATCAGCCTAGTGAATCTTCGCTGAACTCCTTCCATGGCAAGAATATCCTTCCTCAGATAAGGCGACCAAAACTGCACACAATACTCAAGATGTGGTCTCACCAAGGCCCTGTACAACTGCAGCAAGACATCCTTGTTCCTGTACTCAAACCCTCTCACTATGAAGGCCAACATACCGTTTGCCTTCTTAACCGCCTGCTGCACCTGCATGCTTACCTTCAGCGACTGGTGCACAAGGACACCCAGGTCTCGTTGCAGTTCCTCTTCTCCCAATCTATTGCCATTCAGATAATAATCTGCCTTCCTGTTTTTGACACCAAAGTGGATAACCTCACATTTATCCACGTTATATTGCATCTGCCATGCTTCTGCCCAATCACCCAACCTGTCCAAATCATCCTGTAGTTTCTCGGCATCCTCCTCACAGCACACACGCCCACCCAGCTTTGTGTCATCTGCAAATTTGGAGATATTACATCTAGTTCCCTTGTCTAGATCATTAATATATATTGTGAATAGCTGGGGTCCAAGGACCGATCCCTGCGGTACCCCACTAGTCACTGCCTGCCACTCGGAAAAAGACCCATTTATTCCAACTCTTTGCTTTCTATCTGCCAACCAGTTCTCTATCCAAGTCAATACCTTGCCCCCAATCCCATGTGCCTTAACTTTACATACTAATCTCTTATGTGGGACCTTATCGAAAGCCTTCTGAAAGTCCAAATACACCACATCCACTGGTTCTCCCTTATCTATTTTACTAGCTACATCCTCAAAAAATTCCAGTAGATTAGTCAAGCACGATTTACCTTTTGTAAATCCATGTTGACTTTGTCCGATCCTGTCACTGTTTTCCAAGTGCTCTGCTATTACATCTTTTATAACGGACTTTTTCCCCACTACCGATGTCAGGCTTACCGGTCTGTAATTCCCCGTTTTCTCTCTACCACCTTTTTTGAATAGTGGGGTAACCTTAGCTACCCTCCAATCCATGGGTACTGTTCCAGATTCCATCGAATGTTGGAAGATTATCAGCAATGCATCTACTATTTCTAGGGCCACTTCCTTAAGTACCCTAGGATGTAGATTATCAGGCCCTGGGGATTTATCGGCCTTCAATCCCATCAATTTCCCTAACACCATTTCCCTACAAATATTGATTTCTTTCAGTTCTGTTGTGTATGTACCTTTAAGAGAAGAACTGATTTTATACTGCAGTATCGGCAGTGACCACCCCTGTATAAAAGGCCCTAGCAGGCTTCTGTACGTCAGTTCTCAGCATTGCTGGCTGTGCAGCTGCCTCAGTCAGCAGGAGGAGAAGGAGCAGCCAAACCAGGAGAGTGGAGAGTGGAAAGTGGTGGTCTCCTGACCAGGAAGAGGAGGACAACGATAGGCCACCACCACCACCACCACCACCACCTCCACCATCATCATCACATCAACAGAGGTGCCTGGAGGGAGAGGACAGAGGAGGAGAAGGAGAAAGGAGGCCAGCAACAACATCAACCAGGGGAGAGGCCTTTCCTATCACTGCCTCCCCAAATTGGCCTCCACTTCAGGAGAGGGAGAGAGGGGAGAGAAACCACCATCAACAGAAAACAACCAACTGTTTGGAAGGAGGGAAGGAGAACATCTTTCTGAACATCTACAGGTGGGTGTTATTTGGGGCACTCTCCCAAAGAATTTGTATTTTAGGTTGGGGGAGAAAAGAAGAAACAAGGCCGGATCATCAAGGGGTGTTTGTGTGTGTGTGTGGCTCTTGTTAAAAACTAGGCCACGCACACCACTAATAAGCACCCCTTCTATTGCCTGACCTGGGACAGCTGGTGTTGCCGAGGTGAAGTCCAATTTCATTTATTACATCGTTAAGACCTGGTGTGGGACTGAGCCTGGGGCATCTCCAGCTTTCCCAGGTGAAGACATCTTCTCCCCCTGCCAGAAGACCACCACCATCAAAGACATTAAATTTTCCATCGGAGAGTGCACCCCTGCCAACACCCACCCACCCACCATCCTGAGTGGCAACCCTGTCCTTGCGGCCTCCCTCCTTCCCACCACCCCCCCCTCTCTCTCCCTCTTTGTCTCTCTCTGCCTCTTTCTCAAGGCACTTCAATTTCATTTCATCTTTATTGATTAATTGCCTATTGAGCAGAGGGGAGAAGGCCCCTCTCCCAATTTCAATCAATAAGGGGAGAGGTGTGCCTTCATTTTAAACAGCTCGTTCTGCTCAATAGAGGACCAAAAAATACCTGAGGCCATTAACACCTTCAGGCCTGTGACTTGGGGTGAGTGTAGCCCTTATAAAAACACCCCATAATGGCGAATGCATCTTTGCCCGCGGCGGGGCCAGCCAGGACTTATGCGGGAGTGGCAGCCACAGCCACAGCTGCTCCCGCTGCTTCTGCTGCCCCGTCACCTTTTAAACTGATAACCAAAAAGCTTGGGGTGAAGAGCTACACTCACCCCACTATGACGATTGAGGCCTGCGTAAAAGCCATGGCTGGGGTTGTCGGCCCCTCAGCCATTGTAGCGGCCTCAAAAATGTACAGGAAGGCTGTGCTCTTCCTGGGGTCGGGGCGGGCGGTGTCCCTGGCCGTCGCCAAGGGGCTCACCGTGGGCGGGACCTTCCTGCCGGTGGACCCCCTCGAGGCCACCGCGCACAGGGTGGTTATTTCCAACGTCCCGCCCTTTGTTCCTGGTGAGCTCCTCCTCCCCCACTTACGCCAACTCAGGGAGGTGAGGTCGGGGATTACACCCATCCCACTCGGCTTCCGGGAGGCCAGCCTTCGCCACGTCTTCTCCTTCCGGCGCCAGCTGTTTATCCAGCTGGCGCGGGAGGAGGACACCGACGGGGCGTTCGTCGTACTCCACGAGGGGACCGCCTATCGCGTCTTTTGGATGTCGGACGGTGTGCGGTGCTACGCCTGCAAGGAGGTGGGGCACATCAGGAAAAACTGCCCCGCCGCCAAGGCCACCGGATCATCTCGTGCGGCCGAGGCTGGCGCCGCCGCCGCTCCTCCCCCCGGATCTGCCCGCGCATCGGGAACATCTGATGCGCGGTCAACGTCGGGGGCCGATGCCACCAAGGCCTCTGGCGGGGGGGAGAGAGCGCGTCCGGCCGGAAAGAAGGCGCGGAAAAAACTAAACAGCTTGGGGCGGGACCCCCCGCGGAGGGCCAGCCCTTTCCCCTTGCGCCCCTTACACCCGCGCTCCTCGCGGAGTTGATCAGGGCAGACGCGAGTGGGAGGGGCCTAGTGCCCAAGCCTGTGGCCGCAGCTGCCGTAGCGGTAATGCCAATACCTGCGGCCGGGCTCGGGCCCAAGGAACCCGACAAACCTGCTCCGCCGGAGGGAGCAGAGGAGGAGGCCTCTGCAGACATGGAGGTCCCCCTCACTCCCCCCGTGCTAAAAAGAAGGCGCGACCCCCTGGAAGAGGAGGAGGAGGAGGAAGGTCCCTCCGAGCAGGGGGAGTCGTCGCCCACCGTGGGTACTGCGCCCCCCGCCCCCGCTGTCATCATCACCAGCAATCAGCAGGGGTCGCCTGTCCCTCGGGAGGCTGAGGCAGATGTGTCTGTCCGGCACGTGCCTCCCGGGGATGGGGATGAGACCCTGCCCGTGGGGGGGGTCGCGGATCAACCCGCGGAAATTGACATTTTATCTGTGCCGTTAAACCTCGCCGGGTCGGGCGACCTGGGGTCCGGGTCGGGCGAGTTTGAAGAAAATGAGCTCGCCCAATGCGACCCGGACATCTGGTCGAGGTTTTAATTCAAGACACCCCACCCGCTGGGTCGGAGGTTGGTGGCGGGGAGGAGGATGGCCCCCTGGCTGCGTCTCTGGTGCCGGACGGACTGGAGGAGCTGGGAATTGTTCTCTCCCCAGTTTCTCCGGTCGCTCCGGCGTCTGGGGCGGAGGGGAGCTCTGAACCGCCACCGTCTTCTGGCCCGGCGCCCCTAGAGGAGCCCAGGGAGGAATCCTCTGCCACCGATCCTGGGGGTGGGATCCGGGCGGAGGCGGGGCTGGCTGGTGCGGCCGAGCCGTTCGCTGCGTACAGCGCGACGGACAGGTCGGCCGCTGGTGACGACCCCCTGGAGGAGGATGGGGACTTGGTGATGGGCACGGAGGACGATTTGGACTCCAGCACCGACGAGGCGATGGATGACCTCGTGCCCCTCGCCAAGTCGCCCCTCATTCCCGTAAGGGAACTCCGGGACTTTATGGCCACGTGCCTGGGTCGGCACAATAAGATTCGGCTGGCCCTCGACAGTTGGTCGGAGCTGGCGCTGCTCATCGTGTCCGTCCGCGCCGCCGTTAAGATCATGGGCGCGGACGAGGGCGTGAACCCGCTCGAGCTGCGTCAGCTCAGACCGTTTCTCACTGGGCTGCTGAGGAAGTGGCGGCTGACCAGCGGCTGCGCTCCCTCCCCCCATTAGGTGTAGGTAGAGGTTGCACCATGCTTCTGACATGAAGATAACCATAGCCAGCCTCAACATCAACAGCAGCAGGGAGGTGCGCCGCAGATTCAATAACTTCTCGGTCCTTCGGGACAGGAAGTATGTGGTGTGCTTCCTGCAAGAAACCCACACCGTTCCGGGAGACGAAGCCACGTGGCTCCTGGAGTGGCAAGGAGGGGTCAGCATGAGTCACCTCTCCAACAATTCCAGCGGGGTGGCTATCTTGCTGGCCCCGCATTTTCAGCCGGAGATCTTGGGGGTCAAGGAGCACGTGCCGGCCAGCTTGCTCCAGGTCACTGTTCACCTGGGGGGCGCACCGCTCCATCTAGTGAACGTGTACGCCCCTCAGACCGGTGCGCAGCAAGTGCGCTTCTTCGAAGAAGTGTCTGCTCTTTTGGGCTCCGTCGACGTGGGCGAGTGCGTCATCCTCGGGGGGGATTTTAACTGCACCCTCGAGGCGAGGGACCGTTCGGGTCCCCCCCCGAAGCCCGGCGGCGATGCAGAAGTTGAGGGATCTGGTCGGGTCCTTCGACTTGGTGGACGTCTGACGAAATCTCCACCCCGACTCCAGCGCCTTCACTAGCGTGAGGTCTGGGGGAGGAAGGTCCAGAATCGACCGCCCCTACATTTCCCGGGCGTACGTCTCCTGCGTTCCGGCGGCTTCCATGCGGCCGGTGCCGTGCACGGACCACCACCTGGTGTGGGCGGAGCTCGCTCCGCTGCGCGCGTGGGGGGGGTTCCGCATACTGGCATTTTAACAACCTGCTGCTGGAGGACGCGCGGTTCCGGGATTCGTTTCGTCGGTTCTGGGCCGACTGGAGAAGGAAGCCGGGGGGCTTCCCCTCCTTGAGGCTATGGTGGGACGTGGGCAAGGCTCACGTCCGTCTCTTCTGTCAGGTGTACGCGAAGGGGTCGAAAAGAGGAGGGAGGCCCGGGTCGGGCGGTTGGAGAAGGAGGTGCTCGACCTGGAGTCCCGTCTCGGTCAGGTCGTCGAGGACCCGGTCCTGCGGAAGGTGTACGAAGAGAAGAAGGGCGCGCTGAAGGACCTGCAGCTCGTCGGGTCCCGAGGCGCGTACGTGAGGTCGCGGATCCAGCTCCTGCGGGACCTGGACCGCGGCTCCCCCTTCTTCTACTCGCTGGATAAAAGACGGGGGGTCCGTAAGCAGCTCTTAGGGCTGCTGGCCGACGACGGATCTCCGGTCTCGGATCCGGAGGGAATCAGCGTGGAGACCCGCGCCTATTACGGGGCTCTGTTCTCTCCGGATCCGTCCAGCGAGGATGCGCGCAGAGTTTTGTGAGAGGACCTGCCGAAGGTCAGCCCGGAGGGTGCCGAAAAATTGGATGCTCCGCTAAGCCTGGCGGAGCTGACCGGCGCCCTCCGCCAGCTCTCCAGGGGAAAGTCCCCGGGGCTGGACGGGCTGACCGTGGAGTTCCACAGGGCATTCTGGGACGTCTTGGGGGGCGACTACGCGCGGGTCCTGGGGGAAAGTTTGGTGACCGGGCAGATGCCCCTCTCTTGGCGCAGGGCGGTCATTGTCCTGCTGCCTAAGAAGGGCGATCTCCGCCTCCT
This sequence comes from Somniosus microcephalus, assembly GCF_052327205.1. Lineage (NCBI taxonomy): Eukaryota > Metazoa > Chordata > Chondrichthyes > Squaliformes > Somniosidae > Somniosus > Somniosus microcephalus. Next base: position 213,122,067 of record NC_140992.1, read on the forward strand.
TAAGAACTGGCGCCCGGTCTCCCTCCTCTGCACGGACTATAAAATCTTTGCCAGGGCCATGTCTGCTCGCCTTGGCACCGTGCTGGCCCACATGATCCACCCCAACCAGTCTTACACGGTCCCGGGCCGGACCATCCACGATAACATCCATCTGGTCCGGGACCTGGTCCACCACTCCCAGAGGGCTGGTCTGTCGGTCGCCTTCCTTTCCCTGGATCAGGAGAAGGCGTTCGACAGGGTGGATCACGAGTATCTCTTCGGGACTCTGCGCGCATTCGGGTTCGGGACGCATTTCGTCGCCCGTATCCGACTTCTGTACGCCGCCGCGGAGTGTCTGATTAAAGTTAACGGGTCCTTGACGGCGCCCCTTCGCTTCGGGAGGGGGGTGCATCAGGGATGCCCCATGTCCGGTCAGTTATACGCCGTTTGCGTGGAGCCTTTCCTGCGCCTCTTGCGGAAGAGGTTGACGGGACTGGCTCTGCAAGGGCCAGGCGTGGAGGTGGTCCTCTCAGCTTATGCCGATGACGTGCTCCTCACGGTCACGGATCCCGCTGACTTGCGGAGGATGCGGGAATGCCAGCAGATTTACTCGGACGCATCCTCCGCCAAGATCAACTGGGAGAAATGTTCCGGACTCCTGGTGGGTCAGTGGCGGGTGGACTCCCTGCCGGAGGAGTTCAGGCCTTTCGCCTGGAGCATCACGCACCTCCTCTATTTGGGAGTCTACCTTAGCCCTGCCGAGGACGCCTGGCCGGCGAACTGGCAAGACCTGGAGTCCAAAGTCACCGCTCGCCTAGGACGCTGGACAGGACTGCTCCGAGTGTTGTCCTACAGGGGTCCAGCGCTGGTCATAAACCAGCTGGTGGCCGCCATGTTGTGGTACCGGTTGGTCACTTTGATCCCTCCCCCTGCGTTTGTCGCCAAGATGCAGAAGAAGCTCATCGACTTCTTCTGGGACAAAAGGAAGCACTGGGTCTCTGCCGCGGTTCTGAGTCTCCCGCTTAGGGAGGGCGGTCAGGCGCTGGTGTGCCTTCGCACCCAGGCTGCGACTTTCCGTCTTCAGATGCTGCAGAGATACCTGTATGTCGAGAATCCTCCGAGATGGTGGGCGCTGGCGACGTATTTCTTCCGCCAGCTGCACGGCCTCAATTACAACACGCAGCTCCTGTTTGTGAAAGTGGGCGGTAGGCGTGCCGACCTGCAGGAGTTGCCTCTCTTCTACCAGGAACTGCTATGGGTTTGGAACTACGTCGCTTCCAGGCGGAGCTCTCCCCCGTCAGGAGCGGTGGCTCTCCTTCGGGAGCCGCTGCTCAGGAATCCGCACCTCCACAACCACGGGTTCGGGCGGCTGGCGGAGGGCAGGGCTGTGCCTGGCAAGGTGGCCAGAGTCAGGGACCTGCTCAATGGCGGAGGAGTGGGCTGAATGGCGCCGGAGGAGCTGGCGCGGCGCCTGTCCTGGGCTAACGTCCGGCTCGCGGTCGAAGCCATCGAGTCGGTGAGAGTGGCAATGGGCCCCGACTCCACTAGGTGTATCGAGGCGGCTCAAGCACGTGGGGCGATCCCGTCCAAGCTTAACCCCGTTCGGATGGAATTCCTCATCGGCGCACGGACCCGAAACTCCCCTCGGGAACCGGCGCCTCACAACTTGAGCCATCTCGAGGAAATACCCTCCGTGCCTTTTCATTCCGCGCGGAGGGGTTTCCTGTACGGGCTGCTCCTGCACACTCTCCACTTTGCCATCTTTGTCTGCCGTCCGGACATGCCTTGGCGTGGCGTCTTGCCAACCGGCGGAGGTGGAGGTCCCCAATTGAGGGCTCTCTACGCGGGAGACCTCCCTTGTTCCATCGGGGACTTGGCCTGGAGGGTATTGCACGGAGCGGTCCCGTGCAATATGGTTTTAAGTAGGTTCACAGACTCCCAGGCCGCCTGCATTTTTTGCGGCCTGGAGGAGTCCGTGTTTCACGTTTACGTCGTGTGTGAGAGGTTGCAGCCCCTCTTTCACTACTTGAAGGGGCTGCTCCTCGATTTTTGGTTGCACTTCAGTCCCATGCTCTTGATCTACGGTCACCCGGTGCGGAGGGGAGTGGGCAGGTTGGAGGACCTCCTTGTAGGCCTGCTCCTGGGCCTGGCTAAAAGAGCCATCAATTGGTCCAGGCAGCGGGCGGTCGAGGGGGTCGTCCGGCCGGATTGCCTGCCTCTCTTCCGTGGCCATGTTCGCGCCCGGGTGGCCCTGGAGATGGAGCACGCGGTGTCCGCCGGCACGCTTGAGTATTTCCGCGACCGGTGGGCGCTGCGGGGACTGGAGTGCATCATCAACCCGGAAAACCGAATTTTAAGTTGATTTGTTAAGTTTTAGTTGAACTTTTGTTAATTTACAGTCCAATTTGTTTTGGGGTTTTTTTGGGTCCAAACAAAAGAGTACCCTCTGTTCAGTAAAATACCTGTTTAATTGTTCTCCCGAAGTCCGTGTATTATTGAGGCGCGGACTTTACAGTGGCGACTAGCAGGTTCGAACTCACCTGCGGTACTGCATCACCTCACCCTGAGAAGAAGTTTCTTGGAGGTCGAAGTCTGAGCAACGGGTGTCGACCGCGGGCAACCGCCCAAGGATCCATTGGTGTTCGGAGAATTGCGGGAGAGGCTGTGGAGAGCTGAGCTTGGCTCCCCAGTTAAGGTGTTCCAACAAATCGTGCTGGTAGCAGGTAGTGCGCTGACACTTCCGGACTGCGGCAGGCTCGAGCTCGATCGAGCGGCTATGCAAAAGGGGCCGCGCAGCGTCGCCGGGAGGAAAGAGAGAGAGAGAGGGTGGAGCGCACAGGGCGCCGTCGGTGCTCAAGAACCGGGCAGCGGAGAGAAAATAAACGAGGGGAAGGAAAAGTGAGATGCGCCGAAGCCGCGGGTCGCTGCTATTACCCTGTAGAACGCTTGGAGCAGCGTGGCAGCAAAGGGAAGAAGGAAAAGCGCGGGAGGCACCATTTTATTCCATTGGGGAAGAAGGAAAAGTGCGGGAGGCGCCATTTTATTCCATTGGGGGAAGAAGAAAAAGTGCGGGAGGCGCCATTTTAAATCACCCAAGATGCCGAAAAGTGGCAGTATCACTGCTTTCGACAACGAGGTAGAAGACTGGACCACGTATCTGGAAAGAATTGAAGTGTACTGCAAGGCAAATGAGGTGGCCGATGGAAAGAAGGCGTCGGTATTATTAAATTTGATGGGCGCGAGAACGTACGGCCTATTGCGGAATTTAATTACCCCAGCTAAACCAATGGAGAAAAGTTTTGAGGAGATTGTTAATATCTTACAGGAACACCTAAACCCTACACTGCTGCTGATAGCAGAAAGATTCAAGTTCCATAAAAGAAACCAGCACAAAGATGAGAGCAATGCTGACTATCTTACGGAACTACGCAAGTTATCGAAGCACTGCCAGTTCGGAGCAGGACTGGCAGACACCTTACGGGATAAGTTTGTCTGCGGGCTCCAGAGTGAAGGAACCCAGAAACGACTACTTTCGGAAAAGGACTTGACGCTAGTACAGGCTTTCAGCGTGGCAGTATCCTATGAAGCAGCAGCACGGGGAGCTGCGGAAATACAACAGAAACCACAAGAATACAGCGCTAACGAAATGGCGTATGGAGCAGAAAAGTGCTATCGCTGCGGCAGAACAACCCATGATCAGAAGGACTGCTGGTTTAAGGACAAAGTATGCAGGCAATGCGGGAAAATGGGACATATAGCAAGAGTCTGCAGGTCGGGAAAGAAAACCAACACTACAAGAACTACTAAGGAAAAGTACAAGAAAGTAAAAAAAATGACAGACAGTAGTTCGGAAGATCAGGAGAGTGATAACGACTCCGGGAGCAGGAGACTAAGTTGTCTAAAGTTACACAACGTGATCGCAAAGGAGGATCACCGAACCATTTGGGTCACCCTCATGATAGCAGGGTCCCAAGTAAAGATGGAATTGGATACAGGATCAGCCCTAACTGTCATGAATCGACGAGACTATGAGCGGCTATTCTCACACATACACTTAAAGGACACGTCCATTGTATTGAAGACATACACGGGGCAAAAAGTCTACCCCAGAGAAAAAATAAGGGTGCCAGTTAAATATAACAGCAAGGAAACACAGAAACTGTATCTATATATACTACAAGATGGAGGACCACCATTATTGGGACGTGAATGGATCCAAAACATACAATTGGATTGGCATTCCATTCAGGCGCTAACTGTGACTGACAAAAAGGATGATGACGTCGCACCTGGACGTCTGTCACAAATTCTAACTGATGCGAAAGAGGTGTTCCAACAAGGACTTGGGACTCTAAAAGGAGTAAAGGCAACGATAAAAATCGAAGATAACGCAAACCCAAAATTTTTTACGGCCAGACCGGTGCTGTACGCGATCCGCCCAGCTGTTGAAGCAGAGCTGGAGAGTCTGGAGCATTCGGGTGTGCTGTCCAAGGTGGACTGGAGCGAGTGGGCCACACCCATCGTTCCTGTAATGAAGAAATCATTGAGCAGCACACCTGGGGAGCCGAAGAAGGTTCGCATCTGTGGGGACTTCAAGGTAACTGTGAACCCAGTCCTGCACACAGTACAATATCCACTTCCACGGATAGAAGATATTTTCGCCTCACTATCTGGAGGGAAACGTTTTACGAAGATTGATCTGGCCCAAGCGTATCTACAAATGGAGGTGGAAGAAGCATCTAGGAAATACCTCACGATAAACACTCACAAAGGCCTTTACCAGTACAATCGACTGGTATTCGGGGTAGCATCAGTCCCGGCTATTTGGCAGAGGGCAATGGAACAAGTCCTGCAAGGGATCCCAGGGACCCAGTGTTATTTGGATGACATCCTGGTGACGGGTGAAAATGACAGTGAACACCTTGCCAACCTGAAGCAGGTGCTCACTAGATTGCAGGAATATGGGCTACGAGCCAACCGTCCCAAATGCGAGTTCTTCAGGAGACAAATCTCGGATTGTGGCCACATGATTGATGAGGAAGGGTTGCATAAGTCGCCAGACAAGATTGAGGTTGTAGTCAAGGCTCCAGCACCGGAAAATGTGTCGCAACTGAGGTCGTTTCTTGGGCTGGTGAACTACTACCATAAGTTCTTGCCAAATTTATCTACAATTCTGCACCCACTGCATGCCCTGCTGCAAACTGGAGTAACATGGAAATGGAGTGATGAGTGTAAGCGTGCCTTTCAGAAATGTAAATGCCTAATCACTTCAAAGGAAGTATTGGCCCACTACAACCCAACACTACCGATTCGGTTGGCATGTGATGCGTCTCCCTACGGCATTGGAGCGGTGCTGCCACACAAATTCCTTGACGGTTCAGAGAAGCAAACAGCCTTTGCGTCGCGCTCCTTAACCTCAGCTGAGCGTAATTACGCCCAGATTGACAGGGAGGCCCTCAGCCTGGTGTGGGGGGTGAAGAAGTTCAATCACTATCTGCACGGGCAGAAATTCACCCTACTGACTGATCATCAGCCCCTGGTCTCCATTTTTAACCCAAAGAAGGGCGTTCCGGCTATGACGGCGCAACGGCTGCAAAGATGGTCCCTTTTTCTAGGGGCACATCAGTACGACATAGAATACAAGGGTACGAAGCAGCATGGAAACGCTGATAGGCTGTCGCGCCTACCATTGCCTACGGTAGAGGAAGCACCTGCAGTGGACCCTGTTGAGATATTCCATGCGACCATAGTCGAATGTCTACCTGTTACAAACTCAAGTATAGAGAAGGAAACCCGAAATGACCCAACACTCTCTCGGGTCTATGATTTGACGGTGAAGGGATGGCCAGCACATGGCGACTCACTGTTGCCAGCATTCGCGCCAAGGAGAGAACAGCTGTCAGTGTGCCGGGGGACCTTGATGTGTGGATCCCGAGTGGTAATTCCACCCAAGTTGAGAGGCAGAGTGCTCAATGAGCTTCATGAAGGTCATCTGGGAGGGGTAAAAATGAAAAGCCTAGCCAGGGCTTATGTGTGGTGGCCAGGAATCGATAAACAAATCGAGGACCTGACCAAGAGCTGCTCAGGATGCCAGAAAGTCCAAAATGCACCACCACAGGCCCCTCTACACCCATGGGAGTGGCCCACATCTCCATGGCAACGGGTACACATTGATTTTGCTGGTCCATTTATGGACTCAATGTTTCTAATCGCCGTGGACGCCCATTTGAAATGGCCAGAGGTCATCAAAATGTCCTCCACCACCACGGAGAAAACTATTGCAGTCCTACGGACCATCTTCGCCAGGAATGGCTTGCCAGAACAGATTTGCTCCGACAATGGGCCACAGTTTGTGTCCGAGGATTTCCGGAGGTTTCTGAGGAATAATGGGGTGAAACATTACACATCTGCCCCATATCATCCAGCCACAAATGGATTGGCTGAAAGGTTTGTTCAGACCTTTAAAAAGGCAATAAAGGCGATGTATAACGACGACATACCACTACAACACAAGGTAGATAATTTCTTGTTTGCTTACCGGAATGCGACACATGCAGTCACCGACCAAGCTTCAGCCATAATGTTCTTCAACCGAAGGCTAAGATGTCGCCTGGATTTGCTCAAACCAAACATAAGACAAGATGTTGAGGATAAGCAATTCCAGCACATCAACGAGAAGCCAACCAGGAGCTTCAAGATAGGACAACCAGTCTTGGCCCGCGACTACCGAACAGAAAAATGGCAGCCAGGAACGATATGCACACAGCAAGGACCACTAATGTACACAGTGGATGTTGGAGAGAGCATCGTGAGACGCCATGCTGACCAGATTCTAGAGTCACAGGAACAACCCAAACCTATACCACGAGCATATGCACCTGGTAATGAGCCCGAAGTACAGATTGCGTCTACCTCAGAAGCAGTGGTATTGGAAGCTGACGAACCAACCAATGACAATGAGCCAGAATCGACTCCACCGCAAGAACAGGATACTCAAGAAAAGCACTATCCAGTCAGGATTAGGAAGCCTCCTCAAAGACTGAACTTATAGATGATTATTTCAGTTGATGTATATAGTACCGAGAAAATTGTAATTGCAATTAGTTATTATTTAGTTGTTAAATGAATGTTATGTACTGTTTAGCTAAAAGGGGAGGAATTGTTGTGTATGTACCTTTAAGAGAAGAACTGACTTTATACTGCAGTACCGGCAGTGACCACCCCTGTATAAAAGGCCCTAGCAGGCTTCTGTACTTCAATCTGACGTTACCCTCTGTTTCAGCATTTCTGGCTGTGCAGCTGCCTCAGTCAGCAGGAGGAGAAGGAGCAGCCAAACCAGGAGAGTGGAGAGTGGAAAGTGGTGGTCTCCTGACCAGGAAGAGGAGGAGAACGAAAGACCACCACCACCACCACCTCCACCATCATCACAGCAACTGGGGTGCCTGGAGAGAGAGGACAGAGGAGGAGAAGGAGAAAGGAGGCCAGCAACAACACCAGCCAGGGGAGAGGCCTTTCCTATCACTGCCTCCCCAAATTGGCCTCCACTTCAGGAGAGGGAGAGAGGGGAGAGAAACCACCTTCACCATCAACCACCAACCATTTGGAAGGAGGGAAGGAGAACATCTTTCAGATCATCTACAGGTGGGTGTTATTTGGGGCACCCTCCCAAAGAATTTGTTTTGCAGGTGGGGGGAGAAAAGAAGAAACAAGGCCGGAACATCAAGGGGTGTCTGTGTGTGTGTGTGGCTCTCGTTAAAAACTAGGCCACACACACCACTAATAAGCAACCCTTCTATTGCCTGACCTGGGACAGCTGGAGCTGCCTAGGTGAAGTCCAATTTCATTAACTACATCGTTAAGACCTGGTGTGGGACTGAGCCTGTGGGATCTCCAGCTTTCCCAAGTGAAGACATCTTCTCCCCCTGCCAGAAGACCACCACCATCAAAGACTTTTAATTTTCCAACGGAGAGTGCACCCCTGCTAACACCCACCCACCCACCATCCTGAGTGGCAACCCTGCCCTTGCGGCCTCCCTCCTTCCCACCACTCCTCTCTCCCTCTCTTTGTCTCTCTCTGCCTCTTTCTCTAGGCACTTCAATTTCATTTCATCTTTATTGATTAATTGCCTATTGAGCAGAGGGGAGAAGGCCCCTCTCCCAATTTCAATCAATAAGGGGAGAGGAGTGCCTTCATTTTAAACAGCTCCCTCTGCTCAATAGAGGACCAAAAAAAATACCTGAGGCCATTAATACCTTCAGGCCTGTGACTTGGGGTGAGTGTAGCCCTTATAAAAACACCCCATAATGGCGACTGCATCTTCGCCGGTGGCGGGGTCAGCCAGGACTTATGCGGGAGTGGCAGCCACAGCCACAGCTGCTCCCGCTGCTTCTGCTGCCCCGTCACCTTTTAAACTGATAACCAAAAAGCTTGGGGTGAAGAGCTACACTCACCCCACTATGACCATTGAGGCCTGCGTTAAAGCCATGGCTGGGGTTGTTGGCCCCTCAGCCATCGTCGTGGCCTCAAAAATGTATGGGAAGGCTGTGTTCTTCCTGGGGTCAGAGCGGGCGGTGTCCCTGGCTGTCGCCAAGGGGCTCACCATGGGCGGGACCTTCCTGCCGGTGGATCCTCTCGAGGCCACCGCGCAGAGGATCGTCATTTCTAACGTCCCGCCCTATGTTCCTGGTGAGCTCCTCCTCCCCCATTTACGCCAACTTGGGGAGGTGAGGTCGGGGATCACACCCATCCTGCTCGGCTTCCGGGAGGCCAGCATTCGCCACGTCTTATCCTTCCGGCGCCAGCTGTTTATCCAGCTGGCGCGGGAGGAGGACACCGACGGGGCGTTCGTCGTCCTCCACGAGGGGACCGCCTATCGCGCCTTCTGGACGTCGGACGGTGTGCGGTGCCACGCCTGCAAGGAGGTGGGGCACATCAGGAAAAACTGCCCTGCCTCCAAGGCCACCAGATCGTCTAGTGCGGCCGAGGCTGGCGCCGCCGCCGCTCCTCCCCCCAGGTCTGCCCGCGCATCCCGAGTAACCGATGCGCGGTCGACGCCGGAGGCCGATGCCACCAAGGTCTCTGGCGGGGGGGAGGGAGCGCGTCCGGCCGGAAAGAAGGCGCGGAATAAAACTAAACACCTTGGGGCGGGTCCCCCCGTGGAGGGCCACCCCTTGCCCCTTGCGCACCTTACACCCGCGCTCCTCGCGGAGTTGATCGGGGCAGACGTGAGTGGGAGGGGCCTCGTGCCCGAGCCTGTGGCCGCAACCGCTGTAGCGGTAACGCCAATACCTGCGGCCGGGCTCGGGCCCGAGGAACCCGACAAACCTGCTCCGCCGGAGGGAGCAGAGGAGGAGGCCTCTGCAGACATGGAGGTCTCTCTCGCTCCCTCCGTGCTAAAAAGAAGGTGCGACCCCCTGGAAGAAGAGGAAGGTCCCTCCGAGCAGGGGGCGTCGTCGCCCGCCGCGGGTACTGCGCCCCCCCCCCCCGCTGTCATCATCACCAGCGATCGGCAGGGGTCGCCTGTCTCTCGGGAGGCTGAGGCAGATGGGTCTGTCCAGCACGTGCCTCCCGGGGATGGGGATGAGACCCTGCCCGTGGGGGGGGTCGCGGATCAACCCGCGGAAATTGACATTTTATATGTACCGTTACCCCTCGCCGGGTCGGGCGGCCTGGGGTCCGGATCGGGCGAGCTCTAGGAAAATGAGCTCGCCCAATGCAACCCGGACATCTCCCAGGGGCTGCTCGTCCCGGTCGAGGTTTTAATTCAAGACACCCCACCCGCGGGGTCGGAGGTTGGTGGCGGGGAGGAGGATGGCTCCCTGGCTGCGTCTCTGGTGCCGGACGTACTGGAGGAGCTGGGAATTGTTCTCTCCCCGGTTTCTCCGGTCGTTCTGGCGTCTGGGGCGGGGGGGCACTCCGAACCACCGCCGTCTTCTGGCCCGGCGCCCCTAGAGGAGCCCAGCGAGGAATCCTCTGCCGCCGATCCTGGGGGTGGGATCCGGGCGGAGGCGGGGCCGGCTGGTGCAGCCGAGCCGTTCGCTGTGCACTGCGCGATGGATGGGTCGGCCGCTGGTGACGACACCCTGGAGGAGGATGGGGACTCGGTGATGGGCACGGAGGTCGATTTGGACTCCACCGTCAATGAAGCGCTGGATGACCTCGTGCCCCTCGCCGAGTCTCTCCTCATTCCCGTAAGGGAACTCCGGGACTTTATGGCCACGTGCCAGGGTCGGCACAATAAGATCCGGCTGGCCCTTGACAGGTGGTCGGAGCTGGCGCTGCTCATCGTGTCCGTCCGCGCCGCCGTTAAAATCATGGGCGCGGACGAGGGCGTGGACCCGCTCGAGCTACGTCGGCTCAGAACGTTTCTCACTGGGCTGCTGAGGAAGTGGTGGCTGACCAGCGGCTGCGCTCCCTCCCCCCGTTAGATGTAGTTAGAGGTTGCACTATGCTTCCGACATGAAGATAACCATAGCCAGCCTCAACATCAACGGCAGCAGGGAGGCGCGCCGCAGATTCAATAACTTCTCGGTCCTTCGGGATGGGAAGTATGCGGTGTGCTTCCTGCAAGAAACCCACACCGTTCCGGGAGACGAGGCCACGTGGCTCCTGGAGTGGCAAGGAGGGGTCAGCATGTGTCACCTCTCCAACAATTCCAGCGGGGTGGCTATCTTGCTGGCCCGCATTTTCAGCCGGAGATCTTGGGGGTCAAGGCGCACGTGCCGGGCCGCTTGCTCCAGGTCACTGTTCGCCTGGGGGGCGTGCCGCTCCATCTAGTGAACATGTACACTCCTCAGACCGGTGCGCAGCAAGTGCGCTTCTTCGAAGAAGTGTCCGCTCTTTTGGGCTCCGTCGACGCGGGCGAGTGCATCATCCTCGGGGGGGGATTTTAACTGCACCCTCGAGGCGAGGGACCGTTCGGGTCCCCCGCGAAGCCCGGCGGCGATGGAGAAGTTGAGGGACCTGGTCGGGTCCTTCGACTTGGTGGATGTCTGGCGAAATCTCCACCCCGACTCCAGCGCCTTCACTAGTGTGAGGTCTGGGGGAGGAAGGTCCAGAATCGACCGCCTCTACATTTCCCGGGCGTACGTCTCCTGCATTCCGGCGGCTTCCATGCGGCTGGTGCCATGCACGGACCACCACCTGGTGTGGGCGGAGCTCGCTCCACTGCGCGCGCGGGGGGTCCGCGTACTGGCAATTTAACAACCTGCTGCTGGAGGACGCGCGGTTCCGGGATTCGTTTCCTTGGTTCTGGGCCGACTGGAGAAGGAAGCGGGGGGGCTTCCCCTCCTTGAGGCTATGGTGGGACGTGGGCAAGGCTCACGTCCGTCTCTTCTGTCAGGAGTACGTGAAGGGGTCGACCAAGAGGCGGGAGGCCCGGATCGGGCGGTTGGAGAAGGAGGTGCTCGACCTGGAGTCCCGTCTCGGTCAGGTCGTCGAGGGCCCGGCCCTGCGGAAGGTGTACGAAGAGAAGAAGGGCGCGCTGAAGGACCTGCAGCTCGTCGGGTCCCGAGGCGCGTACGTGAGGTCGCGGATCCAGCTCCTGCGGGACCTGGACCGCGGCTCCCCCTTCTTCTACTCGCTGGAAAAAAGACGGGGGTCCGTAAGCAGCTCTTGGGGCTGCTGGCCGACGACGGATATCTGGTCTCGGATCTGGAGGGAATCAGCGCGGAGACCCACGCCTATTACGAGGCTCTGTTCTCTCCGGATCCGTCCAGCGAGGATGCGCGCAGAGTTTTTGGGAGGACCTGCCGAAGGTCAGCCCGGAGGACGCCGAAAAATTGGACGATCCACTAAGCCTGGCGGAGCTGACAGGCGCCCTCCACCAGCTCTCCAAGAGAAAGACCCCGGGGCTGGACGGGCTGACCGTGGAGTTCCAGAGGGCGTTCTGGGACGTCTTGGGGGGCGACTACACGCGGGTCCTGGGGGAAAGTTTGGCGACCGGGGAGATGCCCCTCTCTTGGCGCAGGGCAGTCATTGTCCTGCTGCCTACGAAGGGCGCTCTCCGTCTCCTTAAGAACTGGCGCCCGGTCTCCCTCCTCAGCACAGACTATAAAATCTTTGCCAGGGCCATGTCTGCTCGCCTTGGCACCGTGCTGGCCCACATGATCCACCCCGACCAATCCTACACGGTCCCGGGCCGGACCATCCACGATAACATCCATCTGGTCCGGGACCTGGTCCACCACTCCCAGAGGGCTGGTCTGTCGGTCGCCTTCCTTTCCCTGGATCAGGAGAAGGCGTTCGACAGGGTGGATCACGAGTATCTCTTCGGGACTCTGCGCGCATTCGGGTTCGGGACGCATTTCGTCACCCGGATCCAACTTCTGTACGCCGCCGCGGAGTGTCTGATTAAAGTTAACGGGTCCTTGACGGCGCCCCTTCGCTTCGGGAGTGGGGTGCGTCAGGGATGCCCCATGTCCGGTCAGTTATACACCATTTGCGTGGAGCCTTTCCTGCGCCTCTTGCGGAAGAGGTTGACGGGACTGGCTCTGCAAGGGCCGGGCGTGGAGGTGGTCCTCTCGGCTTATGCCGATGACGTGCTCCTCACGGTCACAGATCCCGCTGACTTGCGGAGGATGTGGGAATGCCAGCAGGTTTATTCGGACGCATCCTCCGCCAAGATCAACTGGGAGAAATGTTCCGGACTCCTGGTGGGTCAGTGGCGGGTGGACTCCCTGCCGGAGGAGTTCAGGCCTTTCGCCTGGAGCACCACGCACCTCCTCTATTTGGGAGTCTACCTTAGCCCTGCCGAGGATGCCTGGCCGGCGAACTGGCAAGAGCTGGAGGCCAAGGTCACCGCTCGCCTAGGATGCTGGACAGGACTGCTCCGAGTGTTGTCCTACAGGGGTTGAGCGCTGGTCATAAACCAGCTGGTGGCCGCCATGTTGTGGTACCGGTTGGTCACTTTGACCCCTCCCCCTGCGTTTGTCGCCAAGATGCAGAAGAAGCTCATCGACTTCTTCTGGGACAAAAGGAAGCACTGGGTCTCTGCCGCAGTTCTGAGTCTCCCGCTTAGGGAGGGTGGTCAGGCGCTGGTGTGCCTTCGCACCCAGGCTGCGACTTTCCGTCTTCAGATGCTGCAGAGATACCTGTACGTCGAGAATCCTCCGAGATGGTGTGCGCTGGCGATGTTTTTCTTCCGCCAGCTGCACGGCCTCAATTACGACATGCAGCTCCTGTTTGTGAAAGTGGGCTGCAGGCGTGCCGGCCTGCGGGAGCTGCCTGTCTTCTACCAGGAACTGCTATGGGTTTAGAACTACGTCGCTTCCAGGCGGAGCTCTCCCCCGTCAGGAGCGGCGGCTCTCCTTCGGGAGCCGCTGCTCAGGAGTCCGCACCTCCACGACCGCGGGTTTGGGCGGCTGGCGGAGGGCAGGGCTGTGCCTGGCAAGGTGACCAGAGTCGGGGACCTGCTCGATGGCAGAGGAGCGGGCTGGATGGCGCCAGAGGAGCTGGCGCGGCGCCTGTCCTGGGCTAACATCCGGCTCGCGGTTGAAGCCATCGAGTCGGTGAAAGTGGCACTGGGCCCCGACTCCACTAGGTGTATCGAGGTGGCTCAAGCACGTGGGGCAATCCCGTCCGAGCTTACCCCCATTCGGACAGAATTCCTCATCGGCGCCCGGCCCCGAAACTCCCCTCGGGAACCGGCGCCTCACAACTTGAGCCGTCTCGAGGAAATACCCTCCGTGCCTTTTCATTCCGCGCGGAGGGGTTTCCTGTACGGGCTGCTCCTGCACACTCTCCACTTTGCCATCTTCGTCTGCCGTCCGGACACGCCTTGGCGTGGCGCCTTGCCGACCGGTGGAGGCGGAGGTCCCCAATGGAGGGCTCTCTATGCGGGAGTCCTCCCTTGTTCCATCGGGGACTTCGCCTGGAGGGTGTTGCACGGAGCGGTCCCGTGCAATATGGTTTTAAGTAGGTTCACGGACTCCCAGGCCGCTTGCATTTTTTGCGGCCTGGAGGAGTCCGTGTTTCACGTTTCCGTCGAGTGTGAGAGGTTGCAGCCCCTCTTTCACTACTTGAAGGGGCTGCTCCTCGATTTTTGGTTGCACTTCAGTCCCACGCTCTTGATCTACGGTCACCCGGTGTGGAGGGGAGTGGGCAGGTTGGAGGACCTCCTTGTAGGCCTGCTCCTGGGCCTGGCTAAAAGAGCCATCAATTGGTCCAGGCAGCGGGCGGTCGAGGGGGTCGTCCGGCCGGATTGCCTGCCTCTCTTCCGCGGCCATGTTCGCGCCCGGGTGGCCCTGGAGATGGAGCACGCGGTGTCCGCCGGCACGCTTGAGTATTTCCGCGACCGGTGGGTGCCGCGGGGACTGGAGTGCATCATCAACCCGGAAAACCAAATTTTTATTTGATTTGTTAAGTTTTAGTTGAACTTTTGTTAATTTACAGTCCAATTTGTTTTGGGGTTTTTTTTTTGGGTCCAAACAAAAGAGTACCCTCTGTTCAGTAAAATACCTGTTTAATTGTTCTCCCGAAGCCCGTGTATTATTGAGGCGCGGACTTTACAAGTTCCTCCCTTTTATCAGACCCTATGTTCCTAGGAGGTGGCAGAGAGAGGTAATGTTATCACGCCTGAGGATGGAACTTGGGAACAGGCAAGGAACATTTCTTTTGAGCAATGCAAGGTTGCCAAGATAAATGTGCCCACATTTCACATTGTTAAATTATGTATTGTCATAGTATTGCAATATAAGCTTTCTACAGCATACAGAACGAGAATGCACAGCATTGCGGTTTATCTACTTTCCAAATACACAACAGCCCATGTTTTCTCAGGACACTTGCATTGCTGTAATCACAATGTGGCTGTCCTGAGGTCCATGAACATCAAGAACATTGCCCCTACAAGGTACCTACATGCTGTATGTCTGCATGCCCACGTAAGGTGGCTGCTGGTCTAGCTACTTGGGTGATGCGATTTCTTTCATATTTGTTATTCCAACAAGGGGCAGGAGAGAGGACTCATCCAAGTTGTGACCATTGACTCCTCAAGGAGAGAGCACCCCGGAGACCCTGGGAATGGGGGCAATAGAGAGAGTGGGGATGGGGGAGGTTGGAGGCCTCCTCCAAGCTCAAGCTGATTATAATCCTTTTCTTTTCATTCTTTATCTCATTCCCTGCCTCACACACAGGTATAGGCTACAGGGCTCAGCAGAACACACATTGCGTGTGAAATTTGGTCTTCAGTGATAGCGTGAAACAGGGGACAGCGAATCGACAGTCCTTGTTACACCACACCCAATTTCTTCTACATCGAAATCTATGGAAATAAAAATTGGGCTGCGTTGATACCGGGTGACTGATTTGCAATATCAGTTTTTCACCCGAGTGCCAAGTTCAAAATCTACCACATACAATCTCCAGGTCAACCCAACAGTTTTATTCTCCAGTCTGAAAAAAGGGTTGGTGAATTCTCTCAAACATCTAATTAGTAAAGAAAATCGTCAGACTTTCCCCCACCCCCTGTTTCTTTCTCCCACATAGAGTTGCTATCACAGCAAATGCTGATCCAGGAGGTTTAGCTTTTATCGTAGCTCTGCAGCAGGCTGCCCTTCATATTGTATATCTCACTGTGTCATCCCCCATAGCATCAGACTCCAAAAATATCTTACAGTTTTTCCACTGACCTTTCCTGGCCAAACAGATTTCAAACAGTCTTTTGCTGAACTATTTCTCTTACACAAGGGGTGTTCTGGCATTAGGATCTGGGTCTACGACTGGTGTGATGGATTCGTTAGATTGACAATGTCCACAATCACTAAACTGATGTTGTAAAGGCTAAATAACATTCTGAGCTATCATTTGAATTTCTCTTTGCTTTAGAAAACTGCCCAACATCTTTGTGCAGCATTATGACATTTTTGAGGGTATGTATGCTCTGTATTATCATCTTCTCTGCAGTTTTTTCTCTTTCCTTGTTCTTCCCAGACCATGTACTTTCTGTGACATAGAGGGCAGTGACCACAGGTCACTACTAAGGTTGCTGTTTGCCTGTAAGCTGGAGAGAGTTGAGAATGACACAGAACCACCTCTCCTTGGCACATTCCTTCCCCTGCAAGGTTGTGATCAGAAACAATGGAGTGACTGGATTGATTCTTTATCCCAGCTTTCTGAAAGGAGGGGACCAAACACAGGCCTAGAAATTGGAACCTTTAGTGTCGGCCGTTAAGGCCAGTTTTGAAGAAAAAGTGGCGGCCACCTCTCTTCCACCTGCTTCCGGCTGCCACTTTGAGCAGGTCGGTAGCGCTGCCATTGCCTGCGCCCGCTTCAAATATTTTAATGATCAAGAGCGCGATGTCAATTGGCGCACAATGCCGAATTGGCGCATGCTGAGCGATTTGGCGTCACCGCTTCTTTTACCACCCATCCAAAGCACACCCGTGCATGCAGCTGCTGCCAGCGCGTAACCCAGGAGAAAGCGGCGGAGATCTATAGATCTCTGAGAAGTCTTCTATGCAGAGTATGTGCTGCCCCACCAAACCCAGGCTCTGTGACAGGTTTTGCATTCCTCACTGATCACTATTTCAAATAATTTTGACATTGTTTGCACTAGATGGTGTAATCAGGAATTTGATGACACATGTAGCATGTGTTTTCATAACTTCAAACTGCTAGAATGATTCCACCCAAACTGCAGTCATTTAATAAGTTAATGATTACTTTTTTGATTAATAATTGTACTTGACAAATTAACCGGCTAAATATTTGAGAGTGTCAGCAGTTGAATTAAACATAGATTTCAGCTAAACTGCAGCTGGCATTCTTTAAAATCTGACAGGTTAGTGTATTTTTAGGCTTTGATTTATCTTGCATACCCTTTCTGTCAATCTACAAAACACCAGAAACATAACCGGAATTTTGAACTTCACTTTCATAATTCGGAATTTCCTGATAATGCCGCACAGATACTTTAGACGCAACCTTCGGCCTCCTGCTGATCTTACCGCCTGAAAGAGCGCGTTGCACGGGAGGTCCTGCGCTGCACTCATTTAAATCGCTCGTTTTAGGGGCTGGTGTCAACCTTGGCCCACGGTGGCACCTCCCCTTTTCGGGCTTTACTGAATTTCTAAGTCACAGTGTTACTGTCACAATATCTGTGTTTGGAGACTCCTGGCTATTTGGTAATTGAATCGGCATGGCATCCAAACTGACCAGATGTGTGCCTAAAGTAGCTTAAGCTTCATGGATTGATCTCTCTGTCTTTCAGAACTCTGTAGTGCTTTGATACATTGTGCCAGCACAACTCGACCCATGCTGAGACATTTTAATTTTGGACGAGCCTTTCCTGTAGTATCTCCGAATAACAGAATGAGAATTTATCTTTTTTAATAATCACTTACAATTTACATTTTTGATTTACAGTGACATCTTGATGCATGAAGTGTGATGTCACTCCATCTGTCAAAGTCAAGCATTTGTGAGTGCATCAAGGAAAATACTGACAAATGTTGGATTCCTTAAACAATGCTTTAAGGAATAATTAGTTTTATTGGCTACTAGATTTTCAAAAAAGGAATAAGATAATTATAAAGACAAATGATTTTGAATTACACATGCATGACTGTTCACATGCTGTGTAATTATTTATTTCAAAATCAAAATGTTTCTCAATGATATTCCTTTACAGTCAAACAAAGCACAAAATCATAATAATAAGAGGCCAGCAATCAACTGTCATTGATGAATTCTCCTGTGCTGACTGATTGCCAGCTATTGGGAATGCTTCATAAATGATTAAGATTGTCAAGGTGTTTTACCATTGGACTAAAGCAAATCGAATACTGGAACAGAATTACATCACAAATAGCACAAGGAATCAACTGGCTGCAACACTTACATTCCTACTTTTAATCACTGACTACAAGTTGACCAAAGCCAACTCACAAATCTCAAATAATAACAGAAAATGCTGGAAACTCTCAGCAGGTCAGGCAGCATCCGTGAAGAGAGAAACAGAGTTAACGTTTCAGGTCTGTGACCCGTCGTCAGAACTGGAAAAAGTTAGAGATGTAACAGATTTTAAGCAGGTGCAGAGGCAGGGAAAGGGGGGAGGGGAGGAAAGAACAAAAGGGACGGTCTGTGATAGGGTGGGAGGCAGGAGTGATTAAATGCTGCAAATGGGGATAGTAGAATCATCAACAGCTGCCGCCTGAAAAAATAGGGGCAGAGGCTATGGTCTGAAATTGTTGAACTCAATATTGAGTCCAGAAGGCTGTAAAGTGCCTAATAGAAAGATGAGGTGCTGTCCCTCGAGCTTACGTTGAGCTTCATTGGAACAGTGTAAGAGGCCGAGGATGGAGAGGTCAGTGTGGGAGTGGAGCGGAGAATTAAAGTGACAAGTTCGGGGTCACCCTTATGGACTGAACAGAGGTGTTCCACAGAGCGGTCACCCAATCTGCGTTTGGTCTCCCCAATATAGAGGAGACCGCATCGTGAGCAGCGAATACAGTATACTAATTTGCAAGAAGTACAAGTAAATCGTTGTTTCACCTGGAAGGAGTGTTTGGGGCCCTGGATAGTGGGAAGGGAGGAGGTAAAAGGGCAGGTGTTGCATCTCCTGCGCTTGCACGGGAAGGTGCTGTGGGGAGGGGTGGGCTGTTGGGGGTGATTTAGGAGTGGACCAGGGTGTTACAGAGGGAGTGGTCCCTTCAGAAACCTGAAAGGGGAGGGAAGGGGAAGATGTGTTTGGTGGTGGGATCACGCTGGAGGTGGCGGAAATGGCGGAGGATGATCTGTTGAATGTGGAGGCTGGTGGGGTGAAAGGTGAGGACAAAGGGGTACCCTATCGTGGTTCTGGGAGGGAGGGGAAGGGGTGCGAGCAGATCACAAATCTCATGCATTTTAATTTTCTATTTCACTATTGTAAGAAGCTTTTGATCTAGATTTTTCTCCTATTTCAGAAGGAATATGTTTATGATTTAATTCTCTGATTAAATGAGAATTTAAATTCCAGAAATGCCATTTCATTTCAATGATTTAATTTTAGCTATCTCAAGGTGTATGTGTTTTATAAAACATAGTCAGAAATGTGACTTAAATGAAACATTTACAATCATTATTTAAATAAAATGATCCTTTATTTTGGGTTTGCTTCCATTATGTGCTTGGATGTGTTGAAGTTTTCGGTATGTTCCAGGAATTATTTGTGTTCTGGACCGATGGACATTATGTGACATTCTGGACATTTTACATGCAATAGCACCCTCTAGTGGTGGTTATTGTGTTAACAGTTTGTATGCTGGAAAGGTCATCTGTTCCTTTCTTCCTGTGTGAGGTCATTTGACCTTTGTTCCTTTCTTCCTGTGAGAGGTAATTTGACCTTCCTACCTTTCTTCCTGTTGACCCCAGGAAGCAGTTTTGCCAGGAAGAACCTGACTTGAGTAATGGAGAATTTGCTGTGAGAGGTTCCATTACAATCCAGTGTAATCTGACTTCATATGTTAGGCCAAGCGCAATATCTGTGAGTATCTTTAGTTCTTAGCATAATAGCAATGTTGTCAGAGTAATATTTTGATAATACTATGTTTATAAAAGGTTAATATTTAATAGTTACAGAAGTTAGTTCAAATGTTAGTTAGTTATACAATTAGTCTATTCTACTGTTGTAAATATGTTTATATCTTGTGTAATATCGAATGTGTAGTACTCAGTTTATGTACAAAACATACTTTGTCTTTGTTTACAGTTTCACAAATTTGTTCAAGTAAAGCTTCAAAACAGCAACCGCTTCAGGAAGAATTATTTTGAATGAGTGTTTAACTTGCTGGATAGCTAGATAGGAGCACGTCTAGCGCGGCCAGTACAATTTGTGTAATGGCCCCGAAGGCAATAATTTTGTCTTCTTTATGTTTTTAGTGCTTATTTTGAAATGATTGGATTTATTGACTTTGGAGACTAAATCCAAAACACATTCCTAGAAATTGGGTTGAGGCGCCAAAGTGGCGCCAAGTTCACCTGGGCGCTGATTTTTGCGCAGCGTTCGGAGCATTAACGAACGTCAGAAATTCAGTTTCAGCGCCCCTAGAGGGAGACGGGACGAGGCTCGAGGCGCTCCACGTCCCTCTTAGGGCGCTGAAACTGAATATCGCAGCGCAATGTGCCGCAGCGCCACACGCTGCGGCATGGCATGCTGCGGTACTGCAGGCCTTCCTGCCATTGTTAAGGGGGAGGGGCCTGCAACACCACGATCCCCGATCGCGAGTACCGGCAAAAGAGCCCGGCACCGAGGAGAAGTGCCAGGCTCTTGGGGAAACAGCTGGCAATGCCACGGGGGGGGGGCGGTCAGGAGGCCGGGGACGGAGGTGCTGGCATGCAGCCACCGAAAAAGGCGGCCGCCCCACACCTCCACCTTAACTTGCGTCACTGCCGGCACAGCAAGGCCCCGTGAACTGGGCACGGGTAGCGAACGGCGCTACAGCGGCGATCGCTACCAAATATCGTGATCGGGGCGCTAATGGGGCGCTGCGCACACCGATGACGTCATCGGTGGCGGTGCAGCACAACAGGCTAATGCCACCATTAGCGCCCCCACTGAATATCGCGGGAGGCGCGGCCAGTGGCGCTACAGCCACTGACTGCCCTCTTTAGGCGCTAATAGGTGGCGCTACATATCCAATTTCTCCCCCATTGATTACTATTTTGAAATGAATTATTTAGGCAATGTGTTTTTGTATTTTTCCACCATGAATTTTGAGTCTTATGAACAACAGGCATAAACTAGTAATCTCCACCACATGTTGATAATCGGTTCTGAACATCCCTGACCTTTATTCTGATAGCTTTGATTAGTGGAGTAATGTGGTGATTATTCTTTATGTTTAGTAAGAAGTATTGTGATTGGTTGTTTGTTTCCTGCCTTGGGATATATGCTGTAATCTCATTGGTAGTTGATGTCATGTGATTTGTGGTGGCCATCTTAAATTCAGTTCTTTCCAGCCTTTAGTTGGGACTGGGTGTTGAAGATGTGCTACAGGATTTTTAAGTTAATAAAGCCTAGATTAGAAAGGCAAATCTATTCTTCATTTCAATTTATTAACTTAAAAATCCTGCAGCACATCTTCAACACCAATTGCTACCAAGTCAAGAAGGTATAGCAGTCAGGATAGAGAATTTATTAATTTTGAAGTTCAACGTCTCTTATTGGAAGGAATCATTGAACCTAGTTGTTCGCCTTGGCGGGCACAGGTAGTTGTCACGACTAACGAGAGACATAAGAAACGAATGGTGATAGACTATTCCCAAACTATTAATAGGTATACTCAATTAGATGCGTACCCTTTGCCTAAGATTGATGAGCTTATCAATAAAGTATCTCAGTATAAGGTTTTTAGCACTATTGACCTAAAGAGTGCTTATCATCAGATTCCTATTGTTAAGAAGGATCAACCATATACGGCCTTTGAGGCTGGTGGAAAGCTGTATCAGTTTTGCCGAATACTATTTGGTGTTACTAATGGTGTTGCTTGTTTTCAACGGGCAATGGATGCTTTTATAAGTGATAACTCTCTCTCTGACACCTTTTCATACTTAGATGACATCACGGTGTGTGGCAAATCAAGGGTGGAGCATGATTCTAATTTAGAAAGATTCCTTCAAGCTGCGGAAAAAGTTGGTTTAACTTTCAATAAAGAGAAGTGTACCTTTTTGACCACTGAGGTAAATCTACTGGGTACATTATCTCGGGAAACAAGGTTAAACCAGACCCAGAAAGTCTGCGACCATTGATTGATTTACCTTGTCCTACTAATTCTAAGGCTTTGCAACGAGTTGTTGGACTGTTTTCTTACTATTCTAATTGGATTGCAAATTTTTCACAGAAGATCCGCCTCTTATTCGGGTTACGACATATCCTCTATCATGGGAGGCCAGGACGTGTTTTGATAATTTTAAAAAGGATATCCTTGGAGCAGTTGTGCATTCTATCGATGAGCAGGTTCCTTTTGTGATTGAGACGGACGCTTCTGATTTTGCAATTGGGGCTACTCTGAACCAAAATGGAAGACCTGTGGCCTTTTTCTCACGTACCTTGAACAATAGTGAAAAAAGGCATTCTTCAATAGAGAAAGAGGCGTATGCAATAGTAGAAGCACTGCGTAAATGGAGACATTATTTATCGGGGCGACATTTTACGTTGGTAACTGATCAAAAGTCTGTGTCCTTTATGTTTGATGTCAAACATTTTGGAAAGATTAAGAATGATAAAATAATGAGGTGGAGGATTGAGTTGGCATGTTACCATTTTGATATAGTTTATTGTCCGGGGAAGGATAATGTTGCTGCTGATGCGCTTTCGAGGGCTTATTGTTCTGTGATTCACGGAGATACGCTTATTAATCTTCACAATGCCTTATGCCATCCTGGGGTTACGAGGATGATACACTTCGTACGCAGTAAGAATTTGCCCTTTTCAGTTGAAGACGTCAAGCGGATGACTTCATCATGTTCTATCTGTGCTCGGTGTAAACCGAATTTCTTTAAGCCTCAATGAGCTCATCTTATAAAGGCTACTTCTCCTTTTGAACGTTTGAGCGTCGATTTTAAGGGGCCTCTTCCTTCAACTACTCAAAACCGATATATATTTACTGTTGTGGATGAGTTTTCAAGGTTCCCTTTTGCTTTTCCTTGCGCAGATGTATCAGCTGCTACAGTTATCAAATGTCTGACTCAACTTTTTGTCATCTTTGGGATGCCTGTGTATATCCATTCGGATCAGGGAAGTTCTTTTATGTCTTCCCAGTTGAAGGAATACCTTCAGAGTCGGGGAATTTCTACTAGCAGAACTACCCCGTATAATCCCCAGGGTAATGGACAGTGCGAACGATACAATGGGGTGATCTGGAAGGCAGTTATGTTGGCTTTGACATCCCGGAACCTTAAGAATACACAGTGGGAAATGGTACTGCCTGATGCCCTGCATTCCATTAGATCATTGCTTTCAACGGCTACTAATGTGACCCCCCATGAAAGGCTCTTTAACTATCCGCGGAGATCTACTACGGGATATTCGGTACCTTCATGGCTTACTATGCAGGGACCTGTGCTGCTTCGACGCCATGTTAGATTGTCAAAATATGATCCTTTAGTGGAGGAGGTGGAGCTGTTGGAGGCAAATTCCCAATATGCTCATATTCGATTCCAAGATGGGAAAGAAAGTACCGTTTCAATTAAAGACTTGGCTCCTTGTGGTGGCCAGCCCTCTTCTGAGGATATTAACAATAGTCATGATTCAGATAATGTGGATGCTGTTACAGATACTACGAGTATTTCCACTCCGACTGCAGATAATTATACTTCTATTAGTCAGCCCTCGATGGATGTTCATGACCGTCCCAGTTTACCTCCTCATGGGGTTTCTAATCCGGAAACCGTTGAAAATCGGGATATGGATAGCCTTCCTGCAAAAGATACTTCTGTGTCTCCTGGTGTGGGAGGGCAAGGAATTTCACCAAGGTTAAGAAGGTCGACACGAACAAGATATCCGGTCGACCGATTGAAAATGGACTTTTAAATTGATAGTAATGTTTTAAAATTGTTGAAATATTATATTATATTGTTTTAGTTGAGAGATACTTAATACTTATGTGCAATGTTACTATTTGTTGTTGCTCACTTAGTATTGTGTCATGTTGAATAGTTTTATTTTGTCTGTGCATAGTTTTAGTTGTAAATAATTAATTATAAATTGTAAAGGTTATTTAGGTTGGAGTATATTTTAAAAGGAGGGGTGAATGTGGTGATTATTCTTAATGTTTAGTAAGAAGTATTGTGATTGGTTGTTTGTTTCCTGCCTTGGGATATATGCTGTAATCTCATTGGTAGTTGATGTCATGTGATTTGTGGTGGCCATCTTAAATTCAGTTCTTGCCAGCCTTTAGTTGGGACTGGGTGTTGAAGATGTGCTACAGGATTTTTAAGTTAATAAAGCCTAGATTAGAAAGGCAAATCTATTCTTCATTTCAAGTAACAATGCCAATAATGTTATGTGCTTTACATTACTTAGCTCTGGTTTGGAATTCTATGATCACCCATCACTCCAACCTGTCAGCTATGATGTGTGCGGTCACTTTTCAATTGAGTCAGTCGTTCAGGATCACTAGCCTCCAGCTTTACTGTATTATGCGATATATACTATTTTATACAACTCACATTTTATGTTGGTTATTTTGCCACAAGTGTGATCCCTCCTTTTTTTAAATGTTATTTTATTTTAAATGGGTTAGCAACTTTATTAAATTAACAACAGAGGAACTTCACCTGGATGTATTAATCAATTCATTAAAATAGCACACTGAAAAATGTCTATGCTTAAATGTGTTAAACATGTAAATCATTGCAAATCTTAGTTCATTTTGAATTTCCCCCTTTTGGGGTGAATTTTACACTCATCAAGGCGAGGGATATTTACGTTAGGAAATGGAACACTCATCCAGTTTGGACACAGTATGAGCATCGGGGACACTCAGATCAACTGTAGCATGGTTTGATGCAAAGTATTGGTCTTGCTCATCTGCCACACGATATGCCTCAGCCTCGACTTCAAACAAGCACCTGCTGCTGCACCAGGTAACATTTCTTGAACTGTCATCTTTCAGTCTCTCTGAAATTTAAAGATGAATTTCATACCTCAGACTTCAATACAATGTGCCTCCAGATTTCTTGAGCTCACTTTGATTCAGCCAAGACATACTTGGTGAAGATTGTCACTCTTTGACAACTAGTAAGTGAAAGGAATTCTGAAATTCTCAACGCTGTTCCCACTGGACACAGGGCTTCTATATGAACTGGCTTCGAATTTGACTCTCATTATCTCATTCAAGAAAGAAAATAATGGTTATGACTGCAAAAAATGACTCTCTCCTCTGAATTCACCAGCCTCCTGTCCTTCCTAAACCTCTGTCCATTTAAACTCTCTTACCGGTATACATGTCCACTCCTTCAGCCTAGCCATCTCCTGTCGTCTGACATAGCCTATGTTCTTGATCACCAACAGGCCAGCTCCAACCACTTCCTTGCATTCCTCACCACCCACATTCCCCTACCCACTTCCAAATTCACTTCCTTCTGCATCAATCTTGGGAAAAAATTCTCCCTGAGATGTCACGGTTGTGAGCAGTCTCATTCAGCTTGAGACAGTCACCAGGGAGGGGGATGGAATTGGTTGCAAGGATGTGAAGTTTTGGCTTCACATCAACACTAAACTTGTGGAGTATGAATGCACTGTGAAATGCTTCAACTGAGCACAGGCATGTTGTACTGGTTGCTATACACTGTACTGTTTGCCATCTTTTAAATAGTATTTAGCTTGTGACTTAATTTATAGTTATGTCTCATGGCTCTACACAAAATACCTCTCTGCAACTATGAAATGAAATCCATGATTTTAAAAATTTGAGCCCTGCAACCCCAAGGCCTAGAAATTCAGTTGTTTGCGCCAGCCGCTAGCACCTTAGGAGGAGGAGAAGTGGGGCACTAAGCGGCTTGCGCCCGGGTGCAGCGCGATCTGCGCCTCTCGCGAACTTCAGTTAAGATTTAGCAGCGGCGCAAAACCTTTGCACGCGCTCAGCTGCGCGCACAGATCCTGACGTCATTTCATGGTGCAACGCCTTGTGCGCCCCGAACCGGAAATTCAGTGGCGCCGGCCTATTGTGCGCCTGGCGCCCCTAGCGACTGGTAGAGGGGAACGGTTCCCAGTCGCTGCGGGGCGCGGGGGGCGTTAATTAAAGGGGACTCCTCCTGCAGTATAAATGGCAGCCATTTTGCACCACTCCTTCTTTGTGAGAGACGGATCTTTGGAGAGAGACAAAGGTAGAGAGCTTTCTGGTTTGGCTCAACACTCGCACAGGTACTTGTGGCTTCAGGCCACAGCTTTGCACTTGTTTTTAACTTCAGTGTCATAGCATTGATTGGAAACATATAATGGGGGCTGCAATGGGTGGAAACGTTGGGCTTCTCCATTGCATTCAAAGGGCTCAGAGACGCCGTGAGAGAGTGCCAGTCATGGCCAGACAGAGAAGGGCCAACAGGTGTCGGCAAAGGAGGCCTTATCCACCCAGGGTATACCGCCAGCAGTTCTCATATCTGAACATGTCTGAGGAGCAGTGTGTTCGGAGGCTGCGATTCAGAAGGGTGGTGGTCACTGAGATCTGCCACCTGCTTCGCGGAGATCTGCAGCCACAGCTGAGGAGCAGAACGTCTCTGTCGGTGGCAGTAAAGGTGACGGTGGCTCTCAACTTCTATGCCACCGGCTCCGTCCAATCCGCTACTGGGGACATTTTCAACATCTCCCAGCTTGCGGTACATTGCTGCATCCGCCAGGTGACCAATGCCCTTTTCAGAAGGAGACGTCAGTTCATCTCCTTCCCCATGACCGTTGACAAGCAGCAAGAGCGTGCAATGGGCTTTGCAGCATTAGCGGGCTTCCCAATGGTGCAGGGCGCCATTGACTGCACGCATGTGGCTTTGCGGGTTTTGTGTCGGTACCTTTCTACCTAGACACAATTTAAGACTCAGAACTCAGAGATTCAAACATGAAGTGCTTTATTGGAAGGAAAGGAAGTTCTGGCAAGTTCCGAACAAAGAGAGCTAAACTTAACCAAGAGAATACCCAACCATTTATCTCCTGTGACAGCGCCACCACAGGTGGGAGGAGAACACATAATAGAACACACAATACATAACATTTCCTCCCCTCTTAAATGGAAGGTCCACATTATTCCTCAATAGGTAAGTTACTTTCAATACACTCAACTAACCTAGGGTAGAGGTAGACTGCCTCAAACCCTGACTTTACCCTGGGGTTTATTCTGCCCCAGTCTTGTGGGTAAGTCACTAAGCCTACAGATCCAAGCGTCTTGGAGGCTGCCGCTCTCTGACAGGATACCGGCGGTCATCACTGGCTTCCACAGCAGTAGGCATTGACACAGGCCTGGATGGAGAAGGTGCCTGTGTCAGTTGAAAGTCAGGAGTTTGCACAGGTGGAACAGTCTCTTTGACTTCCTGTGTTGGAGAAGAGCACTGTGGCAAAGGATGCTGGTTTGTGGTATCATTCGGAAACAGTTCAGGCCAACCAGCTGTTGGAGCCTCTGTGGCTGTCTCTGCTCCTAGCAACAGTTGATCTGTGTGTCTTCTCCAGACGACATCCTCAGCAGTCTCAACCGTGTAAGACACAGGGCCCGTCTGCGCAATCACCGTAGCAGGAACCCATTTCGGTCCAGTGTTGTAGTTTCGAGCTAGGACGTGCTCTCCCGGATGAAACCGTCTCTCCTTGGCTCTTTTCTCTCTCTTTTCAACTTGAGCTTGTTGTTGATGATGGACAACCTGCTCTGCCCTTGGAGGTTTGAGTAAGTCAAAACTTGTCCGCAACTGCCTCTTCATCATGAGCGAAGCGGGGGAAGTTTTGGTTGTGGCATGCGGCTCGTTTCTGTAGGACAACAGGAAGCTGTTCAGACGTTGGTGGATTGAGCCCTGACCTTGCGATGCCTTCAAGGCGTGCTTCAAAGTTTGCACGAACCTTTCTGCCTGGCCGTTAGTAGAGGGATGATAGGGCGCAGACCTGATGTGTTGGACACCATTCACATGCAGGAAGGTTGCAAACTCCTGTGATACAAATTGTGGACCATTGTCACTTACAAGTTGTTCCGGTGAGCCATAACGGCTGAACATCTCACCAAGTTTCTCAATTGTTTTCTCTGCCATGGTAGGCCTCATCACAGCGACCTCCGGCCACTTGCTACGAGCGTCCACAACCACCATAAACATCTTCCCTTCGAAAGGACCGGCGAAATCCACATGTACTCGCTGCCACACTTCTGCAGGCCAATCCCAGGGGTGTAGGGTTGCCAGCTGTGGAACATTCCGGACCCTTTGACATGAGGAACATGTTTTGGCTTTCTCCTCAATATTCCCATCAAGACCTGGCCACCAGAAGTAGCTTCTTGCCATTTCCTTCATCCGAACCATCCCACTGTGGCCTGTATGAAGTTGTTGCAGTATAGGTTCCCTCAGAGGTGGCAGAATGATGACACGGCGTCCCCAAAGAAGACAACCTGCCTGGACGGAGAGCTCATTTCTTTTTGAAATGTAAGGTTTCAAACTAGGAGAATCTCCTATCGCTCTCCCTCGAATGACATCGTCCATTACCTCAGACAGGACTGGATCATTGCGGGTGCACCTTCGCACCTGAACTGCAATGATAGGTGCTCCCTCCACTTGTCTAAAGTAGAAGATGTCTATCTGACGAGGCTCTGGGGGAGTAACAGGCAAGGGTAGCCTCGAGAGACTGTCTGCGTTGCCGTGCAAGTCTGATTTGCGATATTTGATGTCGTATGTGTGTCCTGACAACAGTAAAGCCCACCTTTGCATCCTGCTTGCAGTGAGAGACGGAATTCCGGTGTGGGGCCCGAAGATTGAAGTCAGTGGACGGTGGTCTGTCAGGAGTGTGAACCTTCTCCCAAACAGGTACTGATGAAATTTTCGAATTTCAAAAACGATTCCCAAGGCCTCGTGCTCGATCTGCGCATAGTTACTCTCGGCCTTGTTCAAGGTGCGTGATGTGAAGGCGATAGGTTTCTCTTCACCCGAAGGCATGATGTGGGATATGATTGCTCCCACACCATATGGTGATGCATCACATGCTAGCTGCACGGGTAGCTTTGGGTTGAAGTGTGTCAGGACCTCCGAATTCAGCAATGCTTTCTTTGCTTGGGCGAAAGCTTCGTTGCACATTTCAGTCCATTTCCATGTTTTGCCTTGACATAGCAACTGATGTAACGGCTTCAGCAATGCTGCTAAGTCTGGAATAAACTTCCCATAGTAGTTAAGTAGCCCCAGAAATGAACGTAACTGGCTCACATTCTGGGGTGCTGGGGCCTCCACGATCGCCTTGACCTTTGGCGGCGTCTTATGCAGGCCAGTAGCGTCAATCACATGCCCCAGGTACTCAACTGAAGACTGAAAGAATTCACATTTGTCTTTACGAACTCTGAGTCCGTACTCTTTCAGTCGTTGTAGTGTCGCATCCAAGTTCAGAAGATGAGCCTCCTCATTTGTCCCAGTGACAAGGATGTTGTCCAGGTAGCACTGGACTCCTGGCAGTCCACTCAAAATCTGATCCATTGCCCTTTGGAATAGAGCAGGGGCCGACGTAATTCCAAACGGAAGGCGGCAGTATCTGTATAGCCCCTTGTGTGTCACAATTGTCAGCAGCTCCTTTGATTTGTCATCGACATGCATTTGTAGATAAGCCTGGCATAAGTCTATTTTGCTGAACTTTTGCCCTCCGGCCAGGCCCGTAAAAAGATCATCAATGAGGGGAAGAGGGTACTGTTCCACAGACAGCACCGGGTTAATAGTCACTTTAAAATCCCCGCAGATTCGAACAGATCCATCCTTTTTCAGGACAGGAACAATGGGTGTGGCCCATTTGCTCACGCTCACAGGCTCCGGGAGTCCATTCTCGACTAAGGCCTCCAAGTTAGCCTCAACTTTTGGTCTAATTGCATAGGGTACAGGTCGGGCTTTGTGAAACTTCGGCTTGCTGTCAGGTTTAATGTCCAGTCTCACGCTGATCTTTTTCATGCTCCCAAGTTCCCCATTGAAGAGTTCTGCATGTTTGTTTAACACTGCAGTCAGACCTGACTCCCCTTTTGACATCATGCGGACTGCAGGCCATTCCAGCATGATTTTCTCTAGCCACGCACGTCCCAGTAGCGATGGGTAATTTCCCTTTACCACATATAGTGGCAGTTTTGCAGTCTGTCCGTTCAATTTAACTGTCACCTCAATGGCGCCTCTCATGGCCACAGGTTCGCCGGTATACATCTTTAGCACAATGTTTGTTGGCTGACGGGTAAGATGCTTTAGCATTTTGTTGTAGACAGTGTCTGAAACAAGGAGCACAGCCGCGCCTGTGTCCACCTCCATCCGCACTGATTATCCCTCCACCAGTGGTGACACCCAGTAGCCATTTGAACCACCTGCAACCGTCAGTATATGCACCTCTTCCTCCTCAGAGGTGTCGCTCCCCTCTGTTTTGCTTGTTCCATCATACTGCACTGAATGAACACTCTTTTTCCTCTCTTGTCCAAATACAGACATTTTGCTTCCATGCTTCCCAGCTCTGTCTGTTCTTTTTTTACCTCTACAGGCGCGTTCAATGTGACCCTTTTTGCCACAATTTCGGCATTCCAGCTCCGTACACCAGCAGTCATTAGCGTGATGGCCCGTTTTCCCACAACGGTTACATGTGCCGTTCCGCGCACCTTTAGGCTCAGACGACACCTTGTGAACTCTCCCTGTTGAACTCAACTGGTGAGCCTCCTTTTCCGCCATCTCCATGGAGACACTAACTTCAATGGCCTTTTCAAGAGTAAGGTTGTCCTCAGTAAGAAGGCGCTTCAGTGTGGCTGCATTTTGCAGACCACACACAAGTCTGTCTCTAATGGTGTCATTCAGCACCTCCTTGAACTGGCAGTGTTCCGACAACCTTTTTAAAGCAGCAATAAACATCGTCAGTGATTCCCCCTCCTCTTGATTCCATTTGTGAAATCTAAATCTCTCAGCAATAACCAGAGGTTTTGGTGAAAAATGTGCTCCAAGAATTTCCACTAGTTGCTTATATGTTTTAGTTCCTGGCTTATCTGGCTGCATGAGGCTGTGAAGTAAATTGAAAGTCTTCAGCCCGATTACACTCAAAAAGGTAGGCACGACCTTTTCATTTGCCACCGCATTCGCCAATACAAAATAGTCAAAACGTTCCATATATGCGCTCCATTGCTCCACATTTTCATCAAAATCACCGATGTTTCCTAATATAGTAGCCATCTCACGTTTCAAATTAAATTTTCTGTTTACTCACTGCACCCGTAACATACGCAGATTCATCCGCTCCTCGTCGCCACTTGTTGTGTCGGTACCTTTCTACCTAGACACAATTTAGGACTCAGAACTCAGAGATTCAAACATGAAGTACTTTATTGGAAGGAAAGGAAGTTCTGGCAAGTTCCGAACAAAGAGAGCTAAACTTAACCGAGAGAATACCCAACCATTTATCTCCTGTGACAGCGCCACCACAGGTGGGAGGAGAACACATAATAGAACACACAATACATAACAGCGGGCACCTCTAGAGAATGCCGAGGATTACTGCAACCGGAAGGGCTACCATTCGCTCAACGTGCAGTTGGTGTGTGACCAC
Organism: Somniosus microcephalus; assembly: GCF_052327205.1. Classification (NCBI taxonomy): domain Eukaryota; kingdom Metazoa; phylum Chordata; class Chondrichthyes; order Squaliformes; family Somniosidae; genus Somniosus; species Somniosus microcephalus. The sequence goes on from NC_140992.1 coordinate 213,153,242, forward strand.
AGGCAGCTCATCCTAGCTGTCAATGCCCGCTTTCCAGGCAGCAGCCATGATGCCTTCATCCTGCGCCAGACTTCTGTGGCAGACATGTTCGAGGCCCAGCCTCACCCACGAGGATGGCTTCTCGGGGACAAAGGCTATCCTTTGTGCACCTGGCTGATGACCCCGCTCCGTGCGCCCAGCACCCCTGTTGAAGAGGGATACAATGACAGTCATCAAGCAACCAGGAACATCATTGAGCAAACAATCGGCGTGCTGAAGCAACGGTTCCGCTGTCTGGATCGTTCCAGGGAAGCCCTACAGTACTCGCCTGAGCGAGTCTCCCATTTCATTGTCGTGTGCTGCACGCTGCACAACCTGGCTATCCGCAGGACTCAGCCACTGCCAGCAGACATTGGAGGACCACCAGAGGAGGAGGAGGAGGAGGAGGACCAGCACAGGAGGGAGGCAGAAAGTGCAAGGGCTGCCCGTCGGCGGCTTATTGCAAGTCGGTTCTAGGCCCCCTCTCAGGGAATGGCTTGTGCCAATGGCAGACGATGAATGTAGCCGCTCCACAAGCCCTCAGCCGAGCAGGGCAACCAGGACTTCCAAAAGAAAGCATGGACAGTGCGATTTAAGAACATTTTTTACTGTGATACCTCTGTGCCCTTCCCACATGACAAACTAATGGAGAGAAACCCCCCCCAAAAACACAAATACACCAGTCTCGGCCTTTACAAGTAAAACAAATATACCAGTCTCGGCCTTTAAATATGAAACAAATACAGCAGTCTCGGCCTTTAAATATGAAACAAATACACCAGTCTCAGCCTTTATATATAAAACAAATACACCAGTCTCGGCCTTTATAAGTAAAACAAATATACCAGTCTTGGCCTTTAAATATGAAACAAATACACCAGTCTCGGCCTTTATATATAAAACAAAACATTTGGCCACACCTTCTACTTTTTCCCCTGCGAGGGTGATCCGTTTTGCTTCCGTGACTGGCCCCTACCCGCCCTGCAGCTCCTCCTCAGTGGGACCCCAGTGGCTGCAGCAAGGCTGGGGGAAGGATGCTGAGGGTCAGATGGTGAGACGGCAGATGCCCTTGGGGGTCGGCCTGGACCAGCTCTGGGCCTGGAGAGACCGGCTGCTGACTGCTCCAACTCTGCTTGGGCAGCAGCAGTCTGTCCAACAGCTGGTGGCAGCTGCAATGGAGGAGTGACAGTGTTGGCTGCAGGAATGCTGCCAACCTGACAGATCACAGGCACTCCCTGGTCAGCTGATACATTGGCACGCACACGGGCCAGCACTGCAGCACGCGCAGCAATCTGCTGAGGCACAGACTGCTGGGCTGCTGCGGCACGGCGAGTGCCCCGGCGATGCCTGGCCGATCCAGCAAGTGTGGCAGCAGTTAGTGCCCGTGTGGCCCTGGTCTGTGTCTGCATGATAGCAGCCAGTGAATGCACGGCACGACTGAGCACTTGGTTAGAAGCCGCCTGTGAAGCAGCGAAGTCCTGCTGACTCCTAGCCTGTGCTGCCGCGACGTCATGCAGACTCCTGGCCTGTGCTGCACTGAATTGTTGCAGACTCCTGGCCTGTGCTGCATTGAATTGTTGCAGACTCCTGGCCTGTGCTGCTGCGACGTCCTGCAGACTCCTGGCCTGTGCTGCCCCAAATTCCTGCACACTCCTTGCCAGTGACTCTATGGAGTCAGGCATCCTTGTCACTGCAGCCATGAGCTCAGTGTGCCTGCGTTCAGCCTGGGCGCCCATTTCCGCTAGGAGCCGCACCTCCTCTGCGCTCACCGTAGCAGGACTGGAGGCCGCACTCACCCTCCGGGGAGAAGGCCGCCGAGCTTCCCCACCCCTCCCGCGTTGCTGCAGCCCGCTGGTCCCCGGAGCTTCACTATCCCCCGACCCTTCCCCCCTGCTCCCCTCCAGGGAAGACGTGTCACCATCATGGCCATGGGCTGCCTCGGCTGAGGGTGTCCCTGATGGGCTGGCTTCCTCTTCCTCCTCCTCTATGTCTGACTCGGACACAGTGCCAGCTTCAGGGGCCGCCTCCTCACCTGGCAAGTCACCATCTGAAAGCAGGGAGGCACAAGAGTTGCTTTAGAGTGAGGACAGGGCAGCAGCGAAGGAGGCATGAGTGCTGCTGTGCACTGCATTGGTTCGATAGTGGCAAAGGATGCTGGTGTGAGGCGCAAGTGGAAAGGGAGAGGTCAAAAAGGTGATGACCTTACCATTGGTGCCCAGACAGGGTCAGCATCTCCAGTGGCGACGGGGCCACTCAGCCGGCCTGCCATGATCCGCTCCACTCACTGCTCGAGGTCGCTCAGCTGTTTCAGGTCAGGACGGCCTCCCCCAGTCTGTCGCTGCTGTCTTCTGTTATGCGCCAGCTTGGCCTGCAAGAGAAAGGACCGCCTCTAAGTACAGTGTCAAGCCCTGATCTTGCCCGCACTGCCTCCCATGGTCGAATAGCCCTGACAGTATCTAAAGTCCTGAATGCGCAAGTGCTTTTCATGACAGTCCCATAGCTGCTGGATGAGGGCTGGCCATTAGGGCTTTCAGACCCGTTTGGCCATAAAGTGAGGTGCACATGCAGGGATGAGGAGGATACGGGAAAGGGTACTCACCCTGACAACCTGAGTGAGGTCGTTGAATTTTTTCCGGCACTGGGTTGGTGTCCTGCCAACCACGCTGTTGGATGTGACCCTGTTTGCCACATCGCTCCATGCTTTCCGATATTCGGCGGGCAGCGGCCTCCTTCCACCCTCAGGGAAGAGGATATGGCGCCTGCGGTCCACTGCGCCAACCAGCAGCCTCAGGTCACCCTCGCCGAAGCGCTGCGCTCTCTCCCAGGCCTTCTCCATTCTCCTGGGCGTGGAGCTGTTCCAGAAGCAGTGTTCAGGCCTTGCCTTAGGGCTGCAGTGTGCAGGGCGTGGCAGCCAAGCAATTCCACCCTCCCCCTTTAAGTGCTGACCAGCGCCTGACTGTCTGCCCTCAATGAGCAACTCGCCGCACCTGCGCTGCGCCCGCCTTCGGTGTTTGCGCCCTGGATCGCTGGCTTAGCGCCTAATGATAGTCGTGCATCGCCTGCTTTAGCACAGCAGCAACCTCTTGGGGCGATGCAACTGAATATCGGCGAAGGTGGCGCTAAGTTGCACCGGGCGCAAAAGTTAGCGAACGCCATGCTGTAGTGCCCCAAATGTGGCTATACTGAATTTCATCTCCCCAGTTTTTGTTCCCCACTAGCAGAACAGATTGAACTTCCTTCACTTCCTTGCATAACCCAGTGTCCTTAAACCTGGGATGAATTTTGGTACACTGCCTATTTGTAAATATTTTGGCTAAATTTTCATCTTCATCACTCTCCTGTTGTAGAACCTGCCCGGTTTTCATTGCACAATGGAATGACAATCGGGCAGGTTCTCCAATGGGTGGATGATCCACTCCGCCAGATGACTACCCAGGGGGTGAAGATGAAAATTTAGCCTATGGTGTCTAAAATTAGTCTCATCAAAACTTTAGAGAGAGTCCTAAGATTTATATTCTACTAGCCGATGTTCCATGATATTGTTCACAATTAGTCACAGGTTTTAGAATAACAAGGTGGTTATGGCAAGTATTATCAGGACACTGATATATCAGCATTGGGGACAGCCCTGGGACTTGGGAGCAAATGGAAAGGGTAGCAGCCTCTGGCAGAACAGGCATAGGGTCTTAAGAGTCCAGCAGTATATTGAGGGGATCTGAAGGGGGATGGGGTTACCAGGTATTGGAAGCACTGTGGAGAAGCGTCCTGGTATCTGGGAGCACTGGGAGGGCAGTCTACGGGTTGTGTGCATGGTGTAAGTGGACGTGATGTGGAAATAGAGGGGACATTTTATTGATGGGATTTAGGGAGAGGGATCTGGGAACATTGGGACTGGTTACTGGTGGCATTGGGGGCTTGCCTGGATCTGGAAGTACTGGGAGGCACAGTGTAGCAGCCTTGTGGGGATAGATCCCAGGAGAATAGATTCCGAATTTCTCTTTGCCCCTTTCTCACCATCAGGTGCATTCCTGTCTCAAAACCTATTCCCCCAACTCATCTGTGACCTCTTTTGGGAAATGAGGCAATCTTTCCCCACTATTTTCCTTGCTGTCAGCTGGTTCATGCCTTTGTGTTACTGCCATAAAGCACTAAAAACTGTTTCTCAGAAGAAAAAGGCTTTTTGACTAAATACGGAGCCAAAGTGAAGGGGGGAGGAGCTTGATATGATTAACATGGACACCAGCAGTAAATTCAGAGGAAGCTAATAATTCTAATTAATTTTCAGCTAGATTGAAATCACTTGGAAATTGGAAGAACAAACTGAAATAGTCTTCAAATTTCTATTGAGTAATGGCAATCCATATTCAATTAGGAATCTGTCTTCCTTTCTAAATTTCAATACCCGTGTTTAACATCAATTATGGCTGATTTGTTACTTAACTGTTAGCAGCTCATAATAGAGCAGTGGTTAATATTTTAAATAAGAAACTTGCCTGAAATAAAGCTTTGAGAATTCAATATCCAGCTTGTTTGGAAGTCTATTATAACCCTGTCCCTCAATGTTCCATGGGACCTTTTGTGTCCTTCTGGAGAAGCAGATGGGGCCTTGGTTTAACATGGATAGGATGAACATAACATAAGAAATAGGAGCAGGAGTAGGCCATTTGGCCCTTCGAGCCTGCTCCGCCATTCAATAAGATCATGGCTGATCTTCACACAGAAACCCCACAGTGCAGATAGAGGCCATTTCGGCCCATCGAGCCTGCACCGACACATATCCCACCCGATCCCCGTAACCCCATGTATTTAATCCCCCTAACACTAAGGGTCAATTTATCATAGCCAATCAACCTAACCTGCACATCTTTGGACTGTGGGAGGAAACCGGAGCACCCGGAGGAAACCCACGCAAACACGGGGAGAATGTGCAAACTCCACACAGTCACCCGAGGCCGGATTCGAACCCGGATCCCTGGCGCTGTGAGGCAACAGTGCTAACCACTATGCCACCGTGCTGCTCTACCTCATCTCCACTTTCCCACACTATCCCTATATCCCTTGATTCCTTTAATATTCAAAAATCTATTGATCTCTATCTTGAATATACTCAACGACTGAGCCTCCACAGCCCTCTGGTGGTAGAGAATTCCAAAGATTCACCACCCTCTGAGTGAAGAAATTTCTCCTTATCTCAGTCCTAAATGGTCGACCCCTTATTCTGAGACTGTGACCCCTGGTTGTAGACTCCACAGCCAGGGGAATCATCCTACCTGCACCTACCCTGTCAAGCCCTGTAAGAATTTTGTATGTTTGAATGAGATCACCTCTCATTCTTCTAAACTCTAGAGAATATAGGCCTAGTCTACTCAATCTCTCCTCGTAGGACAATCCCCCCATCCCAGGAACCAGTCTGGTGAACCTTCATTGCACTCCCTCTATGAGATGAAGAAGGGTGTGAGGAGGCTCGTGTGGAACATAAACACTGGCATAGACCAGTTGGGCTAAATGGCCTGTTTCTGTGCTGTAGACTCTATGTAAGAGCAAAGAAACTCACAGGATGAAGGGATACACCCTTCTTCTTCAACTGATACATGTTGCTAAATTCTTCAAACTGCACCTGCTCTGAATGAAAGATTGCATGCTGGGACATTCTGCAAACTACACATGCTCAGAGTCAACAGAGCTACCTGGTAATTCCATTCAGCTGTTCTGGGGGAAAAGTTATTAATTCAAAGCCTTGGCTTTTGAGACAGACAGAGACCTTGAAATAAGAAAGTTAATGATGGCATTGTAAGACACAAAATACAATTCAATGGGTAAGTTTAGCAATGTTATTGTTAACAATGTAATTTTTTAATGTTTTTATTTTAAGATTTTATTTTAGACATTAAAAATGTCAATCACTGCGGAAAAATGGTGAATTAACTTTTTATTTTCAAAAGCACTTTGAATGATTTGATTGGTTCACCTTTTTTGTTGTCATTTTTTGGATTGTTGCGACTGGCCATTCATGATTGGTTGTTTTTATAAGTTCTTAGTCAGTTTTGATTGGTAGTTTTCTAGCTGCTCTCCTTTTGATTCATAAATTCCATCCCTCTTTAATTCAGAATTCCTGCTGGTTATTTTTGATGGGGTGGGGGGACTCACTCGCTCATCAGTGTAATATATCGATCGATAGATTTACTCACACCTTAACATTCTAGTCACCTTAGGAACTGCTGAGATGCACCATGATGATACTGACTTTGCCACTGATTTGTTTTATGACCACAATTCTCACCCCATAATTGGCCAAAAATATTTGTTTTGATCACTATATTGGATGGACAGGATGCAATTGTGGCCTTATGCCAAGATCATATTTTCTTGTCTTGTATTGAACGCACTTGTTAGTTTTGCAGTTCAGCGCAGAAAGTATAGCATGTTAGACCCATCATGTTGGACACATACAGCAATGCAATGAGAGACACATCGCACCTTTGCGGATGCATGAGTAATCCTCTTGAAGAAAAAGCTTTATTCGGCTTGGGGCAGTCAGATGTGCACAGAGATATAGCAGAATAAAACTAACACACAAAGGAGCCTTATTTATGTTTGTGTGCAGATAATAAATTTGAAGACAATGTGTACATTATAAAAGCCTGGCACCAGATACATCATTTTATTTTTGCCGGTAAGGATGTTTAACTGAGGTGAACGTCTGGCTTTATTGATCAGAGATTTTATTTGTGTTTGTTCATCTGTTTTAAGCAAGGATGGTGCATGATTTTAAAACCAGGTTTTATGCAGCAAGGAAAGGCACATCTACTAAACAATCACACTTTCCTAAATGTAAATACAGTGAGTCATTTAGATTTGCATCTCAGATCAAATAGCTCTGTATAGACTTTTAATAAAGGGCAGAGGAAATCACCAAAATTATCTCTCAAAATTGAAATCTGAAACTGTACAACCCAGTGATGTTTTCACACAATCCTACCCTGCTTCTTAATCTTTTTTAATGTTTGGATTGTAAGTAGCCAGTTTCCAATTTAATGCAGGAAAGCCCCTTATACTTAAGGTGATTTGAGAAATTTCTTCACGGCACTCATAAACTCTACCTTCTGGTTCTGATCTGAGAGTTTAGTTCTCATGGGGCTAAATGCTGCCCCCATTGGCACCAATGACAATGATCCATAGATTATAACTGGGTGTGTGTAGGGTTGCTACTGCATATCTCAAAATGGTAAACCCAAAGTGGAAGAATTACCACATAAGAGGTGTTCCACAAACTTCAAGCCAGGCCATATAGAGCTAGTTGCCAGGGTGATTTCGGCCAAAGGGATTGCTTTCAGCACAATTGCTCCAAAGAATGATATGCCATTTTACTAAAATCTCTGCTGAGTATTGAAGTGTCAACCTTTGGCATAGTGGCAGCTGAGTTAAAACATTGTGGGTTCAAGCTCCACTTCGAAGACTTGAGCACATAATCTAGGCTGATACTTTAGTGCAGTACTGAGGGAGTACTGCAATGTCGGAGGTGCCATCTTTCAAATAAGATGTAAGGCCCTGTCTGCCCTCTCAGATGCATGTATAAGATCGCATGGCACCAACTGAAGAACAGGGGAATTCTCCTGGTGTACTGGCCAACATTTATCCCTCAACCAATATCACTAAAACAGACTATGTGATTACTTATCTCATTGTTGTTTGTGGGATCTTGCTGCGTGCAATTTGGCTGCTGCATTTCCCTTGGCAGAGGCAAAAAGTAAAAATTGCGCGTTGATACATTCTACTCACAAAGGGGAATTGCTTGGATATAGAAAAGAGGCCCTCTTAGTTGACATCACCTCAGGACACTTATTTACCTGAGATGGAGATTTGCAGGGCTGCAGAGGAAAGTGTGGCCAAGACTAAATTCTAGCTTTATATTTTTAACTGAAATGGAAGAACTGTACTGATTAGTACTTATCTGTCTTAACACTTACCTGTTGAACCATCTTCCACTTCAATCAAACCAGTTATAAATAATAGAGTACACAATGTACTGGTGCTCAATCAAAGATAACGGGAACAGTGAGATATTACTGAACAGTATGATGTTTTGTTGTTTTGAAATGAGTCTTGGATAGATTATAGGCACATGGAAGAAATTGATTTACAGAGAAAGTCTGTGCATTAAAATTACATCTAAATAATGCTATTACATTGGGACCATTTTCTATTAGATGAAGTAATTCACTTGTAAGCTTTACTGGCATAGGCAAATTTAATTCATATATATATATATGATAGGCATATCCAAACTTTGGGAGCTGTGAGCCGTTTATATGTGTCTAAGCCAGTGAGTGGGCTGTGCATGGTTATGCAAGCCCCCAGATACATAAAAAGCAAGATCCTGTAGCCACGCAATAAAATAAAATGTGTGAGCCCTATATAGAAAAAAGAGAGACCCTTATAAAAAAAAACAAGATCCCCAAAACACACAAAAACTGAGGCCCCTCTATACACTAAAATGTGATCCCCACCCCATATTCTCTCCAAATTCTAAAAAGTTGGAAGCTTTAGTTCTTTAACATTTCCAGAGCTGGAGGCATGATAAAGGCTACACCCCAAAAAGTCAGAATCCACAAACAGGGAGCAATCTTTTCCAGTTTTCCTGACCCAGGAACTTTAAAGAGCTGATGTCCAGAACTGCTGAAGATGTGGAACCAGCAGGGCTTTCATCAGCTGGATCAAGGGAGCTTGTGGTCAACACCCCTGTTGCATGAGATATAGGCCTGGATTTTGCAGTTGTAATAACGGCGAAACTGTTAGCATTTGCCGTCATTACTCTGTGAAATTGACAACAACTTCTGGCGTCCGCACATGTGCAAATGTGGAAATCCAGGAGCTGCTGTCAGTGATTCCCTGCTCCTCCACAGGGCGCGCTGTTGAGGTCGCTGCAGACGGAAATCTTACAAATCACTGAATTGGCGTGAACTTCCACTTTTTACACTCTAATCTCGCTGTAAAAGCCCTCGGAAAAGTTAAGCCTTGTTGAATGAGGTGTAACTGGGTTTTTAATATTGTACTAAGTTGATTGTTGCAGTGTGTACCATATACAAGACGCAATGCAGCAACTCACCAAGGCTTCTTCGGCAGCACCTCCCAAACACGCGACCTCTTCCACCTAGAAGGACAAGGGCAGCAGGCGTATGGGAACACCACCACCTCCAGGTACCCCTCCAAGTCACATACCATCCTAACTTAGAAGTATATCGCCGATCCTTCATCGTCGCTGGGTCAAAATCCTGGAACTCCCTCCCTAACAGCACTGTGAGAGTACCTTCACCACACAGACTGCAGCGGTTCAGGAAGGTGGCTCACCACCATCTTCTCAAGGGCAATTAGGGATGCGCAATAAATGCTGACCTTGCCAGTGACACACACATCACATAAACAAATTTTAAAAAATTACTGCTGAACAACCTCTCTGGTCCTGAAAAACTAATTTTATATTTGTGGAATGTCAAATTTTTCCATTCCATGATAAATGTGCCATAGTTTTTAAAAATTCTAAGTTTTTTTAAAGTTTGTTTATGATATTTCAGCTTCTACCTTAATCCTATGTGTATGCCTCAATTCTTATTTCGCTTTCTGTAAAATGATTATAAAGTGAATGATAAAACCTGCTTGTTAATTCCTGGTTTGCTGTCTGTGAGAATTCTTCAATGTGATTGGCTGCATGGCCTGCTTGTTGACATCATTGTTGCTGGATGCCAGAGATCCCCTATAGATTGCACCAGAATGAAATTAATTATTGGCCCAGAAATTCGGGTCTCCACGGGTGAGTACGCATGGGGTACTCACCCGTAAGCCCAATGGAAGTGCCGGTTTTGTGCATGCACTGCGCATGCGTGGGAAACCGGCACTTCCGTTCCCCTGAAAGAAGGGGTTGAGAGGTGGAATGCGTGAGCAGGAGGGGCAGCGCGTGCGCATCGAACTTAGGTTTTTTTTCCTGGTTTTTCCGGGTGGGTAAGTCTCCAGGAGTTACACTTTTAAAAAGCAGGTGCAAGGCCTGCTTTTTACAAGGTAAGTGGTGAATTAATTAAAATTAAAACATTTTTTCCACAGATTTATTATTTTTAAATACTTTAAAGAAAGGTAAGTTTATTTTTAGCCCCGTTAGAAAATGTAATTAATTTTTTCAAAAATTTAAATTATTGTTTAAAATACTTATTTCATGTAATTTATAGTTATTTTAAAAATGTGATTTTTAAAAAATTTATTTGAAGATTTAGTGATGTTTTGGGGCTTATAGTATTTATAGGTTTGACAGGTCTTCCTGTCAAACTTATGAATGAAGCATTCCCTGCTACCATTGGCTCTTCATGGCCCATGTGATCCCAGGGGACGCATCGAACGAACTGCGCCCCTGGGATACGCAAGCACTGCGCGCCGGCAGTTGGAGGAGGCCCAGGATCGCAATCCCATGCGGGCCCACAGCTCAACGGCCGGCGCGCTAGGTAAGTGCAGGTCGGGGGCTTGCACCCGCGGGATCCCCGACCCGAATTTCTGGGCCAATGTTGGGAAAGGTGAAATCCACGCCACAGAGATCGCTAGATCTTTGTGGGCAACTTTCTTTGAGGTCAGCGACGAGTGCCGTCACTTCAATGTTAGGGGCACATTTAGCACTTATCGCAGTAATCGAAGTAAGTGAAGAGAGCCCATGTTTTCCATGTAATATTACCTCAGGTTATAATGGAATATTGCAGATTCACTAAAACAAACTAATTAAAGCAATTATTAGAGAGCAGATCTGATCAAGAGAAGGAAAATGATACATTCTGTGTTAAGTAAACATGAGATCATGGACAATAGTTAGTCACAGTACAATATTGTATAACAGTGACTACACTTCAAAAATAATTCATTGGCTGTAAAGCGCTTTGGGACGTCCTGAGGTTGTGAAAGGCGCTATATAAATGCAAGTCTTTCTTTCACAGCGAGGTAAGGTTAAATAATGCTTCCAAGGTAGTCACTATCCGTGCCACATTTCTGAGTTTAGAAGTGTCTCCTGTTAATTATGTATTTACTTTTGGTCAATTATATTTTGCAGCAGCAGAGAGCAGATAGAGAGGTGAATTTGAATTTCCAGGACAAAAACAAATGATTATTCTTGGTTGGACTGCAGTGTGTTCATCGATTTCATCTCACTGGGAATGGATTCACTGAGATCTGTCACATACTGAAAGGCTACCAACAATCACCTTCCTCGGTGGTGACAGCACCACCCATCACTGTGAAGGCAACTGCAGCTACCCGCTTTTAAGCTGAGTAAAATTCTGTGACTTGTGATGCTCGGTTCAACAACCATTGAATGGCTTGCTTATGAGCATTGCATCAATAAGATCCTTCTCCTGTTCTATGAATTGAGGCTTCCATTGCTTTTTTTTAGTAGTTTATCTCTTTTTCATATCAGTAGGACAGCAATACTCGTGCATGGTAACTTATAGGAGATTGTCAAACTGGTTAGAAGAGTTAATGAAACGTGTACTAATTTGAAGGCTTACAATTCTGTCACTGGCTCAATTGTAAATATGTGTTGTTTATACCTATTTACCACCAAAGATGTCTAAATATCATCATGCCAGACAGTTCCCGGTGCCTTTCTTGGAATTACAGGTTGTCAGATTAACAGTATTGTTACCAGAAGCAGTCAATCAAACTGAATTCAAGATATAAAATAATTAAGTGGTTTATTTGACAGCATTTGTTGTTGCAATTTAGTTGCCCTGAATAAGATGTCATAGAGCACCAGGTCGATTTTTCAACGAGTATCTCACTGCATAGTAAACAGTGGAATTGATCAGGGAAGAGAATGAAAAACATTTTATTCACAGATGACGAAATTCCATTTTTAAAAGACCATTATTCGAATGTTTAAGCCTGTTGCCTTTGCAGTCCAACTGCTTAGAATATGACATAAATTCAATCAGAATCGATAATATTAGCTGAGGGCTAGGAGTAAAAGAATTGCCTCAATAGCTAACTAATAGTCTTGAGTATAGCTGCAATAAGAAAATAAAGTATATTCCCCTAAAAGCACCATCATCAACAGTAATAGAGTTTATTGCTGCTCTTGGTTCAAATACAAAGCTAAATAATCTTCCCTGTCTAATTCAAATTTCTTGTAAAATTGAAAAACAACTTCCAATCCAACCCTGCCTAACCTAACATAACCTTGGACTCAATTATCTAATGATTCCATTTTACCCTTAATTCCAGTTAAATTAAATATCAAGATACATATCTGCAGAGGCCGAGGAACATCTACACCACAAAGGTATAAATATAAGGGCCCGTATTTTCCGACCCCCATGGGTGTGTACGAGGTGTGTACGCATCTGCAGGCGCCTCGCAAGTGCCAGTTTCAGGCATGTGAAGCGCATGCGCTGGAAACCGGCACTTCTGATCTGTCAAGAATCCTCTTGACAGATCATCCACCTGCCCGGGAGAAGGGCCTCCGTGGGCGGAGAGTTCCGCTTTCTGCACAACCTCTGCCCGCTGAAAACCTTTAAAAATCTTACACCTGATAAAAGCAGGGGCGTAAGGCCTGCTTTTACCAGCAAAAGAGTTTAAAAAAGTAAAAAAATAATTGTTTTCACTCATTTATAATTTAAAAATACATTTAAAAAACGTAAGTTTATTTTTAGCCTCGTAAAAAACTTATTTTTTCAAAAAATTTAATTTTTGTTTAAAATATTTAATTTAATGTAATTTTAACTAATTTTAAATACGTGATTTTAATTTTTTTTTTTAATTTTTTAGTGTGTTTTTTGAGTGATCCCCATTCATGCTTTTGACATGTCTACAGGGAGAGACCTGTCAAAAGTGTGCAGGGGGATTCCCAAGAAGGTTGGTTTCCCATGGCCCACGTGATCCCAGGGACACTTGCGAACCGCCTGCGCCCCAGGATACCTGGGCCTCTGCACGCGCAGACCAGGAGAGGCCCAGTATCGGAAGTCTCGGGACCTATGGAGCCAGCAGATAAGTGCGTAGATTTTTCCAGATCAGAGGCATCCGCACACAGGAAGCCTCCAATCGGAAAATCCAGCCCAAGGTTTTTTTTCTGATTTTGCACTTCCAGCAGGGAGCCTTGCCCATTGGGAGCACAAGTTGGAAATTCAGGTGCGCACTACATGTGAATTTATGGCTGTTAATATAAATAGTTGGAAAATCATGTTCTGCTGGTAGGTGATGCTCCCCCCTACCTCCCCCCTCACCCCCCTTGGATGCAAAGTCAGAAAATTACCTCTATACTTCAAAATTAATCCAACTCATTCATATGTTGGGCACGTGTATATTTTAAAGACTGAGGCCGCGATTTTACGAACCTCAACGGGTCCGTGGTGTGTGATGTCGGTGGCGGTCGCGGCCCCACTGATGGTTCCATCCCGTTGTGTAAAATTACTTTCAGTTGATTGAGCTTGTTGAGCCCGCCCAGCACGTTACCCGGCCCAATTAGAGGAAGCAGGTCTGGTGACGTCATTTGACGACGTTGTTATGTCTGACATTGGTGATAGGTGCTCGATTGCCTTGGCCTGAGCACATGGAGTTTGATAGTGCTATTATCGTTGTATTGTGTCAGACATTGGATATAGGTATTCGATTGCTTTTGCCCGTAGAGTGTGTTTGGATCAGCCATTAAAAGCAACATGAACTGAGCTCTGCTTACAGCCTCTGGATTATCTTTGCAAACGCAACATTTGGCGACGAGGATGGGATGAAATCTCTCTTCCACCACCTCCTCCCTTCCTTGCACTACCCAGCCGGGCCAGCGTGTTCTTGGGACACTATGCACAGCAGACTCAATTCAAACATATGATGAGGCTGTGGCTCTGTTAAGCACACACTTCTCTGCCCCACAAAGTGCCCTCCTGTGGTGATTCATTTTTAGACAGCGTCACCAACTCCCCGGCGAGTCGGTGCATCAATACATGGCTAATTTGAGGGGGTTAGCTAGCTCGTGCAAGTTTGGTGCACTACAAGATGAGATGGTGCGTGATCAACTAATAGAGCACACCAACAACGTAAGAGTGCGTGAAAGACTGTTACTCGAGTCCGACGATCAGTCATCTGTCATTGTCACAAGCAGTCAACATTGCCTTTCAAGTGGAGTCTGCAGCCGAATGTGCAGTGAAACTAGCACACACACCCAGTGACAGCGCCCTCGGCCCCAACAGCTCTGACACGGTAATGCTCGCGCGACAGCAGCAACGCGCGCTACCGCGGCAACAGTGTGGAAACTGCGGATCTCGTTCACATGCTACCAGAGCGCAGAATTGCCCCACGCGCGGCCAAGCCTGTCGCAATTGTGGAAAACAAAATCACTTTGCCAAGGTCTGCCGCTCTACCCCGGTTGCTACAAATGAACACTCTCAGTCCTCAAGCACTATAATTCACAACGTGAGCTCTGGGCCAGTAGTGGCTTTCAAGTCATGCACAATTAACCTGAATGATGTGTGCATCCCGCTGTTGTTGGATACCGGTGCCAGCGTCTCACTTCTGAATGTGCACACATTCAAACGCTTTTTCAGCTCCCTGCCACTCTCTGCGCCCTCCACTGCCCTTTGCGGGTATGGTAATTCGAAAATTGGACTAGTGGGCTCAGTCAACCTCACTGTACGCTATGGAACAAAAGTTTTACCAGATTTTTGTTTTCATGTGGCACGCCAAGGAGCTAACCTGATGGGACTGGATCTTTTCACTGACCTGGGTTTTTCTCTCTTGGACACCAGCGGGTCTGCGATTCTGCACGTCGCCTCACCGTGGTGCCAAACATGGCCAGCACTCTTCAAGGGTCTGGGCTGCCTGACTGCCTTCACCCACCAGCCCATGGTTGACTCCACTGTTACCTCTATCATTCAGACACTGCGCCGCATCCCGCTTGCTCTCCGTGACGGGGTCACAGCTGAACTAAAGCAGCTACTGGACGCTGGCATCATTGAACCAGTTGATGCCTCCCCATGGGTCTCCAACCTGGTGGTCGCAACGCAAAAGTCAGGTGGTCTACGCGTCTGTGTCGATCTTCGAGCAGTGAATAAGGCCATAATCCCTGACAAATATCCACTGCCCACATCAGAGGAACTCACAGCGCAGTTCTATGGTTCCATCCTGTTCTCGAAACTGGACCTTCGACGGGGCTATCTACAGGTTCCCCTCCACCCCAGCAGCAGGGACCTCACTGCTTTTGTGACACATGCTGGCGTCTTTCGGTACATCAGGATGCCATTTGGACTTAGCTCTGCACCCAGCTGCTTCCAAAAGGTGATGTCCTCTGTGCTCGCGGGCATTCCTGGGGTGGCCATCCACCTGGATGACATCGTTGTGCATGGGCCCTCGACCTCCACTCATGACGAACGCCTTCACAGAGTTTTCATGGCTCTAGCAAAACACAAGCTCACACTGAATGGCGAAAAGTGTGTCTTTGCTGTTTCAGAGATCGAATTTGTGGGGTTTCGGTTGTCAGCTGATGGTATATCCTCACTCGAGTCAAACGTGGATGCCATTCACAGCATCCCAGAACCCAGCTCTGCAGCACAGGTTGCCTCCTTCCTTGGCATGACTGGGTACTACCTGAAGTTTTTGCCCCAGTACTCAGCCACCACAGCCCCACTGTGCCAGCTCCTGTGAAAGGATGAGCCCTGGGTGTGGTCACAAGCCTGTACGGAAGCTGTTCGCCTCCTCAAATCGCAGCTCACGTCGCCTCCAGTGTTGGCTCACTTTGACGTCGCCAGCCCCAGCCTCGTCACCTGCAACGCGTCCGCTGCAGCTGTGGGGGCGGTGTTATCGCAGATACAGAATGGAGTGGAGAAACCAATCGCCTTTGCCTCCCGAGCCCTTAGCCCCACTGAACAGAAGTACTCAGTAGGCGAGCGTGAGGCGCTGGCGTGCATCTGGGCATGTGAGCAGTGGCACCTGTACACGTATGGCCGTGCCTTCACCCTGCGACCCGATCACCAGGCTCTCACTGCCCTGCTGTCAACATCCGGCATGGGCCACAGACCACTGCGTCTACACCGCTGGTCTGACCGCCTCCACCAATACAATTTCAGTCTCCAGTTCACACCAGGACGTGACAATGTTGTTGCAGATCTGCTCTCCCGCACTGTCTCTGCCCCAGCCCCACTCGTCGGGTCTGAACATGTGGAACAGGATATCGTCCAGATGCTGCACATGCCTCTCCAAACCACAGTCTCTCTCCAGGAGCTCAAAGAGGCCTCTGAACAGGATCCGGCTCTCTCCCAGCTGTGCACCTTCATCAGAGATGGCTGGCCTCGCAAGGTGCCTGAGGAACTGTCTGCCTACTCCAGAGTTAAATAGGAACTCTCCTGCTGGAATGACTCCTGTGGTCCCAAGTGCCCTTCGTGCGTGTGTTTTATCCATGGCGCATGAGGGCCACTTGGGCATAGTGAAGCTCAAACAACGATGCCGAGACCTAGTGTGGTAGCCGGGTATCGACAGGCCCTGGTCAAGGACTGTGCAGCCTGCCTTGTAAGTGGCAAGACTGGCCACCAAGCTCCTCCACCCCTGCAACCCCTTGCCTGGCCCTCTCAGCCCTGGGAGCACCTGCAGCTGGACATCTGCGGGGAGATCCATGGTGTCCCCCACCATCAACGGTTCCTAGTGGTGACCTATGACCTGCACTCAAAATGGCCAGAGGTCACTGCCGTGGGCTCCGTCACCTCTCGGTCATCATTGATATCCTTGAGTCCCTCTTCTCCCGCTGGGGGCATCCAAAGGCCATCACCACAGACAATGGCCCCCAAATGGTCTCTTCGGAACTCTCCTCTTACCTTGAGAGCAAGGGCATCCATCACATATGCACACGTACTACCACCCCAAGTCAAATGGGGGGGTGGAGCGTTTTAACCAGACACTGAAAAATGGCCTCAGAGCACACCTATCCCAGGGGTGTGCATTTGACAAGGCCCTCCTCCACACACTGCTGCACTACAGAGCCTCCCAGCATTCCACTACAGGGGTCTCACCCGCATCCCTCATGCTAGGCCGTGAGCTCATGCTGCCCCTTGGCAGGCTCCGCCCCTCGCTAGCTCAGAGCCCTGCTCCACCGGCTCAAGCCACAGTCGCTAGACAGCAGGAGAAGATGAAACTCCGCTTCGACCAGTCGAAGAGGGCCAAGGCGCCCAACATCTCAGTCTCCGGTTGGGTCAGAGTCCGCAGGCCTAACCGCAACAATAAGATGGCCTCATTCTGGTCCTCCCCTCTCCAAATCAGCCGCCAACTTGGACCAGCCACTTTCTGCCTCACTGACGGCTCTCGGTGGCATGCCAGCCACCTTCGGAAGGTGCCAGCACCCCCTGATGCGGGATTATATGGACCTAATCCCCAAGCCTTACCCCCAGAGTGGCGGGATGCACATGTGGCTCAGCCAGCCAACCCTCAAGCAGATGTTGTGCCTCAGCCTGCTCCTCACCAGTCCCCACTTCGGCCTGCTCTTCACCAGTCCACACCTCGGCCTGTTCGTACACGTTCTCGCCCTGGCCACCTACAGGACTTTGTCACTACATTTCATGTTTGAAGTTCTGTGAGGGGGGAGGAAATGTTATGTCTGACATTGGTGAAACGTACTCGATTGCCTTGGCCTGAGCACATGGAGTTTGATAGTGCTATTATCATTGTATTGTGTCTGACATTGGATATAGGTATTCGATTGCTTTTGCCTGTAGAGTGTGTTTGGATCAGCCATTAAAAGCAACATGAACTGAGCTCTGCTTACGGCCTCTGGATTATCTTTGCAAACGCAACAGGCGTGTCACGAGCCGGTTTCCTTAAAGGGACAATGGCCACATTTGTCTTGACATTTGTGCTGTCAGTGTCCTACAGCACTGAGGTGCTGCAAACACTGACAATCACAGCAGAAAAGCACAGGGCTGCACCCAGGTTCTCCAATGACTCCCTCCATATGCTTATGGAGGGAGTCAGAGCAGGCAGGGAGGTCCTCTTCCCCTCCCATGGGCGGAATAGACCTCCCCAGGAGATCAACACAGCCTGGTTGCACATTGCAGAGGAGGTCACAAGCAGGGATGTGGTCAGGAGGACCTGGGTGCAGTGCCTGTCTGTCAATATGTCAATATATTAATTGAAAAATGCAATTTCCTCCTGTGAATGAAAATCCTGATCATTGTGGATACAGTCAGCACCACTTAAGATATCTACGTTTAAATTGAGCAAGCGTTTAAATCGAACAAAGAGCGCAAACTATTTTCCATTTCCATTATAGTCAATTACGAAGTTGTCACATAGGCCGGAATTTTCTGGGGGGTCAGCAGGAGCGATTGGTGACGGGTCGGGTGGGAAAGTGTTTTTTTTTACAGCGGATCAGGAACCCACTGGCATCCCGCCACCACGCGCCTTTCCCAATGTTGGGTCTGTCAGCGCTGAGCAGACCCGACAGGCAGCGGCGGGCGACCCAATTAAAATAATTAACATCTAGTTGCCAGATGCTAAACAGCCTTTTTTCACTTACCTTTTGTCTTTAACTTCATGACCACGGGATCCCCGCTGTGCGCAGACCACAGCTGTCAAGCTGATGTGTGAGTTCAGTGGCCATTGCTTCAGCTGATTACTTGACAGCTTCAAAAGTACAGTAAAAGCTCCCATCTGACTGATATTCACTTTCCTCAGGCAGAAGTTTTTTTCTCAGTCCATTTCCAGCACACATTTTGCAGGCTTTCCACTTTCCACTCTCCAACCACTCTCATCTCATTGGAAGAACTCTCTCACTATTGACAGAATGCTTCTGCCATCTCTACTTCACCTGCCAGCTATTCCATCAACCTTTATACTCTTTCACCTTGGTCCTCAGAATCCCACCATGATCAACCCCAACACTAGCAGCACGAACAACAACACCAACCTTCTTCGCAATCAACTGATGTTGCACAGGACACAGGGCATCAGCACCCGACCACATTGCTGTCCGGGAGGCCAGGGATGGCCTCACCGTGGCCAGATTTACTTCACTCGATGCTGTACACCCTGGCTGCCACATGATGCACCAGGTTAACACCACCCCACACCAACACCATAAAGCAACTCTACAATGCCCTAGCCATTCTTTTCACACTCATCACCATTGTGGGGGGTACCGTTATGTTTCACCATTCACTGCAACTCACTAAGTCACTTCTAAAGGTGCACACAAATCTGTCCAAGAATGCAAAGTGTTGAAAATAAAGGTTTCAATGTTTGACACCACATTAACGGAAACTTTACATGAACATTGCATAAAACACTCAAGTGCTTACCCTTGTGTTTTGTTAGTTGATATGATTGCACTAGGATGAGGGTGAGTGTGAGGGGTGGCTAGTTAGATGGGGATGTGATAATTTAGATAGAGAGGGATGGGTGGAGGTCCAAGGTAAGTTGATGTAAGTAAGGATGTGCAGGTGTAGGATAGGGAAGGCAGAGTGATGGGGATGTGATGAGAGGCACAGCAGGATGAGGTTGAGTGTGGCTTTGTACTAACGTTTCGTGATCTACTGAGATCATTGAAACGTTTGTGGCACTGCACCCAGGTCCTCCTGACCACATCCCTGCTTGTGTCCTCCTCTGCAATGTGCAACCAGGCTGTGTTGATCCCCTGGGGAGGTCTCTTCCACCCACGGGAAGGGAAGAGGACCTCCCTGCGCATTCTGACTCCCTCCATAAGCATATGGAGGGAGTTATGGGAGAGCCTGGGTGCAGCCCTGCACCTCTGTGCAGTGTTTGTCAGTGTTTGTTGCACCTCAATGCTGTAGAACACTGACAACACAAATGTCGAAAGAAAGTTGGCCATGGTCCCTTTAAGGAAACTGGCTGATGATGCGTCATCAAATGACGTCACCAGACCCGCTTCCTCTAATTGGCTGGCAAACGCACTGGGTGGGCTTAACAAGCCCAATCTCGGGAAATTCATTTCAGAGGCCGGGATGGAGACAGCAGCGGGGCCGTGACCCGCCACTGACGACACCCGGCACGGACCCGCCGAGGTTTGTAAAATCGCTGCCTTAAAATGAGTTAAACATTCCGTGTATTTCGGGCAGAAACAGGTGTTTATTCAATAGTTGACTGCTTCAATAAATCAGCTTCTTGAATAAATGCTGCAAATTGACAAAGTGTGATTAATTAATAATGATACTCTTTCATGAATTTTTTCCAGTTATTGTTTGATAACGTTCAGTTTCTCACCTCTCAGGTTTCTTTCCCTTCTCCTGGCTCTGAATCCTCATCAACTGGTTCAGTCAACCCTACTCTCCAGACCAGCTGTGGCTTCCTTCCATCTGAGGACGCTCCTCATTTCCCAATGTCCAATTATCTCATTCTCCATGCCAATTCTTCCTCTGTGGTCTAAATGCCTGTGCTCCTCTCAAACTCGCAGCGAATGAGATCTCAGCTGCCAGACACCAGGAGGTTGTTGCTGGGTCTGTGCAGTAGTCCCGCTGTAAAGTACAGGTGTATGGACCTCTCTAAAACACTGGGAGACTTCCACACTCAAATGCTCACTCTCTAGGCTCAGTCATCACTCGCTACTTGGTGGCTGTAGCATATCCCTTTTATGACTTTCAACATAGCTTTTAGTTTTTTTCTCTCTCCTGCCTCCATAGCTCCTCCGCGTGCTGCAGTCTCTTTTACTGAAGGGGTTATATAATGGCTGTAAATTATAGATAAGGATGAATGAACCTGCCAAAGTGTGAAAATTCTATTCAGAGGAAATTGAATCAAGTGAGTCACTTTTCACAAAGGCAAACAGCTCCAGAATGTATTTTTGCTTCAATAAAATGAAGTAAATATGTGTGTAAAGATCCAATCAGATTTTTCTGTTCCATTAAACTATGAAAATTAAGAGCCTCTCAATGCTTATCTGTAACTTCCTCCAGTCCTACAATCCCATCACAATTCCATACTCTCTGTTCCTTTAATTCTGGCCTCTTATGCATCCACCCTCCTTCATCCCACCAATGGTGGCTGACGTAAGAAAACTACTAGGCACTTGGTCTAAGTGTTAAGCAAAGCTTTAATCAACTGTTTTACAACATGGAGGTCTAGTTGTGTCCTTCACTAGTTCCTGTTAAGAATGTCATGCGCAAGCTGGGCCCGTGCCCAAGTATTTATACTCTCCCTGGACAGCGCCACCCATAGGCCGCTCAGTATTATTTCATAAGTCTTTCTTTCATGAATGACTGAGTCATGTCTGTGGCTATGCCTTCAGCTGCATTAGCCCCATGCTCTGGAAACCCCACCCCGAACCCCACCAATTCCCTCTCATCCATTAAGACTCTCCTTAAAATCCACCTTTTTGACCAAGCTTTTAATGATCCTTCTTAATATCTCCTCCTTCATCTTAGGGACCATTTTTTTTGATTATGCCTCTGGGAAGCATTAGGGGAATTTTTTTGCATTAAAGGTGCTATATAGTTGCAAGTTGTTGCTGTTGGGGCTCAATCTGATTGTAAGACAATGGGGGGAGTTTTGCCAGCCCTGGGGAGGTTGGGTAAGGAAAATGGCAGAATCTGGGGACGGGTACCCATCGTGGCCCCAACCCACCTCCATGCCATCTTCCCAGGAGGTGGGTACCCGACCCGCGCTGGGCGCCGCCTCCCCGAGGCGGGAAGGGGATTAATGCCAATTAACTGCCTGTTAACAGGTAGTTAGCAGGCAGTTTTTTTTGAGAATCCCTATTTTCAGCCCTGAAGTGTGGGCTTCCCGATGGCTCTGACCCACGCCAGGGTCAGCGAGGCGGGCCGTCAGTCTGCGGGGGTCTGCGGGGCCGAGATGTCCGGTGTGCAGGTAAGTGATGAGTGCAAGTGTGGAGAGGTTAGTGTGTGAAGTGAGTGTACAGTGTTTTTAATAAGTTTTACTTACCTTTACTTCTTCCTCCAGGCTTCATCCCTTCAGGTCTCAGGAGTCCCTCATCTCACCGGCACAGAAAGCAGAATGGCCGCTGAACTGTCAAAAGCTGCAGCCTTCTGCTTTCAGTTCAGGAGAGATCAAGTGAGCCTGAGTGGAAGGGCTCAACTTAGAGGACAGATTATCAGTGTTTGACCGCTTCACAGAGCTGTCAAACGCTGACATTTCATCTGGCAAAAGCTCTTGACAGATGAAACGTCACTCGCTGACATCACCTGTAATTGGCTTTCCCTTAATTGGCCTGCTAAGGCCACTGGGCGGGCTTAACAAGGTCAAGCAAGGGAAAATAGCGTGGGTTGGCCACAATTCGATAGAGGCGGGACTAAAACCTGACAAGTGGGAGTCCCGCCTCCAAAAGCTCCCCATTGAGAAAATCCAGCCCAATATTGCCATAGATGGATTTATTGTGGGGCAAAATGTAAGAGATATTAATATCTCTCCCAAGGTATGATGTTGTCTGTCCTTACAGCGCTGCAGAGATAGTGAGTGATTTTAACACATCAATTAAATACTGTGAATGTTAGCCAATGCTGAGACTCGTACCCATAACTGTAATGTTGCAACTGCCATTTATTACTGCTACTGAGCTGTTTAGAAAGTGCCTTTTAAGAGAGCATCTGTTACATAATCTTTAATAAAGACAGCAAAGAAATGGTCCTCAAATGCTTATTAGAAAACATCACAACACTTCTACCCATTGACAGACACAATTATGAGGTTTTGAGGCAACATTATAAGAATGAATCTTATGCGCAAAATCAGTAACCATTCAACACACAGAATTCAATCCACACCATCCTGTAACCTGGCAACAACGAGCAACACACAATGGAATTAGAAGGTTGAGTTCTGGAGGTACAATATTAAAAGGATGAAGGTTAGTTATGACCCCAACTGGGTGGCAGTGTGGTTTAGAACTGTTTTATATACATCTGAAGCTTAAATTGCAATCCAATTGGAATCTAACGGGATGAAACTCTCCGCTCTCTGCTGGCTGTAAGGATCCTGTGCAAAATGGATTTGAACAGTCTCAAGCTGGTTCCTCGTGGCTGTGGGTCCAAAGCGTCTGCAATTTGACATTAATTTGACATTTTCATCCAGAAAGACCATGAAGAGAAATGAAAACTGTAAATTGGTCCAGTGGTTGGTGTGCTGCCAAGGTTTGGGGATACGGCATGCTCTTTGGCCAAGAGGGAACTTCATTTCTCAGTGAACAGTGTTTTTTCTTTATCTGGAAGTGCTTAATCCTGCCACCTGGTGGCAAAAGTGGACAAGTCTTCTTCTTAGGCAGTCCCTCGGAACCGAGGATGACTTGCTTCCACATTAAAAATGAGTTCGCGGGTGACTGATGAGTCCAATGCGGGACCTACAGTCTCTGTCACAGGTGGGGCAGACGGTGGTTGAAGGGGCAGGTGGGTGGGGTGCTTGGGTTGACGTGCGCTCCTTGCGCTGCCTGTGCTTTGCTCCCGGCGAAGAGACTCGAGGTGTTCGGCGCCTTCTCGGATGCTTCTCCTCCACTTTGTGCGATCTTGGGCCAGGGATTTCCAGGTGTCGGTGGGGATGTTACACTTTTTCAAGGAGGCTTTGAGGGTGTCCTTGAAGTGTTTCCACTGCCCACCTGGAGCTCTCTTGCCGTGCCGGAGCTCCGAGTAGAGCGCTTGTTTTGGGAGTCTCGTATCGGGCATGCGGACAATGTGACCCGTCCATCGGAGCTGATCGAGCGTGGTTAAAGCTTCGATGCTGGGGATGTTGGCTTGAGCAAGAACACTGACGTTGGTGCGCCTATCCTGCCAATGGATTTGCAGGATCTTGCGGAGGCAGCGTTGGTGGTACCTCTCCAGTGCTTTGAGGTGCCTGCTGTACATGGACCATGTCTCTGAGGCATACAGCAGGGCAGGTATCACTGCTGCTCTGTAGACCATGGCCTAGAAATTCAGTTTCTTGCACCAGCCGTTAGCGCCTTAAGAGAAGTGAATTTCGGGCGCTATGCGTGTAGCGTCCGGGCGCAGCGCGATCTGCGCCTCGCCCCAAATTAAGTAGACATTTAGCGCCGGCGCAAAGTTTAGCGCGCGCTCACCTGCGCGCGCAGAAAATGACATCATATCCTCGTGCAACGCCCTTTGCGCGCCCCGATCCAGAACTTCAGTGGGACCGCCCCATTGTGCAGCCGGCGGCCCGCACGCTTGTTTAGTGGAACGCAACAGAGCCGACGCGGGACCCGGGGAGCGTAAATTAAAGGGCACTTACCCTGCACTATAAAGGGCAGGCATTTTGCAGCAAACACTCTTGTGCAATGGATTTCTGGAGAGAGACCAAGGAAGACAGCTTTCTGGTTTGGGCCAACACTAGCTCAGGTATTTTTGGCTTCAGGCCAGAGCGTTGCAAGTGGCCTCTTGTATATTTGACTGTTTGGCAGCATATTATGGGGGCTGCATGGGGTGCCAACGCTGAGTTTCAGCGTCATGTCCATAGGGCTCGCAGATGCGGTGTGAGAGGGGCAGCCCTGGCTAGACGCAGAGGGGGCAACAGGCGTCGGCAACATAGGCCTTACCCAGTCAGGGCATACCACCAGCAGCGCACCTACCTCAACATGAGTGGCGCGCGATGTGTAAAAAGGCTGAGATTCCGAAAGGAGGTGGTTGGAGAGATCTGCCATCTGCTTCGCAGAGATCTGCGTCCAAAGCTCAGGAGCAGGACGTCTCTGTCGGTGGAGGCGAAGGTGACGGTGGCCTTGAACTTCTATGCCACCGGCTCCTTCCAATCCGCTGCTGGGGACATTGCTAACATATCCCAGTTTGCCGTGCATTGCTGCATCCGCCAGGTGACCGATGCCCTTTTCAGAAGGAGACGCCAATTCATCTCCTTCCCCATGGCCCTGGAGAGGCAGCATCAGCGTGCACTGGGATTTGCAAGATTCGTGGCCTTCCCCTTGGTGCAGGGCGCCATTGACTGTACGCATGTGGCTTTGCGGGCACCTGTGGAGCATGCCGAGGATTACCGCAACCGGAAGGGCTACCATTCCCTCAATGTGCAACTGGTGTGTGACCACAAGCAGCGCATCCTAGCTGTCAATGCCCGCTTTCCAGGCAGCAGCCACGATGCCTTTATCCTGCGGCAGACAACTGTGCGTGACATGTTCGAGGCACAGCCTCCCCCAAGAGGATGGCTTCTCGGGGACAAAGGCTATCCTTTGTGTACCTGGCTCATGACCCTGCTCCGCGCGCCCAGGACCCCTGCTGAAGAGGCATACAACGAGAGTCATCAAGCGAGCAGGAACATAATCGAGCAAACAATTGGCGTCCTCAAGCAGCGGTTCCGCTGCCTGGATCATTCCGGCGGATCTCTGCAGTATTCCCCGGACCGAGTGTCCCAATTCGTCGTTGTTTGCTGCATGCTGCACAACCTGGCTCTCCGCAGGACTCAGGCACTGCCACCTCACGTTGGACCACCACCTCAGGAGAAGGAGCAGGAGGAGCATGAGGAGGAGGAGCAGGAGGAGGAGGAGTACCATCCCAGGAGGGAGCGAGAAGGTCCAAGGGCCGTCCGTCGGCGGCTTATTGAACGTCACTTCTAAGCCCCCTGTCAGGGAATGCCTTGTGGCCATGAAGGAACATGAACGCAGCCGCTCCGCAAGCCCTCAGCCGGCGAAGGCAACAAACACTTACAGCAACAAACATGGACACTCTCTGAATAAAGAGAAATCTTTATTTTAGACCAATGAAACCCCTTCACACATGAAACCCAGAAACATTCAACGGCCCCAAAAAACAGTACATCAAATGACTCACTCCCACAACCTGGGGAGGAATAACTGAACATTTGTTCAAAAATGGCTTTCAACCTCGGCCTTAACCCAAAAAACATCCCCAGAAACAAAACAACCATCCCCAAAAGAAACATAGGCATCGCCATATAAAATAACACTTGGCCACACCGTCTACTTATGGGACCGCGAGGGCGAGACCTTGTCGAGCCTTTTGGGGCCCCTGCCCGGCCTGCTGCTCCTCCGCAAGCTCTGCCCAGTGGCTGCTGCGAGGCTGGGGAAAGGCTCCTGAGGGTTAGATGTCCTTCCGGCAGATGCCCTTGGGGGGCGGCCTAGACGGGGTTTGCCCCTCAAGGGGCCGGCTGGTGATTGGCGCAGCTGTGCCTGGCCAACATCATTCGCAGCCGCTTGCCGTTGAGGCGCCACTGGGGGAGTGGCGGTGACGGCTGGAGGAATGTGTGCAATCTGGCGGATGGTCGGCACTCTGGCACTCGCACGGGCCCGCACTGCAGCATGCGCACCAATCTGCCGAAGGGCAGCCCGCTGTGCTGCTGCAGCGCGGCGGGTGTCCAGGCGATGCCTGGCTGACGCAGCGTGTGTGGCAGCAGTCAGTGCCCCTGTTGCCCTGGTCTGCGACCGCAACAGAGCAGCCACTGTCTGGACGGCATCACTGATCAGCCGGCCACTCGCGGCATGTGAGGCCCCAAACTCGCGCACACTACTAGCCAGGGACTCGATGGCCTCAGGCATCCATGCCACTAACCCCATCAGCTCGGTGTGCCGGCGATCCGAATCCTGGGCCATTTGATCGAGGTGGCGCACCTCCTCTGAGTTGAACGTGGCCGGACTGGAGTCCGGACTCTCCCGCTGGGGAGCAGGGGGCAGAACTGGCTGACCCTTGCCACGTTGCCGGCGGCGACTGGGCCCAGCAACTGCACTCCCCTCCGATCCTTCCCCCCTCTGGGGGGGAAGGCCGCGGACCAACCGCAGCCCTCCTGGGTTGCTGGACGCCACTGGTCCCAGCAGCTCCACTCCCCTCCGACACTTCCTCCAGGCTCTACTCCAGGGAAGATGTGTCCACTACTTCGGCATCTGCAGCCGCACCTGACTGCTGCCCTGATGGTCCGCCTTCCTGTTCCTCCTCCTCCTCCTCCTCGGAGGGGCTGTCACTGTCAGCTTCAGGGAGCTCCTCGTCACCAGCTGAAAGCAGGAAGGCACAAGAGTAGCTTTAGACTGAGGAGAGGGCGTCAGCGAGGGAGGCATGACTGGTGGCATTCAGCGCATTGGTCGGACAATGGCAAAGGAGGTAGATCGGATGCGCAAGTGCGACGAGAGAGGTCCAAAAGGTGATGTCCATACCATTGTGGCCCAGAAGAGGGTCGGCATCTCCACAGGCGACGGGCCCAATCACCCGGGGTCCCATGAGGCAATTCACGCGCTCCTCCAGGGGAGTGAGCTCCTGGATCTGGGGGCGGCCTCCCCTGGTCTGCTCCTGGTGCCTTCGGTTGTTGGCAAGTTTTGCCTGCAAGAGAAAGGATGGCCTGTAAGTACGGTGTGTAGCCCTGATGTGGTGTGCACTGCCTCCCATGGTGGAATAGCTTGGCCAGTGTGTAGCCCTGATGTGGTGTGCACTGCCTCCCATGGTGGAATAGCTTGGCCAGTGTGTAGCCCTGATGTGGTGTGCGCTGCCTCCCATGGTGGAATAGCTTGGCCAGTGTGTAGCCCTGATGTGGTGTGCGCTGCCTCCCATGGTGGAATAGCTTGGCCAGTGTGTAGCCCTGATGTGGTGTGCACTGCCTCCCATGGTGTAAAGTGCAGAATGTGCAATTGATGTTCATGACTGTCCCAAAGCTGCTGGCTGAGGGCTGGCCATTAGGGCTTTCAGGTCCCTTTGCCCATCATGTCAGGTGTACATGCAAGGATGAGGAGGAGACTGGAAAGGGTACTCACCCTGACAATCCTGGTCAGGTCATTAAACTTCTTCCGGCATTGGACATTGTCCCTGGGGGCATCGCCGGTGGCCGACACCCAGCGGGCGACCTCCCTCCAGGCTTTCCTATAGACGCTGGTGGGAGGCTTCCTGCCAGTGTCCGGGAACAAGATGTGCTGTCTCTTCTCCAAGGCCCTCACCATCACCTTCAAGTCATGGGCTGAGAAGCGCAGGGCACGCTCACGGGCCTTCTGTACCGTTGCCATGGCTCCTTCTGATCACCAGCAGTGTTCAGGCCTAGCTGGAAGGCTGCAGTGTGCAGGCCGTTGCAGCAGAGCAAGTCGACCCTTCCCCCTTTAAGAGCTGGCCGGCGCCACGGTGTCTGCTGTCAATCAAGAAATGACCGCACCTGCGCTGCGCCCGGCCTCGGCGCTATCCCTCAGCACCGCCGGCTTAGCGCCTAAAGATAGGCGTGCATCGCCAGTTTTAGCGCTCAAGCAACCTCTTAGGGTGAAGCTACTGAATATCGGCGAAGTGCCATCGACTTTGCGCCGGGCGCAAACTTTAGCGCCCGCCCGACTTTACCGCCCCAAAAGTGGCTATACTGAATTTCTAGACCCATGAGCTTAGTGCCAGGTTTGAGGTCCTGG
Source organism: Somniosus microcephalus (assembly GCF_052327205.1). Lineage (NCBI taxonomy): Eukaryota > Metazoa > Chordata > Chondrichthyes > Squaliformes > Somniosidae > Somniosus > Somniosus microcephalus. Next base: position 213,181,539 of record NC_140992.1, read on the forward strand.
TCTTCAAACACTCTCTTCCTCAGGTGACCGAAGGCTGCACTGGCACACTGAAGGCGGTGTTGGACTTCGTCGTCGACGTCTGCCCTTGTTGACAGTAGGCTCCCGAGGTATGAAAAGTGGTCCACGTTGTCCAAGGCCTTGTCGTGGATTTTGATAATTGGGGGGCAGTACTGTGTGGCGGGGGCAGTTTGGTAGAGGACCTTTGTCTTACGAATGTTTAGTGCAAGGCCCATGCTCTCATACGCTTTGGTGAAGGTGTTGATGATGGTTTGGAGTTCGACCTCCGAGTGAGCGCAGACGCAAGCATTGTCTGCGTACTGTAATTCGATGACAGAGGATGGGACGACCTTGGATCTGGAGTGGAGGCAGCGGAGGTTGAACAATTTCCCGTTTGTTCTGTAAATTAGCTCTACTCCAGTGGGGAGCTTACTGAGGGTGAGATGGAGCACTGCAGCAAGGAAGATTGAGATGAGCGTTGATGCGATGACATCGCCTTGCTTGACCCCAGTTCGTACGTGAATTGGGTCTGTGGTGGAACCATTGGTCAGGATCACAGCTTACATTTCATCGTGAAGCAGGCGGAGGATAGTGACAAACTTTTGAGGGCAGCCGAATTTGAGGAAGACACTCCATAATCCCTCACGGTTGACAGTGTCGAAGGCCTTTGTGAGATCAAAGAAGGCCATGTACAGCAGTTGGTGCTATTCCCTGCATTTCTCTTGTAATTGACGTGCGGTGAAGATCATGTCCATTGTGCCCCTTAGTGAGCGGAATCCGCATTGCGACTCTGGGAGGAGCTCTTCGGCCACTGGGAGAAGGCGATTGAGGAGGATTCTTGCGATGACTTTCCCTGCGGCAGACAGCAGGGAAACTCCTCTGTAATTACCACAATTGGACTTGTCACCTTTCTTGAAGATGGTCACAATTACAGAGTCTCTGAAATCCCCTGGCAATGCTCTCCTCCTTCCAGATAAGAGAAATGAGTTCATGAATTCGCGCCAGTAGTGCTTCTCTGCCATGCTTTAGTGCCTCGGCAGGGATTCCATCTGCTCCTGAGGCCTTGTTCTTCTTCAGTTGTCGGATGGCCTTTTCAACCACATGCCGGGCTGGGGTTGTGCTGAGGTGGTGGCGGGTAGCATGCTGTGGGATGGAGTTGAGGACACTCGTGTCGAAGACAGAGTCTCGGTTAAGAAGATCTTCGAAGTGCTCCTTCCAGCAGGCACTGACTGCCTCTCTGTCCTTGATGAGTACCTCTCTGTTCTTGGCCCGCAGTGGGGAAGGGCCTTGGGTGCTTGGGCCGTAGATGGTCTTGACTGCACTAAAGAATCCACGCACGTCGTGGTTGTCGGCTAGCTGCTGGATCTCCTGCGCTTTCTCCACCCACCATCTGTTCTTTAGGTCGTGAGTTTGTTGTTGGATCTCGGCCTTCAAGCTTCTGTAGAGCTGCTTTCTTGCTCTCGAGTTCTGTTGCGGTTTCCAGATCAGGAATGCCTTGCACTTGTGGTTTATTAGCTCCTGGATCTCCTGGTCGTTCTCGTCGAACCAGACTTGGTGTTTCCTGGTCGAGTGACCGAGTGTCTCTTCACAGGCGCTGATTATGGAGGCCTTGAGTGCAGACCAGGCGCTGTGGGCACTCTGTGTCTCTGCATCACTGGGAGTCGTCAGGTTGTTTGTGAGGCGCAGACTGAATAGGGCTTTCGTAGCGGGATCTTTGAGTGCTCCAGCGTAGATTTTCCTGCGGCATTGTTTCCGTTGCCGCCGTTGTTTTGGGGCTACATTGATGATGACAGAGCGGATTAGGCGGTGGTCTGTCCAGCAGTCATCAGCTCCTGTCATGGTGCGGGTGATGCGGACGTCATTGCGGTCCCTTGCTCGGACGACAACGTAGTCCAGCAGATGCCAGTGCTTGGAACGAGGGTGCTGCCATGGAGCCTTGTACTTGTCCCTCCTCTAGTATTCTATTCCTCACTGGCAGCCCCCTCAGCACCCTTCATGAGTGTAAGAAATCACCGTAAAGCATGCATTCGGGAGAAAAAACAGAAAATGAATGTTTATATTGAAAAGTATATAAAGAGAGCTCTCAATTTCTCACCCCCATCCCAGAACACTTGTGAGAATTACGGAAGTCCCTTAGTCAACATGGAAATGTATAGGCAAGGGTGCTCCTTTCCAGTTGGGACTGAAGAGAGGGAATTTTACTCTCATCTATATTGCATTGCACCTGATCTATGAGTGTTCAGTGCTGATGCTGGGGGCTGAATATGAGAAAGTGTTCCATTCTCCAGTACTAACATCCCTTCCCTACATGAGCATGAAATTCGTCAGCTAAAAAAAGTAGATACATTAAAAAAACGACACTATCGATAAATTATGTAATCAGCAGTATTAGCAGAAAACTGCAGACAGATAAGAACACTGTTAGAAAATTGATTTGGCTAATTTGGTCCTTTGGAAATCACATACACGCTCTCTAAATGAAATGAGACAGATTATAAAGCACAGAATCATTGTATAAAGATTATTGCATTCATCATCATAGGCACCATATTACAATAACATTCTTCTGAGTGTTCTGAGGTCAATGGCTTCATTATGTTACAAAAAGTTTTTCCTCAAAAGCGCTGATTAATGTTCGGAATGCAACTTTGAGGAAGGTAATAATTGAGATGGTTGCATAAAAGCAGAATGAGAGGAAGCTCCCTAAATACCATTAGTGGTCAGATCTGTGTCATCACCTTCTGAGGGCTTAATGCATTGGATTACACTTTAAATGGTTTTAGCAGCACATATTATTAAACAATAACTACATTATGGCCTATTTAGTTTTGGGAAAAACCATTATAGAGTTATAATGATGAGTTCTGTTCTCCCCCTGAAAACTCTTCAGTTAGTTATTCTGCAACTAAATACTGTACACAAAAGCTATTCGCAAATGTACATGAAGCCTTAACTCACCATTTTAAAGTAAGCGTGAGAGAGTTGTGTAAGTTCTGAGTCTGTAATTACTAAGCTTCTGAACTGGCAGTTATGTCGCAAGCTACGTTTTGAAAGGCTTATGTGACTTGTAACCGTTTTTTGTGGTGGCCAATTTCCTATGGCCCCTGCCGCAATCGCCAATTATTGTAAGTGGTTTCGCCCCCACCTGTAGCGAGCACGCAAACCCCCTTACTACAAGTTCTGGACGCTAGGGATTACTGAGGACAGATTTGAACACGGACAGCGTTTTTGAGCTCACCCGTACTGTGTTTATTAAGGTTAACAAAAATCACTCCACTTGCATACAGTACAAGCGGTGTGAACACAACAGTACAGTTTAAAACAGTACAACCCTGACTAGTCCAACAAGCCCCTGCCATGCTGACTTACCATAGCCAAAAAACACCCTCCCATGAACTAATCTATCACAGGACCCTTTCAACGTACAGACTTTCCTGATTCACGTCCCCGTAGCTTAATTCATAAAATTGTCACACTGTATATCCCAACCAAACCATACATCAAATCTTACCCCAGGGTCCTGTATCTTACACTTTATGCAACAAATCACATCACAGTCACAGGTATATATACAAACAGACAGTCAACTCTGGGCTATTCTTTAATCAAAGCTTGCCACCGATTTCGGAGTGTTTTACTTCGCTTTCTGCATGATAACCGGAGAAGGTAAAACACTAACACACATTGAACTACTACAATCACATAAGAAATCACACGATTCCCTGGGGGAATCTTGATATTCAGACCGATGTCCCACCATGGCGGAGAAACCAGGGCCTAGAAATTCAGTAGCGTTCGCCAGCCGTTAACGCCTTAAGAGGGGTAGATTTCCAGCGCTAGGCACTTAACGCCCGGGCGCAGTCCGATCTGCGCCTACGCCCAACTTCAGTTGACATTTAGCGCCGGCGCAAAGTGTTTGTGCCCGCTCAGCTGCGCGCGCAGCTTATGACGTCATTTCGTCGTGCAACGCTGTTTGTGCGCCCCAAACCGGAAATTCAGTGGCGCCCGCCCAATGTGGGCGTGGTGCTGTTAAGAACTGTGAACTGGAATGCAGCAGAGGCCCTGCGGGCCTCGGGAAGCGCTAATTAAAGGGCACTTAGACTGAACTATAAAGGCCAGCCATTTTGCTGCAATGACTTTAGTGCTTTGGATTTCTGGACAGAGACCAAGGAACAGACCTTACTGATTTGGGACAACAGAGAAGAGGTATTTTTGGCTTCTGGCCAGAGCTTGGAAATTAGACTCATTGTGATTTCACTGTTTGCAAGTTTATTATGGGGGCTGCATGGGGTTCCAACCCTCAGTTCCAGCATTATGTGTGAAGGGCTCGCAGACGCTGTGTGAGAGGGCCAGCCATGCCTAGACGCAGAGGGGCCATCAGGCGTCAGCAACGTAGGCCTTACCCACTCAGGGAATACCGGCAGCAGGTGTCCTATCTCACCATGACTGCCGCGCATTGTGTTAAGAGGCTGCGCTTCAGAAGGGAGGTGGTTGCAGAGATCTGCCAGCTGCTTCACAGAGATCTGCGTCCACAGCTGATGTGCAGGACGTCTCTGTTGGTGGAAGTGAAGGTCACGGTGGCTCTGAACTTTTATGCAAGCAGCTCCTTCCAAGCCGCTGCTGGGGACATAGCGAACATCTCCCAGTTCGCCGTGCATCGCTGCATCCGACAGGTCACCGATGCCGTTTTCACAAGGAGACACCAATTCATCTCCTTCCCCATGACCCTAGAGAGGCAGGGGCAGCGTGCAGTTGGATTTGCCAGGATCGCCGACTTCCCCATGGTGCAGGGCGCCATTGACTGCACGCATGTGGCTATGCGGGCACCTATCGACAATGCCGAGGATTACCGCAACCGGAAGGGCTACCATTCCCTCAATGTACAGCTGGTGTGTGACCACAGGCAGCGCATCCTAGCTGTCAATGCCCGCTTTCCAGGAAGCAGCCACGATGCATTTATCCTGCGCCAGACTACTGTGGCTGACATGTTCCAGGCACAGCCTCCACCAAGGGGATGGCTTATTGGGGACAAGGGCTACCCTTTGTGTACATGGCTCATGACCCCGCTCCGCGCGCCCAGGACCCCTGCGGAGGAGGCATACAACGAAAGCCATCAAGCCACAAGGAACATCATAGAGCAAACGATTGGTGTCCTCAAGCAATGGTTCCGCTGCCTGGATCGTTCCGGCGGATCTCTACAGTATTCGCCGGATAGAGTCTCCCAGTTCGTCGTCGTTTGCTGCATGCTGCACAACCTGGCTATCCGCAGGACTCAGGCACTGCCACCTCGCGTTGGACCACCACCTCAGGAGGATGAGCAGGAGGACCATGAGGAGGAGGAGGAGGAGGAGGAGTACCAGCCCAGGAGGGAGCCACAAGGTCCAAGGGCCATCCGCCGGCGGCTTATTGAACGACACTTCTAGGCCCCCTGTCAGGGAATGGCTTGTGGCAATGAACGCACCTGAATGCAGCCGCTCCGCAAGCCCTCAGCCGGTTAACGCAACAACCACTTGAAACATGACACCTGGACAAGCTGAATAAATAAAAAGCTTTATTTAACAAACTCAGGGCCCTTCCCACATGAAACAGGAAAACAGACAAGACCCCCAAAAAACAGTCAAAAACATATCTCACTCCCACAACCTGGGGAGGAATAACAAAAATTGTCCTTCCAATTGGCCTTCATCATCGGCCTTACCAAAATAAGCCCCCCCCCCTCCAGAACACAAACACCCCCATATAAAAAAAAGTTGGCAACACACTCTACTTGGTGTGCCGAGAGGGCGAGTCCTTGTGCAGGCTTCTCCGGCCCCTGCCCGACCTGTTGCTCCGCCTCAACCTGGGCCCTGTGGGTGTTGCAAGGCTGGGGGAAGGCTCCTGAGGGGCACAATGCGTGATGGCAGATGCCCTTGGGGGTTGGCCTAGACGAGGTCCGGCCCTGGAGGGGCGGGCTGCTGACTGCTGCAGCTGTGGCTGGCCAGCGTCAGTCTCTCCAGCAGCTCGTCACACCTTGGCTGGGGGAGTGGCAATGGCGGCTGCAGCAATGGGGGCAAGCTGGCTGATGCCAGGCGCTCGCTGGTCGCCAGAGACACTGGCACTCGGCCAGCCTGGCACTGCAGCAAGCGCTGCAATCTGGTGAAGGCCAGACCGCTGTGCTGCAGCAGGGCGGCGGGTGCCCTGGCGATGCTTCCGTGACACAGCGAGTGTGGCAGAAGTGAGTGCGCGAACTGCCCTGGTCTGTGCCCGCATCAGATCAGCCAGTGTCTGGACGGCACCACTCATGAACTCGCGACTCGCGTCCTGTGCTGCCGCGAGTTGCTCGACACCCCTGGCCTGTGCTGCTGCGAGTTGCTCGACACCCCTGGCCTGTGAGTCCCCGAAATTGGCCACACTATGAGCCAGGGACTCAATGGCCTGAGGCAACTGTCCCACAACCCCCATGAACTCGTTGTGGCGCCGCTCCGAGGCCGCGGACATTTCATCAAGGAGGCGCACCTCCTGGGCGAGGACCGTCTCCGGACTGGAGGGCGGACTCTCCCTCTGGGGAGAAGGTCGCCGAGCTGCCCGACCCTTCCCGCGTGCCTGGACGCCACTGGGCCCAGCAACTGCCCTCCCCTGCAACACTTCCCCCCTCTGGGGAGAAGGCCGCTGTGCTGCCCGACCCTTCCCGCGTGCCTGGACGCCACTGGGCCCAGCAACTGCCCTCCCCTGCAACACTTCCCCCCTCTGGGGAGAAGGCAGCCGTGCTGCCCGACCCTTCCCACGTGCCTGGACGCCACTGGGCCCAGGAGCTACACCCCCCTGCAACACTTCCCCCTGGCTCTCCTCCAGGCAAGACGTGTCCCCTCCATTGCCATCCCCTGGCGCGGATGAGGGTTCCCCCGATGTGCCGCCTTCCTCTTGGTCCTCGTCGTCCTCCTCTTCCGAGGGACTGGCACTCTCAGCTTCAGGGACCTCCTCCTCACCAGCTGAAAGCAGGAAGGCACAAGAGTAGCTTTAGAGTGAGGACAGGGCGTCAGCGAGGGAGGCATGAGTGGTGCCATTATGCGCATTGGTGGGACAGTGGCAAAGGATGTAGATCTGAAGCGCAAGGGGAACCAGAGAGGTCCAAACGGTCATGTCCTTACCATTGGGTCCCAGCACAGGGTCGGCATCTCCAATAGCAACGGGGCCAGTCACCCGGCCACGCACGAGTCGAGCCACGCTCTCCTCCAGCTGACTGAGCTGCTGGAACTGGGGACGGCCTCCCCCGGTGACAGTCTGGCTCTTCAAATTCCGCGCCAGCTTGGCCTGCAAGAGAAAGGACGGCCTCTAAGTACAGTGTGGTGCCCTGTTGTTGTGTGCACTGCCTCCCATGGTCGAATAGCTTGGCCAGTGTGTTAAGTGCAGAGAGTGCTATTGATGATCATGCCAGTGCCATAGCTGCGGGAGGAGGGCTGGCCATTAGGCCTTTGAGGTCCCTTTGCCCATAATGTGAGGTGCACATGCAAGGATGTGGAGGACACTGGAAAGGGTACTCACCCTGACCAACCGACTGAGGTCGTTGTACTTCTTGCGGCATTGGTCAGCAGTCCTGGGGACATCGCTGTTGGCTGACACCCTCAGGGCGATTTCCCTCCAGGCTCTCCTGTACTGCCTCCTGGGAGCCTTCTTGCCACTGTCCGGGCACAAGATCTCTCTGTTCTTTTCCAACCCCCTAAGCAGCACCCTCAAAGCATGCTCTGAGAAGCGCTGCGCTCGTTCACGGGCCTTCTGCATGGCTTCAGGCGCTATTTGGGTCCACCAGCAGTGTTCAGGCCTAGCTGCAGGGCTCCACTATCCAGGGCGTGGCTGCAGACAAAGTCGACCCTTCCCCCTTTAAGAGCTGGCCGGCGTCAAGGTGTCTGCTGTCAATCAAAACATGACCGCACCTGCGCTGCGCCTGGCCTCGGCGTTATCAGTCCGCACCGCCGGCTTAGCGCCTAAAGATAGGAGTGCAACGCCAGTTTCAGCGCTCGCCCAAACTCCTTGGCCAAAGCTACTGAATTTCGGCGAAGTGGCCTCCACTTTCCGGCGGGCGCTAACTTTAGCGCCCGCCCGACTTTACCGCCCCAAAAGTGGCTATACTGAATTTCTAGGCCCAGTTCTTTTATCTCATTCCCCATTTCCCTATTCCGTTGCTCAAGGGTATAGAAATGCTTTTGGGAGAGTTCAACTTCCTTTATTAATTTAGTGAGGTGTTCGGGCAGAGGAGGAATTTCATACCCGAACCGTGTTACGTATTGCTACAGGTCCTGTACTGTGTCGTTCACCGTGAGGTGTACCGTGGTGGGCTCTGGAATGGGAATGATGCGCTCTTGAGCCACCTGAACTTCTGTGCAGGGTTTGAAGCAGAAAGTCTTATCGGTGACCGGGCACCAAGTGTTGTTGTGCACCCGGTACTGGTCCACGCTTGTCGTGACGCAGTACGCCCCTCTGCCCACATATGCTACCTGGGGTGGAACGTGGCTTTGAGCCATTGATGCACTATCAATTGCTACAAAAGACTGGAGATTGAGAAAGTAATAAACAGGCTTTTATTACCAAAGAACAGAGCATGCCTCTTGTGGTTGCCTGGTATCCAAAAGGGCTGGAGGCTTCTGAGCAGCGACCTTTATACCCAGCCATGAGGGTGGAGCCAGGGGCGGAGTCAGCTGAGGCATGCACAGACAAGTACAACAATATGCAAGAGTGAACAACAGTACTAACAGTGAACAACAATACTAACAACAGTGGTTTACCACATTCACCCCTTGTTTAGAATTGAGTCCGGCGGGGTGAAGTGCACTAAAAATTCGTGTACTGAAGTCTATCAGGAGGCCTTGTAAGCCGTCCTGAGCGTCGCAGCAGCGGCGGTGATGGTGCAGCATCCAATGGTGAACCCGGTGTCTCGTTCAGAGGAGGTGTAGCAGGTGGCGGACCCTGGGGCTGCTGCATGCCGTCTACAGGGGTCAGAGCATGGGTAATGGGAGGTAGCAATGGTGGTCTCTCAGAGGCACCCGAAGGTGCGAGGTCTCGTGCGGGGACTGTGTCCTGGGGGTAGGCAGGAGTAGCGGTGGGTGGCGAAGAGGGTGTTTCAGGAGCACCTGCAGGTGCGAGGTCTCGAATGGAGACTGTGTCCTCCCGCCCGTCCGGGTACACCACGTAAGCATACTGCGGGTTGGCGTGGAGGAGGCTCACCCTCTCGACCAGGGGGTCCGCCTTATGGGTCCTCACGTGCTTCCGCAGTAGGACGGGACCTGGAGAAGTCAGCCATGTTGGTAGCGAAATCCCCGACGTGGACTTCCTGGGGAAGGAGAACATTCTCTCGTGAGGAGTGGCATTGGTGGGTGTACAGAGCAGCGACCGAATGGAATGGAGCGCCGCAGGGAGGACCTCCTGCCAGCGGGAGGTCGGAAGGCCCTTAGATTTTAAGTTTAAAAGGACTGCCTTCCAGACTGTCGCATTCTCCCTTTCCACCTGGCCGTTACCCCGGGGGTTGTAGCTGGTGGTCCTGCTTGTAGCAATGCCTCTCGCGAGCAGGTACTGCCGAAGTTCGTCGCTCATAAAAGATGAGCCCCTGTCGCTATGGATATAGCTAGGGAAACCGAACAAGGCGAAGAGGTCATTCAGACATTTAATGACCGTGGTACTGGTCATGTCCGAGCAAGGGATGGCAAACGGGAAACGGGAGTACTCATCAATTATATTGAGGAAGTACACATTGCGGTCAGAGGAGGGGAGGGGCCCTTTAAAATCGATGCTCAGCCGCTCGAAGGGGCGCGTGGCTTTGATCAGGCTCGCTCTGTCTGGCCTATAAAAATGCGGCTTGCACTCGGCACAGATCTGGCAGTTCCTGGTCATGGTCCTGACCTCCTCGATGGAGTAGGGCAGGTTACGGGATTTGATAAAATGGAAGAACCTGGTGACCCCCGGGTGGCAGAGGTCATTGTGGAGGGTCTGTAGCCTATCAACCTGCGCGTTGGCGCACGTACCACGTGATAGGGCATCTGGGGGCTCATTGAGTTTCCCGGGCCGGTACAAGATATCGTAATTGTAGGTGGAGAGTTCGATTCTCCACCTTAAGATCTTGTCATTCTTGATTTTGCCCCGCTGCTTATTATGAAACATAAAAGCCACTGAACGCTGGTCAGTGAGCAGGGTAAATCGTTTTCCGGCCAGGTAATGCCGCCAATGTCGCACGGCTTCCACAATGGCCTGGGCCTCCTTTTCGACAGAGGAGTGTCGAATCTCGGGGCCCTGGAGGGTCCTTGAGAAAAAGGCCACGGGTCTCCCCGCCTGGTTAAGGGTTGCAGCTAGGGCAAAGTCGGATGCGTCGCTCTCCACTTGAAAAGGAAGGGACTCATCCACAGCGTGCATTGTGGCCTTCGCAATGTCTCCTTTTATGAGAGTGAAGGCTGCACAGGCCTCTGCTGTCAGGGGGAAGGAGGCGGACTTGATGAGGGGTCGGGCTTTATCCGCATAGTTGGGCACCCACTGAGCATAGTAAGAGAAAAACCCCAGGCATCTCTTCAGTGCTTTCTGGCAGTGGGGGAGGGGGAGCTCCATAAGGGGGCGCATTCTATCGGGGTCTGGGCCGATGACTCCGTTCTCCACTACGCAGCCAAGAATAGCGAGGCGCGTAGTACGAAACATACATTTGTCTTTGTTGTATGTGAGATTCAGCCGCTGGGCCGTCCGGAGGAATTTCTCTAGATTAACGTCGTGGTCCTGCTGGTCGTGGCCGCAGATGGTGACGTTGTCTAGATATGGGAAAGTGGCCTGGAGCGCGTTCTGGTCAACCATCCGGTCCATCTCCCGTTGGAAGACAGAAACTCCGTTGGTGACGCCGAAGGGAACTCTGAGAAAGTGATAGAGCCGACCGTCAGCTTCAAAAGCTGTGTACTGGCGGTCCTCAGCCCTGATGGGGAGCTGGTGGTATGCCGACTTCAGATCAATCGTCGAGAACACCCGGTATTGTGCTATCTGATTGACCATGTCAGATATGCGGGGGAGTGGGTATGCATCTAGTTGGGTGTAGCGATTGATCGTCTGGCTGTAGTCAATAACTAGGCGCTGTTTTTCGCCAGTCTTCACTACCACCACTTGTGCTCGCCATGGGCTGGTGCTACTTTCAATAATCCCTTCCTTCAGGAGTCTCGCTACCTCGGATTTAATGAAGCTCCTATCCCCAACACTGTAACGCCTGCTTTTGGTAGCGATGGGCTTACAGTCGCGGGTGAGGTTAGCGAACAAGGAGGGGGGGGGGACTTTAAGGGTGGAGAGGCTGCAAATGGTGCACGGCGGGCGATTTAAAAGCTGCTGGCTGCAGACTGTGTGTGGGGGGAGGGGTCCGTCATACGCTAATGTGACACTCTTAAGGTGGCACTGAAAATCCAACCCCAGTAGAACGGCAGCGCAGAGATGGGGCAGGACCAGAAGTTTAAAATTTTTGTATTCTGTGCCCCTTACTGAAAGGGTCACTACACAGTAGCCACCGACGTCCGCTGACTGGGCTTTGGAAGCCAAAGAGATCCGATGGCGCGTCGGCAGGACCGGGAGAGAGTAACTGCGCACCGTGTCGGGGTGGATAAAGCTCTCCGTGCTCCCGCTGTCAAAAAGGCAGGTAGTGGCGCGGCCGTTTACCGTAATATCCATCATGGACCTGGACAGTTGATGAGGGAGAGATTGGTCCAGCGTCACGGAGGCCAGCGTATGGTCGAGCGAGTCGATGTGGTCGTCAGATGAGGCGGTGGTTGAGTCCGGCTCCCCCGTGGTTGAAGTCGGAGGCGTCCAAGATGGCGGACAAAATGGCGGCGCCCACGGTCCCGATCCCCACGCGGCTGGGGGAGCCCAAGATGGCGGACAAGATGGCTGCGCCCACGGTTCGCACGCAGCGCTGCTGGCGTTAGCGGTCTTCCCTTTGCAGGCGCTAACGTAGTGACCTTTCTTCCCGCAGCCGGAGCAGGTAGCATTCTTCGCGGGGCAGCGTGCTCTAGGGTGTTTAGCTTGGCCACAAAAATAGCATTTTTGTGCCTTGGACATCGCTGCAGCAGTCGGAGGTGGCGGTCCCATGGCCCAAGATTGCGGCGTCCACGGCGCGGGGCGATGAGGGGAGAAAGCGTCCATATTTCTGTGGGCCGCGTCGAGCGAGAGCGCGAGGGACACTGCCTTTGTCAGGTCTATTTCACCCTTCTCCAGCAGCCTCTGCCGGGAGTAGTCGGACCTTAGACCCGCAACGAAAGCGTCTCGTATCAATCCCTCCGCATGTGCCGCGGCCGATACTTCCTTGCAGTCGCAGCCGCGTCCGAGTACCCGCAGTGCCCGTAGGAAGGCTTCCACCGATTCCCCGGGCTGCTGTCTGCGAGATCTTAAAAGGTGCCTGGCATAGACCGTGTTAACCGGGCGTGCATACTGCCCTTTCAGTAGGTCGATAGCCGCCGCGTAGGTCGTCGCATCTTGGATTAAAGTATAGACTTGGTGGCTCACCTTCGAGGCCAGGATTTTCAGTTTATTTTCATCAAGAGTCACGGTCGAGGCTTCCAGATACGCCTCAAAGCAACGCAGCCATTGTGCGAATTTAGTCGACGAACCCGCTTCTTGGGGGTCTAGGTCCAGGCATGTTGGTCTGAGGGCTCGCAGCAGCGCCTGCTGCTCAGCGTTTTGCGCCATCGGTTGATCAGCATCCGCAGCCAACATTTAACTTTGGTAATAAAATTGATGCACTATCAATTGCTACAAAAGACTGGAGATTGAGAAAGTAATAAACAGGCTTTTATTACCAAAGAACAGAGCATGCCTCTTGTGGTTGCCTGGTATCCAAAAGGGCTGGAGGCTTCTGAGCAGCGACCTTTATACCCAGCCATGAGGGTGGAGCCAGGGGCGGAGTCAGCTGAGGCATGCACAGACAAGTACAACAATATGCAAGAGTGAACAACAGTACTAACAGTGAACAACAATACTAACAACAGTGGTTTACCACAGCCATCACCTCCATGGTGCAATTAATGGGCTCCGCACCCTCTGATTCAAACCTGCACACCAGCCGATTAAACGCATTCAAATGCTGAGGACACAACACCACGTGCGCGCCCCTGCTTTGGCATCCATTGAGGTCAGTGCTGGTCATGGCATTCTCCCACTTTACAACAAATGGTGGGGCCCCATGATGTCGCACGTGCACGCCATCCCTTAGGACACCAATATTCTCTACTCGGTATACCGGCGCTGGCCGCGGTGACCCGCCCATTACCGGCATCCGGAGTACAATCCCCATTACAGTGTGGTTGGACTGGCCACAGTCAACTGGGACTGGGTATGCCTCTGAGGCCAGTCGGAGTTGGCACAGGCTCATTAAATTTTAGTGCAGTGAGGTGCTGGTTGCTGACCCACGAAGGGACGCGACCTTGCTGTAGGTCCTCCAAATTACTGCGCCCTTCGTTCAGCAGCCACGCACCGTACAACACACACGCATCGTTTTTCGCTGCCTGCGCCGAGGCATTCTGATCCTCCCTGATCAAACTATTGATCGTCTGAGCGTGTGCCTCCAGCTCGGCTATGACTTCCTTTAAATGTATCATCATAGCCTGATCCTCCCGTAACTCCGGCCCCTCTAGCTCGTTACCCTCCCGCAGTATCTTTCGCAGCTGGTCCCTTAAGGTGTTGACCTGCATCTGCAACTGTGCATCGTCCATACTGTTGATAATGGACGTGCCCATGCTGAAGGCTGTAGCCGCATCATTAAATACCCCCTGTCTATATCTCCCCGAACCAATGCGATGGTTTACCGTTAAATCGTACAGACTTTCCCGATTCACGTCCCCGTAACTTAATTCATAAAATTGTCGGAACATTTCCTTCAACAGGGCCTCATATAATGTTTCCGTTTCTACCGGACACCACCGGGGCAGCTGTACCCAGGTTAAATTTAGAATGACCGACGTGACTTTGTAGTGAACGTCTTGGTACAAGACCTTGCCAGTCGGGACTAACACTAACCCATTCCTCGGTCCCGGTGTGGTGGCGGGGCAACTAATCTGTGTTTCCTGTACCGGTGGGGCTGTGGGCAGGGGGTTCCTCTCGTGTGCTACCAGTTCTGTGGAAATTACTGTGTTGGGAGGGTCTGGGATCATGCAGGAGTCCCCAATAATGATCCCATCCGATCCTGGCCCCGGATTCCTGCCACCGCCGCAAGAAGGCGATCAACACACCTGCCGGGCAGACCCATTCTGACCCCCACATACACATGTAAATTCCCTGTTCCTCTTTCCACCATTTATTCCAGCACATTTCCACTCCCCCCCCCTCGCCCCCGCAATCTGTCGGTACATATCGTCCCCCAGTTTCTCCCAGTCCGTGGATCTGTTACCCTTGGCCTGGCCCAACTTCCTTAACCACCACCACCGTCCCAAGGGAATGTGTCCCTCACATCTTAGGCAGACACGTTTCCCCTCGGTCACCCTAACCCGTGTGGCTGTGACCTGCAGTTTGGGACACGGTATGGAAGCTTCTCCATACGTGAAATCCTCGCTGCCAGAGTACCGAGTCGGGTTCGATCCCAGCCATCCTGGTCACCTTCCCTCGTGGAAGTAAATGGCCATTCCATCCGTGCCTCCTGTCCTACCCCCCTGTGTCACGGTAGTCCCATTCCCTCCTGTGCAGCCATAGAGAAAGGACACCTCGGTGTCTCCTCTTTCCATGCTGCCAGTTCCGATCATCATTAGGAATAGAAGTACGATATCCATATCCCTTTGTTCCTCCGATCTCCTTTGGTTCCCTAGCAAAACAAAAGCAAAACAGTTCCGCTCTGTGAGAGGGTTTTCCTCCACTGATCTGGTTTTGGTTATTTACAAGATATTTACAGTGTTCCCTGCCGCATTAACGAGCACCCCATTTAAGACCTCTCCCATCGGGGCCTCTTGCGGCTCGTGGTTGGCAAGTAGGGAGGGGTCCACGGCACTCTAGGCCGTGGGACCCAACTGCTCCCCCTTATCGCCCCGTGCTCCGGGTCATCATCGTCCCACACCATGGGAGGAAGACCCACTCATGACTGTGCCCTGGTGCCTCTTGATCTTTGTTTTCCCCTCCTCGGGGTTAAATAACTTGCACTGGTTTACATGAAACCATTTTGTGCATTTCGGGAGTTTTACAGCATATACCATGGGGCTCGCTTTATCCATGATATTATATGGCCCTATATACAGCGGCTCGAACGCCCCTACTCGGGCGAAATTACGGACCATTACCTGGTCTCCCACCTTCCACTCGTGGGTTCTCTGGGGTTCTAACAGCAGCCGATTTTTCTGGTGCTGGCTCCCCAGGTTACTGGCTGCCTGTCAGTGAATCCGTTTCAATGTCTCGTACAGATTCTGGACAAACCTGTCCCGTTTTACCTCCCTGACCTGTGCTTCGGTGAGGACCGGCGCCAACACATGGGTTGGGATGCGCATAATCCTCCTGGTCATCAGCTCGTGTGAGGAGTACCCTGTGCTTCTGGAGGGGCTGGCCTGGACACCCGTTAACACTAGAGGCAAGACCTCGTCCCATCTCTGTGGGAACGGGCTTATTTCCTTCCTCAGTCTTTCTTTCAGTGTCCGGTTCATCCGCTCCACAATCCCCGATGACTGGGGGTTGTGAGCCACATGCCACTTCCCTTGTATTCCCAAGAGTTTTAAGGTGGCCTGCATCACCTGCCCCGTGAAATGGCTCACTTGGTCGGACTCCACGACCTGTGGCAACCCCCACCGGGAGAACACTTCCCTCACCAGGATTCTAGCTGTTGCTAGTGCCGTGGCTGTTCGGCAGGGGAAGACTTCCACCCACTTGGAGAAAACGTCCACCAGGACTAAACAGTACTTGTTGCCTGCTTTAGTGGTGGGCAGTGGTCTGATAAAATCGACCTGCAGGGACTGCCACGGCCCCTCTACCCTCCTGGTGTGTCCTATGGGGCTTTCCTGCACTGCGGATCGGGGTTATTGGCTGCGCACACCAAACAGTGCGCACAGAAAACTTGGACATCCTCCCTGAGTTGGGGCTACCACCCTGCTTCCTCTACCCTTTGCCAGGTAGTTTCCGGCCCTGGGTATCCCGCTCCCAGGCCCCCATGGGCCAGCTGGAGGAACTCCTCTCGGTGCTGCGCTGGGACTACCCACCGATCCCCTTTGAAAAGCATCCCCTCTTTGATACTAATGTCCGCTGCCCCGAACGGGCCTTCTATGGACTCCCCATTCTCTCTCTTTACCAAGACGGCCTTCAGGACGGGATCCTGGGCTTGGACCTGCTTTAAGTCCGGGGCCAAAGCTACCCACTGTGTGCCTCCCTTGTCCCGGATTGCGGCTACCGGACCTGCTTTGTACGGATCCCAGAATACTCCTTCCCTGGCCCCCTGTTTGGCCAGCTCGTCTGCCTTTTGGTTGCCCTCCCACTTGGGCTCTGTCTTTGAATGGACTTTAACTTTGTGAATATAGTGATCTCCCCGGGTGCCTGTGGCCTCCAAAATTTTACCTAGCAGCTAGGGGCTTCCCATCTGCGGACTTGAATCCGCGCCTGGCCCAGATTGCCAAGTATTCCATGCATGAGTTGCACGTGAACATAGAGTCCGAGCAAATGGTGTAGGTGGTGGGGAACTCATTGAGGTGGGTGACCATGTACGCCACCACCGCCAGTTCGGTGTACTGAGCGCTCAGAGTGTTGGGGAGTTTAGTGGCCTTCGCTATTTCAGCCGTAAGGTCACAGATTCCGCACCCGGTGAGACGCTCCCCCTTCACGACCGAATTAGACCCATCTATATAGATGTCCCGGCCCGTCGGGTGTATCCCGGCCCGGAATCCTTCATCTACATCCCACACCCCTTCTACTGTACACGTGTGGGCCGTCCCTGGGTAAATCATGTTGGCTGCTAGCTTTGGCTCGGTCAACCCCTGCACTTTCAAGTTCATCTGCGAGAGCAATAAAGTCCAGCGGGCAATGCGAGCACTGTTCACTGTCCTGTCCTTTATTCTCCCGTCCAACAACATCTGAGTGGGGGTATGGTGGGTGAGTAGAACTATCAGGGATGAACCCGTAAAGAGCTGTGAGCGCTTTACAGCCCAATGCGTGGCCAGGAGATGCCTCTCACAGTTGGAATATCCCCGTTCTACCTCGGTGAGAACCCTAGATGAGTAGACCACGGGCCATAGCTTGCTGTGTCGCTCCTGGAGCAACACCGTGCTCAAACTATCCCCGTTGGCTGCTACTACTAAGAAGAATTCTTCCCCACCGTTGATGGCTCCCAATGCGGGTGCTGTCTGCAAATCCCCTTTGAGGCGAGTGAACGCTTCCTGGCAGTTCTGATCCCACTCCCACTCGACTCCCTTGCAGAGGAGCCAAAGCAGAGGGGCTGCCGTGGCTGCGTAACCCTCTATGAAGTCCCGGCAGTACGCTGTGAGGCCCAGAAAAGACCTTACCCCGGTCACATTCTTGGGAGGGTAGCTCCTGTACTGCCTTCCTCCTAGCCTCGTCTGTGACCCTTACGGTCAGCCCGAGGAATTTGACTTCCTCCTGGCCGATCTGGGCTTTCTTGGGGTTGACCTTCAACCCTGCCTTCTGCAACAGCTTTAGCAGCTCGTCCAGTAGTGGCCCATGGTTCTCCCCCTCTGCGGAGAACAAAAGCAGGTCGTCCACATATTGGATTAACTGGTGGGGTCGGCTGAAGCCTTTTAATGCGTCTGCCATGCATTGGTGGAATATGGAGGGGCTGTTGTGGAACCCCTGGGGAAGGCATGTCCATGTATACCGCTGCCCTTTAAAAGTGAATGCAAACTTGTATTGGTCTTCCCGTCTGAGGGGAATCGACCAAAACCCGTTGGAGATATCCAGCACCGTGAATGCCGTTGCGATTGCTGGAATATAGGCACCAACGATATAGGTAAAAAGTGGGATGAGGTCCTAAAAGCAGAATATAGGGAGTTAGGAGGTAAATTAAAAAACAGGACCTCAAAGGTAGTGATGTGCTATCAATTACTCAAAAGACTGAGGTTAAGCGAGTAACTAACAGGCTTTTATTAACAAGAGAATGAAGGTGTGCCTCGAGTGGTCGACCAGTCCAGAATACAGAGGGACTGTGGAGCAGTCACCTTTATACCTGGACTCGTGGGAGGAGTCAGCCGAGGCATGTACAGACATGTACACAGTGGAATACAAACACCCACACAGGCAGGTATAACAGTGGTTTACCACATTCACCGCTTGTTTAAAAATGAGTCCGGCGGGGTGAAGTGTATTAAAAGTTTGTGTATTGGAGTCTCTCCGGAGGTCTTGTCTGCCGCTGTGATCGACGTGGCGACGGCAGGGGTAGTGAAGCTTCCGGTGTCGAGTCCCGCGTAGGCTGGGGCACTGGTGTGTAGTCCTCGTGGGTGTCGAGCGGGTCGCGGGGCCCAGGCGTGCCGCCTGCTGGGGTTGGATATTGTATTGTGGGGGGGGGTGGTAGTGGGTAGTGGGTTACTGGGGCCCCCGAGGGTGCGAGGTCTCGAATGGAGACTGTGTCCTCCCGCCCGTCCGGGTACGCAATGTAAGCATGGAGGAGGTCGACCCTCTCGACCAGGGGGTCCATTTTATGGGCCCTCACGTGTCTTCTCAGTAGGACCAGCCCTGGGGACGTCAGCCATGGCGGTAGCGATGTCCCCGATGTGGACTTCCTTGGGAAGACAAACATTTTCTCATGAGGGGTGGTGTTAGTGGCAGTGCAGAGCAGTGACCGAATAGAGTGGAGCGCATCGGGGAGCACATCCTGCCAGCAGGAGGTCGGAAGGCCCCTAGACTTTAAGGCTAGCAGGGTGGCCTTCCAAACTGTCGCATTCTCTATTTCCACCTGTCCGTTCCCCCGGGGGTTGTAACTGGTGGTCCTGCTTGTGGCAATACCCCTAGCGAGCAGGTACTGGCGGAGTTCGTCGCTCATAAACGATGAGCCCCGGTCGCTATGGATATAGCTGGGGAAACCGAACAGGGTGAAGAGGTCGTTCAGGCATTTAATGACCGTGGCACTGGTCATGTCCGGGCAGGGGATGGCGAACGGGAAACGGGAGTACTCATCAATAATGTTGAGGAAGTACACATTGCAGTCGGAGGAGGGGAGAGGCCCTTTAAAATCAACGCTCAGGCGCTCGAAGGGGCGAGTGGCTTTTATCAGGTGAGCCCTGTCTGGTCTATAAAAGTGCGGTTTGCACTCAGCGCAGACTTGGCAGTTCCTGGTCATGGTCCTGACCTCCTCAATGGAGTAAGGCAGGTTGCGGGCCTTGATGAAGTGGAAGAACCTGGTGACCCCCGGGTGGCAGAGGTCATTGTGGAGGGCCTGCAGTCTATCGATCTGCGCGCTGGCGCAGGTGCCACGCGATAGAGCATCCGGGGGTTCATTGAGCTTCCCGGGCCGGTACAAGATCTCGTAATTGTAGGTGGAAAGTTCGATTCTCCACCTCAAGATCTTGTCGTTTTTGATTTTGCCCCTCTGCTTGTTGTTAAACATAAAAGCAACTGAACGCCGGTCAGTGAGCAGGGTAAATCGTTTTCCGGCCAGGTAGTGCCTCCAATGATGCACAGCCTCCACAATAGCCTGGGCCTCCTTCTCAACAGCGGAGTGTCTGGTCTCTGGGCCCTGGAGGGTTCGTGAAAAGAAGGCCACGGGTCTCCCCGCCTGATTAAGGGTAGCGGCCAGGGCAAAGTCGGACGCGTCGCTTTCCACCTGGAAGGGGATGGATTCGTCCACTGCGTGCATGGTGGCTTTGGCAATGTCTTCCTTGATACGGTGGAAGGCTAAGCGGGCCTCTGCCGTCAAGGGAAAAGAGGTGGACTTGATCAGCGGACGGGCCTTGTCCGCATAGTAGGGGACCCACTGGGCGTAATAGGAGAAAAACCCTAGGCACCTCTTCAGGGCCTTGAGGCAGTGGGGCAGTGGGAGTTCCATAAGGGGACGCATCCGGTCGGGGTCGGGACCGATGACTCCGTGTTCCACAACACAGCCAAGGATGGCGAGGCGGGTTGTGCGGAATATGCACTTCTCCTTGTTATATGTCAGGTTCAGGAGTTGGGCGGTGCAGAGGAATTTTTCGAGGTTTGCGTCATGGTCCTGCGAGCCATGGCCGCAGATGGTCACATTGTCCAGATATGGGAAAGTGGCCTGCAACGCATTTTGATCGACCATCCGGTCCATCTCCCTTTGGAAGACGGAGACCCCGTTGGTGACGCCAAAGGGAACCCTAAGGAAGTGATAGCGGCGGCCGTTTGCCTCAAAGGCAGTATACTGGCGGTCCTCAGGGCGGACAGGGAGCTGGTGGTACGCTGATTTCAGGTCAATGGTCGAGAAGACGCGGTACTGCGCGATCTGGTTGACCATATCAGCTATGCGGGGGAGTGGGTAAGCGTCCAGCAGGGTATAGCGATTTATTGTCTGGCTGTAGTCGATGACCAGGCGCTGCTTCTCACTGGTCTTAACGACCACAACCTGGGCTCGCCAGGGGCTGGTGCTGCCCTCAATAATCTCCTCCTTCAGGAGCCGCTCCACTTCGGTTTTAATGAAAACCCTGTCCCCGGCACTGTATCGCCTGCTCTTTGTGGCGATGGGCTTACAGTCGGGGGTGAGGTTAGCAAACAGTGGGGGGGGGGTGACTCTGAGTGTGGAGAGGTTGCACCTGGTGCGCGGCGGGCAGTTTGGAAGCTGCTGGCTGCGGACTGTGAGTGGGGGGAGGGGTCCACCGTACGCCATCGTAACACTTTTAAGGTGGCACTGAAAATCTAACCCCAGTAGAACGGCAGCGCAGAGGTGGGGCAGGACCAGAAGTTTAAAATTATCATACACAGTCCCGTCTACTAAGAGTGTCACCACGCAGTAGCCGCCAATGTCCGCCGACTGGGACTCGGAGGCCATAGAAATCCGCTGGTGCGCAGGCAGGACTGGGAGAGAGCAACGCCACACCGTGTCGGGGTGGATGAAGCTCTCCGTGCTCCCAGAGTCAAAAAGGCAGGTTGTTTCATGACCATTTACCTTAATGTCCATTGTGGACCGGGCCAGTTGGTGCGGTCTCGCTTGGTCCAGCGTAACGGAGGCCAACGTGGGGGTCGGTGTGTCGCTGCGGGTATCAGATGAGGTGGTGTTGGGGGCCTGCTGCGTCCCGGCTGGCGTCCAAGATGGCGGCGTCCATGATCCCCATGTGGTTGGAGGCGTCCAAAATGGCTGCTGTTCCGGTGGTTCGCACATGGCTGGGGAGGCCCAAGATGGCGGCCCGCACGGCCCACACGCGGCGCTGCTGGGGTTCGGGGTGGCTTTGGCCCTGCAGACGCTGGCGTAGTGTCCCTTCTTCCCGCAGCCCGAGCAGATCGCATTTTTCGCCGGGCAGCGTGCTCTGGGGTGTTTGGCCTGGCCACAGAAGTAGCATTTCTGGCCTTGGGACACTGCTGCGGTAGTTGGGCCGTTGCTGGGATGTGGCTGGGGTGGCACGGCGCTATGAGACGGTCCTACCGTGTCCCAGGCTGTCGTTCCCTGCGGCGTCCACGGTGCAGAGGAGTAGGCATCCATGCCCCGGTAGGCTGCGTCCAATAATAGTGCGAGTTCAGAGGCCTTGTTGAGGTCGAGGTCACTCTGCTCCAACAGTTGCTGTCGGGTGTAATTGGACCTGTGGCCCGCTACAAAAGCGTCCCGGATAAGTTCCTCTGTGTACACGGCGGCCTTTACATCCTTACAACCACAGGCCCGGCCAAGCACAGACAGTGCCTGAAGGTATTCCTCGGTCGATTCCCCAGGTTGTTGTTTACGACTCCCCAGGATGTGCCTGGCGTACACCTCGTTCACTGGGCGCGTGTACTGGTCCTTGAGGAGCTTGAGAGCAGCCGTGTACGAGGTCGCATCCTGGATGACCGAGTACGCTCGGTGGTTCACTTTGGAGGTCAGGACATCCAGTTTGTCCTCATCCGATTTGACCGTTGCAGCGGAGGCAATCAGGAATCTTTCAAAGCACCTAAGCCAGTGAGCAAACTTGGTGGATGCGTCCGCCTCCCGATGGTCTAAGTCCAGGCATGCTGGTGTGAGGATCTTCTCCATTATAAAAAAATCTTGTTAATAAAATTGATGCGCTATCAATTACTCAAAAGACTGAGGTTAAGCGAGTAACTAACAGGCTTTTATTAACAAGAGAATGAAGGTGTGCCTCGAGTGGTCGACCAGTCCAGAATACAGAGGGACTGTGGAGCAGTCACCTTTATACCTGGACTCGTGGGAGGAGTCAGCCGAGGCATGTACAGACATGTACACAGTGGAATACAAACACCCACACAGGCAGGTATAACAGTGGTTTACCACAGGTAGTAATCTCAGGATTGCTACCAGTGCCACGTGCTAGTCAGAGTAGAAATAGAAGGATACTTCAGATGAATATGTGGCTAGAGGAATGGTGCCAGGGGGAGGGATTCAAGTTCCTGGGACATTGGAACCGGTTCTGGGGGAGGTGGGACCAGTTCAAACCGGACGGTCTGCACCTGGGCAGGGCTGGAACCGATGTCCTAGGGGGAGTGTTTGCTAGTGCTGTGGGGGAGGGTTTAAACTAAAATGGCAGGGGGTTGGGAACCTGAGCAGGGAGACAGAGGAAAGGGAAACAAGGATAAAAGCAAAAGATAGGAAGGAGAAAAACAAAAGTGGCAGTCAGAGAAATCAACGGTTTAAATCAAACGTGGCCACAGTAAATAATAATTCTAATAGGTCTAAGAGCGTTAAAAAAACAAGCCTGAAGGCTTTGTGTCTTAATGCGAGGAGCATTTGTAATAAGGTGGATGAATTGGCTGCGCAAATAGAGGTAAACGAATATGATTTGGTTGGGATTACGGAAACGTGGCTCAAGGATGGCCAAGACTGGGAACTCAACATCCAGGGGTATTCGATACTCCGGAAAGATAGGCAAAAAGGAAAGGGAGGAGGGGTAGCATTACTGGTTAAAGAAGGGATTAACACAATTGTAATGAAGGATATTAGCTCTGATGATGTGGAATCTGTATGGGTAGAATTGAGAAATACTAAGGGGAAAAAACATTAGTGGGAGTGGTATATAGATCTCCAAACAGTAAGACGGAGGTTGGGGATGGCATTAAAGGGGAAATTAAAGAAGCGTGCAATAAGGGCACAGCAGTCATCATGGGTGACTTTAATCTACATATAGATTGGGCTAACCAAATTAGTAACAATACTGTGGAGGAGGAATTCCTGGAGTGTTTATGGGTAGGTTTCCTGGACCAATATGTTGAGGAACCAACCAGAGATCAGGCCATCTTAGACTGGGTATTATGTAACGAGAAAGGATTAATTAGCAATCTTGTTGTACAAGGCCCCTTGGGTCGGAGCGATCATAATATGATCGAATTCTTCATTAAGATGGAGAATGAAGTAGTTGACTCAGAAACTAGGGTCCTCAATTTAAATAAAGGAAACTACGATGGTCTGAGGAGCGAGTTGGGTAGGATTGATTGGGGAATGGCACTCAAAGGGTTGACGGTGGATAGGCAATGGCAAACATTCAAAGACCGAATGAATGAACTACAGAAGTTGTTCATCCCAGTTTGGCATAAAAATAAAACAAAAAGGTGACTCAACCGTGGCTAACAAGGGAAATTAGGGATAGCATAAGATCCAAGGAGAGGACATACAAATTGGCCAGAAAAAGCAATAATCCTGAGGATTCGGAGCAGTTTACAATTCAACAAAGGAGGACAAAGGGATTAATTAAGAAAGGGAAAATAGAATGTGAGAGTAAGTTTTCAGGGAACATAAAAACTGACTGTAAAAGCTTTTATAGATATGTAAAGAGAAAAAGATTGGTGAAGTCAAGTGTAGGTCCCTTGCAGTCAGAATCGGGGGAATTTATAATGGGGAGCAAAGAAATGGCAGACCAACTAAATACATATTTTGGTTCTGTCTTCACAAAGGAGGACACAAATAACCTCCCAGAAATACCGCGGAACATAGGGTCTGATGAAAGGGTGGAACTGAAAGAAATCAGTGTTTGTAGGGAAATGGTGTTAGGAAAATTGATGGGACTGAAGGCCGATAAATCCCCAGGGCCTGATAATCTACATCCCAGGGTACTTAAGGAAGTGGCCCTAGAAATAGTAGATGCATTGCTGGTCATCTTCCAGAACTCAATAGACTCTGGAACAGTACCCATGGATTGGAGGGTAGCTAATGTTACCCCACTATTCAAAAAAGGTGGCAGAGAAAAAGCGGGGAATTATAGACCGGTAAGCCTGACATCGGTAATGGGGAAAATGCTAGAGTCCATTATAAAAGATGTAATAGCAGAGCACTTGGAAAGCAGTGACAGGATCGGACAAAGTCAACATGGATTTACAAAAGGTAAATCATGCTTGACTAATCTACTGGAATTTTTTGAGGATGTAACTGGTAAAATAGATAAGGGAGAACGAGTGGATGTGGTGTATTTGGACTTTCAGAAGGCTTTCGATAAGTTCCCGCATAAGAGGTTAGTGTGCAAAATTAAGGCACATGGGATTGGGGGCAAGGTATTGACTTGGATAGAGAACTGGTTGGCGGACAGAAAGCAAAGAGTTGGAATAAACGGGTCGTTTTCCGAGTGGCAGGCAGTGACTAGTGGGGTACCGCAAGGATTGGTCCTAGGACCCCAGCTGTTCACAATATATATTAATGATCTGGACGAGGGAATTGGATGTAATATCTCCAAATTTGCAGATGACACAAAGCTGGGTGGGAGGGTATGCTGTGAGGAGGATGTCATGAAACTCCAGTACGATTTGGACAGGTTGGGTGATTGGGCAGAAACATGGCAAATGCACTATAATGTGGATAAATGTGAGGTTATCCACTTTGGTGGCAAAAACAGGAAGGCAGATTATTATTTGAATGGCAATAGATTGGGAGAAGGGGAAGTGCAAAGAGACCTGGGTGTTCTTGTGCACCAGTCGCTGAAGGTAAGCATGCAGGTGCAGCAGGCGGTTAAGAAGGCAAATGGTATGTTGGCCTTCGTAGCAAGAGGGTTTGAGTACAAGAACAAGGATGTCTTGCTGCAGTTGTACAGGGCCTTGGTGAGACCGCACCTTGAGTATTGTGTGCAGTTTTGGTCACCTTACCTGAGGAAGGACGTTCTTGCCATGGAGGGAGTGCAGCGAAGATTCACCAGGCTGATACCTGGGATAGCAGGGATGACGTACGAGGAGAGATTGTGTCAATTGGGCTTATACTCACTGGAGTTTAGAAGATTGAGAGGGGATCTCATCGAAACCTATAAAATTCTGTCAGGTCTGGACAGACTAGATGCAGAAAGGATGTTTCTGATGGCTGGGGAGTCCAGAACCAGGGGTCATAGTCTAAGGATAAGGGGTAAGCCATTTAGGACTGAAATGAGGAGGAATTTCTTCGCCCAGAGAGTGGTGAACCTGTGGAATTCTCTGCCACAGAGGGCGGTGGAGGCCAGTTCATTAAATATATTCAAGAAAGAGTTGGATATATTTCTTGAGGCTAAAGGGATCAAGGGATATGGGGAGAAGGCAAGGACAGGGTACTGAATTTGGATGATCAGCCATGATCTCATTGAATGGTGGAGCAGGCTCGAAGGGCCAAATGGCCTACTCCTGCTCCTATCTTCTATGTTTCTATGTTTCTATGTATCAGATCGGCAACAGCTGCGACTGTGGGCGCACAAGCTGGGACCCGATAGTTCACGGTGGCTCTCCACGACTGGTCGGGTTTCTTCACCGGCCAGAGTGGTGAGTTCACGTGGGTGGCTATTAGTCTCAACACCCCGTTTTACCAGGGATCACAGTGCCATCTCCAAGACGCCTTCTGCCTCTCGGGGGAAACTATACTGCCTTTGTGGCCGTGACATGGGGTCCCCTTGCACCTGGACGTCTACCCCGGCCACCCTGCCACAATCGTGTTTATGGGTGGCGAATGCGGCGATGTTGTCCCGCACATTCGCCCGGTACTAGGCTGGGGTGCTACTAACCAACTGTTCCAGGTCGTAACTTCCTTTTGGTTTCATGGTGCATACACTACCCGCTCCTCCCTTACATCTGGGGATCAATATCACCTTGTCTGTCTTGTCCAAGACCACTGCCCCCCACAGGCAGTGATTCCTCAGGTCCACAATGACCCGGTTGGCTAACATGAAATCGGCCCCGAGGACTCCCCACCCTGGTTGCTCCCATTTCAATAGCATGCACTTCCATGTGGTGCGGAGGGACCCTAGCTCTATTTTCAGGGGTTTGGACATCGCCCCCACCTGCTCGTTCCCTGTGAATCCCGTTAGGCTAAATGGGACCTTGTTAGACCAGGGTGAATTGGTCGGGTCTTCCGAATGGACCACTGTGCTGGAAGCTCCGGTGTCCACCAAATATCTCCCCTGCACCGTCTCCACCCCCATCTCAACACAGGGCCTGTCCCACTCATCATAAGTGAGCGGACACCAGTACTCAGGCTGGGCGCATTCTAGTCAGTAGGAAGGCGGACATGCGGGTGCGGTCGGCGTTATGATGCTCACGGCAGCGTCTAGCCTTCCTTTGACCTTCCCCAGCACCGTGCGAAGGGCGGCCACCAGAACATGAAATGGTTCATTGCTCGCCTCCTTCGCCTCGGTGACCTGGGGTTTTCGCACAGGAGGACCCCCTCAGCCTGACCCCCCCTTTTGGACCGGGCAATCCCGCCTCCAGTGTCCCATCTTCCCACACTTAAAACAAGTCTTAGACTCGTCGGTGTTACCCCCTTCCTGACGCCATTCCTTCCTATCCCCCTTACTGGTCTACATCTCATATACCCTCCCCTTGAGTTTGACCTCCTCCCCAGAACTGGCCCTAAAAGCTAAGCCCAATTTCCGGAGCACGCCTGCCTCCGTGTTCATGAGGTCCTCAGAGTCAAACCATGCTTCTGCCTTGGCTTTAATCCGTGGCAGGCTGTTTGCTACCAGGGTCCTGAGCCAGTGATTTCTAGGGACCCCTATCAGTTGCGCACGGTCTGGCGCCCCTCCAGTTGCCTTTGCGTACACCGGCCATAGCCTGTCCGCAAATGCAGCCGGTGCCTCGCCGGCCAACTGTAGAGTCCATTCCACTTGTGAGCCCCATGGCTCTCAGGGTCTCCTCTTTCAACCCCTCTGTGGTGCCTCGTCCCGTTTTTGTGGTTGCGGACAGGCTCTGATACAGTTTCCCGTCAAGGGAGTGCAGCATCAGCCTGTGCATCTCGCCCTCACTACACCTGTTGATCCCCCCTACCTGCTCGACCTCCATAAAGTGAACTGAGGGGTCCCCGTCCTGTTTTAGTTTGGGCAACACTGCTACCATGGCTTGCAACTGCGGGGTGGTGAATGGGACCACGTAATCGCTCTGCAGCGGGCCCTGGTCACCGTTTGGTGTGGGTGGACTGTACTTTTGCTGCCGCAGAGGATACATTGGTCTTGGTGGCGCTTCCGGCGCTGGTGGGACTTCCCTGTCCTGAACCTTATCCTCTGCTTCCTGACCCTCCTCGTCCCACTCCACCTGGGTTTCCCCTGGTGCCATTAAACAGACCTTGCTTCTGGCCCTAGACAAGGCTTGGGTCAATTTTTTAATCCTTTCTTCGCAGGGACCGTGATCAGAGTCTTCATAGCCCCTACTTCTAGCTATCTTATGAGCTATTTTAATGTCCCTTAGCTGACCCTCCAAACCGTCAGCTCTCGTTGTTAATCTTGTGTTCTCCTCCCGTAAGGCCTGCTCATTTAACCTGGCCTCTGTAACCTGGCACCACAGGCATTCCCCCATATTACGGGAGGTCTCTTCCTGTGCATGTCTTTCCTGTCTTTCCTTGTGCAACTCCTCCACTAATCTACTCCCGACTATCCCCCTCGCGTCTGACTTGTCCTCAGACTCCTTCAGCTCATTTTTGAGCTTTTCAACCTACTCCCGGAGCAGTTGAACTTGCTTTTGGAAGCACAGGAGCCAGATCACCTTCTCTTTGGACTTCCTGTGCTCCTTGCTCCCTGTCCATTTTGTGGCCCTACCCTGGGGACTCTCAGAGCGCAACATCTCCAGCACCCATTGCTGGAATACGTTAACCTTTTTAAACACGTAGGAGGAAATTCTGTCCTCCATTCCGGATCTCTTGCCCTCCAAACTGTCATTATCTAATCCACAACCTATCGTCCTGCCGCGGTCGCCAAATCTGTAACCCGTTTTTGCGGTGGCCAATTTCCTATGGCCCCTGCCGCAATCGCCAATTATTGTAAGTGGTTTCACCCCGCCCGTAGCGAGCACGCAAACCCCCTTACTACAAGTTCTGGATGATAGGGATTACTGAGGACAGATTTGAACATGGACAGCGTTTTCGGGCTCTCCCGTACAGTGTTTATTAAGGTTAACAAAAACCACTCCACTCGCATACAGTACAAGCGGTGTGAACACAACAGTACAGTTTAAAACAGTACAACCCTGACTAGTCCAACAAGCCCCTGCCGTGCTGACTTACCACAGCCAAAAAACACCCTCCCGTGAACTCCCGTTGTGTGGCGGGCAGGAGAGAGAGAGCGAGCTATCCAAACTGCTCTTTTTATACCCCTCCAATACACAAACCGTTGTCTGTGGTTTTAACGGACACATGGCCTTGGGGAATGGGTTTTCGATCTCTTGAATAGTTTGAAATGATTTTTGATCTCTTTCGATCTTCCTGCTGATTAACTTAACGAGTTCATCTTGACTAGAACAATGAGTCGTTAGCCTTGTTAATCAAGACTTGGGAGTGGGCCTCTCGGGCCATTGTTCCCAGGACAGTTCGTTTCCATACGAATGAGTCATCTCCAGCTTGAGTGGGTTTTACACTGCTCACCCCCCCCCCAAACAGCCGGTCCAGTTTTTAATAGGGGTTAAAAATCCAGAAATCCATGAAGTCTGCGCTGACTGGTACAGACTCATTCTTCCCTTAATTGGATTCGCATCATTGATATATAGGTGGCTTCAGCTATAATCAATACACAAATTAAATTACCCTGCAAAACACAGCACAAACAGCGTTGTATTGAAACAATCATAACTTCACAAAACACGACCAGACAGGAGCTTGCTTTACAAGCATTGTTGTCATGAGCCATCGTTATGGAAGCAAGCTGTCTGTTTCTGCTAGAAAATAAAAACGCAGGAAAGCATCTCCAATTTGGTTGCAGTTAAAACCAAAAGAGGGCCATAAGCGTGAAATGAAGAATGGTCACTATGCCGATTGTGCGTCTCTATACAAGATGTGCTGTTCCAGACCAGACTCTCATCCTTTATTTGGCCACTGCCGGCGAGCCAAACGGTCTGAAATTCCTCTAGTTAAAATGGGTGGGCTGCTTGTGGAGTCACGACAGGTGCCAGCAGCTCGCCCAGAAATTGTAGATTAGGCCAGAAGCCCAATTTTGGGCGGGCCTTGAGCCGCTCGAGTCCGACGGCTGCATTGCCCCGTTCATGCCCGAAACCGGGTGCCGATTAATTTCTACCCCATATTGTTTAGCAAAAGGATTTAAATCAGATAACAAAAACCTTGTTCTCTGATCCCCCATTGGGAAAGGGAGGACCCAAATCTTTGGGACAGCATTATCAACAATTATGTATATCTTGTTAACTTTACACGAAGTGCAATTGTAAAAACACTGCGGAAATCACATTAGATGCGCAGTTAAAACGCGGAGGCATTTGGGTAGTTTTAAATTAAGAGTAATAGATTGTGACAGACTGCCTGAGGTAATGCTTTAGTTCCAAGTTAAGATACTTAAATGGGATCTTTTTGCCTTAATTATGAGTTCAACAGTGTTAGAGTGTACAGTAATATGTAGAACATTGCAATCTAACAATTAACCCAGCAGTACTGATTGTACATGTCTAGTGTAACTATATAAGTATGTGGTTAGTTATTTAGAAAAAAAGACTGCTGACAATCCAGGAAGAATACAAATTGCCAAAGATATATTCCAAAGGGCTAATTAAATACACTGTAGAGGAAGACAGAACTGTTTTCCATATCAACTAATTTGCCATCAGATTAATGTCATCCTACTTTTCAACAATGTAGGATGTACATGAATGCTACATATTACCTTGCTATGAAAACTATAAGCACTAACATTGCTAAGCACATACTGTACTGTAATCCTGGAAATTGAATTTTACTGTCATGCCAAGTTGACCCCAACTACTGCTGTGCTGTTCTAATTCGGAAACAAGTTTCTTGTTGTGTTTGAGACCATTATGTTGAGAATTGTATTATCCTTGAATGTATGCATTTAAGGGCTGATTCCTGATTGGCTGTTCCAAGTAAGGATCAGCACTTGCAGATAGCACTAGTCAAGATAATTCTGGTGCCACAGGCTGTGATTTTCCATCCATTTACATTAATAGATGGATAATCAAGGTCGTCGCACCCTTGATTGCCTGACCAGTGCCCCCTGCAAGTGCCACTCCTCACTGGGATTGGAAAATAAGCCCTTTAATGAAATAAAGTAGTTGTCAGTAGTTTATTTAATGGGGCACTATTCAGTTCTCCATGTCTCTGAAAGGTTCCAAGAATTATTCCAACCATTGGTGTACTTTACTCATGCTGATAGGTTGTTGTTGGTAGTGTCCTTTTTTATTTATTTGGTTTATACAGGACAAGTCCAGAGACAATCTAGGAATCACAATAGACCCTGAGACATATCCTAAATTCCAACCAGTTTGTCTGACAGTAATGTTGGTGACACCAAATTAACTGTGTATAAGAACTCGATTCAAGATAAAACTGCTGTATAAATTCAGATGTTATACTATTATGCACAAGTACATGAGTAGCAATGTATCCTTACAAACCTTTCCAGAAATACACAAAGAACAATATTAGAGTTACTCAGTGGCTTTAACTGTCCATTAGGGAGTAGTGGCAACAACGACCCAGTTGAGCTTCAATAGAAAATAGAGATGAAGGAAACATAATGGAACTGGTGGAGCTGCACCGAAAAGAAGATGTTTCCTTTTGTGCTTCATTGACAAGTAATAGGAAAGCTCCAAAAGACGAATCACTATATTTAAGTATTGCAGACTCCAGGGTGACTAGTTTGATGAGATGGCTGCTGGTTCCATCTTTCAGAGGCAAATTGAACACAAGCTGCTCCTTATTTTCCAAGATTCTGAAAGTTAACGAGCTGGCAATGAGAAATGCCAACCAATTGCTGATAGCTTTCTTAACCAGAACTGGCATTCACATTAGACTATCAGGGCATAGTCAGGCGTGTCCTACATTGCTTTTATCTCTCTCTGTACCTGCTTTAAAAAACAAATAAGGGGTAAAATGAACTTAACCCCTCTTTCGGGAAACTGGTTACTCACCCGATTTACATTTTGCGCGATTTAACTTTCCTTTGAAGTCACTGGAGTGCAAAATTATGCAAAGCGTGAGATGAGTGGCAAATCAGTTTCCCGCTGGATGGGCTAAGTTAAAATGACCCCTTCAGTACTTATTCTGTTTGTAAGAAGTATGAATATGAACTTTAGTTTAGCGCCTGGGAGTGTGTTATGTAGTTTTTCTAGTCTAACATATGGATAATGTACACATTTATGTACAGTTTTACATGAAACAAGCACTATTGAACTGTGCCTTGAGCATAGTTGAACAGCTATACAACCAATTGGAGAAACTTTGCGTGAGCTAGACTACACGCTTCACAAGCAGGACATCCAGGATTGTGTCTACCTGGATTATAATGATGACCAGATTGTTATAACGACGGAAGAATTCCAGCAGCCTGCACCAGCAGAGGAAGAGGCGGCATGAATCAGGAAATTCAATAAAATCTCCCTTTCTGTTAAAGGTAACTTCAATACAAGAATGAATCCAGCACCAAGTGTCACGCTATTCACTCCAAAAATAACAACTTCTTCCACATAAGCACAGCTAGCCCACACTTATTGAATGAGTGACACAGATGACCTTGTGTTCTAGGTCTGTATCTTGTACTAAAACAATGGCCTGCATCTTAAAGTAATGAAACAACAACTTATGTTAAAACAGTTCCCTTATTACAGCAAAATTTGCCAAGGTGCTTCATAGCTCGAAGTAAAACCCCAACAGGAGTAGAAAGGGACGTAGGACAGGTAGCCAAAGGCACAAAGAGGTAGGTTTTAACACACAAGCAAAATACTGCGGATGTTGGAAATCTGAAATAAAAACAGAAAATGCTAGAACTCAGCAGGTCAGGCAGCATCTGTGGAGAGAGAAACAGTTATTAGGGGCGATTTTCCCACTGGAAGCGGGATGGAGGCGGGTTTCGGTTTGGGTGGATTGCAAACCCACCTCCATTGATAGGTTTGAAAAAATTGCGATTTTCCCCTAATTGCCCAGTTGATTTCAGAGGTGTGGGTTGCCCTTGGTCAATTAGTGTTTTGGGACTGAAACTCGCCTCTGCTGATGTCAGTTTTCCAGCCTTTTTTAAGGGCTGCTTGCTGCCTTGGATCATTCCACTGGATTTCTGTCAATACTGCACCACCTACAACATCTTCTGAGAAACCACTATGTCCAATTCCAAGGCAAGGGCCTCCCCGAGGCTCTCGGATGAAGCACTGCAAATGTTGGTTGAGGGGGTGAGAGCTAGCAGGGAGGTGCTCTTCCCCTCATCTGGGAGGAAGAGGCCTTCCAAAGAAACCAAGGCTGTGTGGGTGCAGCTGGCAAAGGATATAACCTCCAGATCTGTGTGCAGATTGGGTGAATGTTTATGTGTATTGATGAAATGCCATCCATATTGGAAAGCATTAAAATGATTTGATGGCAAAATGTTGGCGTGATGGCATCTGTTCTTTTGCCTTAGGCAGCTCCACATTGCGGGCTCTACGACACTTGCATTGTGAGGTTGGTGGCCAGAGTGAAAGGAGGCCAGAGAGTCATGTCCATTGTCTATGATGTCTTAAAATGGAGCCAAGGACATGTGCCAACATAGGCAACCTATGCAAATCTGGCCAGGATTAGTGCATCCCTTGCATCTCGGGCAGCCACGTGCTTGCATGTTGCCGCTGCTGCTGGTCGATAGACCGGCGCTCTGACTTCCTCCTGCTCCTCCTCCTGCTCCTCCTCCTCAGCTTCCTCCTCCTCCTCCTCATCCTCATACTTATCTGAGGAGGGCTGGAACTGAGCCACGTGCTCATCAGGAAGCTGCAAGCCACGACGCTGTGCCATGTTGTGCAGTGCACAGTAGACCATGACCATTCTGGAGACCCTGAATGGGGTATAC
Source organism: Somniosus microcephalus (assembly GCF_052327205.1). Taxonomy (NCBI): domain Eukaryota; kingdom Metazoa; phylum Chordata; class Chondrichthyes; order Squaliformes; family Somniosidae; genus Somniosus; species Somniosus microcephalus. The sequence continues at coordinate 213,214,769 of NC_140992.1, forward strand.
TGCAGGGCTCCACCTGATAGGTCAAGGCATTGGAAGCGCATCTTCAACAACCCAATGGTTTGCTCGATGATTGACCTGGTCGAAGTGTGGCTGGCGTTGCAGCGCTCTTCAGTCTCATTAGCTGGCCTCCTGATCGGCGTCATTAGCCACTTCTTCAGGGGGTAGCCTTTGTCACCAAGGAGCCATCTGTTAAGTTGGTTTGGTGGATTGAAAAGCGGAGGAACACTAGAGTGCCACAGGGTGAAAGAGTCATGGCAACTACCACAGAACTTTGCGCAAACATGCAAAATCTCCTTCTTGTGGTTACACAGCAGCTGTACATTGAGGGAGTGGAAGCCCTTGCGGTTGACAAAGACAGCTGGGTTGTGATGGGGTGCCCTAAGGGCCACATGTGTGCAGTCTATGATGCCCTGCACCATCGGCAAGCCTGCCATATTTGCAAAGCCAACCGCACGCGCGGTTATATTTGCTTGATCCCTTGAGAACTGGATGAAATTTTGGGCCTTTGCAAAAAGAGCATTGGTAACCTGCATGATGCAACTGTGGGCGGCCGACTGGGAGATGCCGCTGATGGCTGCTGATGATCCCTGGAAGGAGCCTGAGGCAAAGAAGTTGAGTCCGGTGGTGACTTTGACAGCCACTGGTAAGGGGTGTCCACCTGTTCCTCTGGGCACCAGGTCTTGCTGCAGCAGTCCGCTGATCTATTGGACAAACTCTCGCGAAAGTCTCAGCCTCCTTTGGCACTGCTGCTCACTCATGTTGAGGTAGCTTATCCTCTGTCTGTAAACCCCCTGTTGGGGGTATCTCCTGCAGCGAGGTACTTCGATGCACTGGCGCCTTCTGCCCTGTGCAGCATCAGGTGGCTGAGCAGGAGGTTGGGGCTCCTGTTGCTGTTGCTGCTGAGCTGCCTGGTTCTGCTGCTGCCGTGGATGCTCCTCATCCGAATCTGAGGCCCATGGTGAAAGGAAATGAATGGTTCCCATGCTGCTTTTAGATGGGTCCATTGGGGAAGTGCTCATTCCAAGCGGGGAGCGGGTCTTCCAAGGAGGTCCCACGGATAGATAGAAGCTGCCACACCTCCGACTTTGGAAGGCCTGCTAAAAGTGCTGAAAGACCTTTTAATGCAAAGTTCTGGCACCTGCAACTAATCCCTGATGCAAGCTCCATTTTAATAGTGGAGCTGCAGCTGTGAGGAGGCCACCCACTTGTCAACCCGCCAGGTTTAGCTGGCATGGTTTAGGAGGGTCGTGAAACACGCTAGAAATGTCAAAAAATAACGAGGGCCTCTCAAAATAGGATTAGAGAGGCCCTTAACGACCATTTAAGGCTCTTAACAACCCCTCTGGCCAGCTGGAGACGGGATCGTTTCCCGCCCTGCAAAACCGACACCGGCAAAATTGCGCGGAGGCGGGTTCCGAACCCGTTCTCATTTTTCCGCCTTTCCCACCTCCAAACCTGCCTCCTTGGGGCTGAGAAAATCGCCTTCAACGTTTCAGGTCAATGGCCTTTCATCAGAACTGGAAAAAGTTAGAGATGTAACAGATATTAAACAAGTGCAGAGGCAGGAAAAGGGGGAGGGGAGAAAAGAACAAAAGGGAAGTTCTGTGATAGGGTGGAAGGCAGGAGAGATTAAATGACTAAAGGGATGATGGTGCAAGGCAAAAGGGGGGTGGTAATGGGACATGAAAAGAAACAAAAGATGGCTCTAGTGCAGTTCCTCAAGCTTCTGTTGAGCTTTGCTGTTCCACCTTCGATTAGGCACTTTACAGCCTTCTAGATTTAACATTGCATTCAACAATTTCAGACCATAACCCCTGCTCCCATTTTTTTCAGACAGCAGCTGTTGGTAATGATTCTGCTGTTGTCATTTACAGCTCCTCAAGTCCCATCTTTTGTTTCTTTTCTTGTTTCATTACCACCCCCTTTTGCCTTGCACAACCTTCCCTTTAGTCATTTAATCACTCCTGCCTTCCACCCTTCACAGAGCTTCCCTTTTGTTCTTTCCTCCCCTCCCCCCTTTCCCTGCCTGTGTACTTGCTTATAGCTTGTTAAATCTCTAACTTTTTCCCGTTCTGATGAAAGGTCATCGACCTGAAATGTCAACTCGGTTTCTTTTTTTTAAATTCGTTTGTGGGATGTGGGCATTGCTGGCAAGGCCAGCATTATTGTCCATCTCTAATTGCCCTTGAGAAGGTCGTGGTGAGCCGCCTTCTTGAACCGCTGCAGTCCATGTAGTCAGGATGGTGTGTGACTTGGAGGGGAACTTGGAGGTGGTGGTGTTCCCACACGCCTGCTGCCCTTGTCCTTCTAGGTGGAAGAGGCCGCGGGTGTGGGAGGTGCTGCCGAAGAAGCCTTGGCGAGTTACTGCAGTGCATCTTGTAGATGGTACACACTGCAGCCACTGTACGCCGGTGGTGGAGGGAATGAATGTTTAAGGTGGTGGATGGGGTGCCAATCAAGCGAGCTGCTTTGTCCTGGATGGTGTTGAGCTTCTTGAGTGTTGTTGGAGCTGCACTCATCCAGGCAAGTGGAGAGTATTCCATCACACTCCGTACTTGTGCCTTGTAGATGGTGGAAAGGCTTTGGGGAGTCAGGAGGTGAGACACTCGCCGCAGAATACCGAGCCTCTGACCAGCTCTTGTTGCCACAGTATTTATGTGGCTGGTCCAGTTAAATTTCTGGTGAATGGTGACCCCCAGGATGTTGATGGTGGGGTATCGGCAATGGTAATGCTGTTGAATGTCATGGGGTGGTGGTTAGACTCTCTCTTGTTGGAGATAGTCATTGCCTGGCACTTCAGTGGTGCGAATGTTACCTGTCACTTATCAGCCCAAGCCTGAATGTCGTCCAGGTCTTGCTGCGTGCGGGCATGGACTGCTTCATTATCTGAAGAGCTGTGAATGGCGCTGAACACTGTGCAGTCATCAGCGAACATCCCCATTTTTGACCTTATGTTGGATGGAAGGTCATTGATGAAGCAGCTGAAGATGGTTGGGCCTAGGACACTGCTGCCAGTTCTCTCTCCACAGACGCTGCCCAACCTGCTGAGGTAGGTTTTTAAGGTGGCTTAGAAAAGTGAAGAATGATGTAGCAAGGCAGAGGGATTTAGGGAGGGAGTTTCAGAGAGTGAGGGAAATACGTCTGAAGCTTCTGTCACTGAGTGCGAGGTGGAGGGAGCAAGGGACGCAGCAGAAGTGTATGAGTTGGGACATAAGCATTGAGGAGTTTGGAGATATAGGGGGTTAAAATTCAAAATGGGTGGTAGCAGATTGTCTGACCATTATGCTCCACATCCGATTTTCCTTCCCATTCACTTTAACGGAAATGAAAATCAGGTGGGATGTATAACTGGCGGCTGGTCCGCTGCCATACAGTTTGCGTGTCTGCCAAAGTAGGATTTTACCTCCCAAGGGTGGAGTGAGCTCATGAAGGGATTTGTAGATGAGAATGAGGATTTTGAAGGCTGAGGTATGGGGAGCCAATGGAGATTGGCAGGGCATTGGTGTGGTGTGGGGGCAGGTGGTAGTAAAATGGTGGGGCTTTGTGTGGAACAGGGTGCAGGGGGCCAATTCCTGGATGAGTAGGAATTTATGGAGAGTGGAGCTCATGAATCAATTCTGGACTTCAGGCAAAATCAAGTCTGGAAATAATAAAGGCAAGACGAACCATTACTGAATCAAACCATCCAATCTAAATAAAACAGAAATCAGAATTAAACTTAGCATTTTAAAATGTGTCTATTGTTTTATCTTGTTTTACCTCATAGTGTACCCATCCTGTGTTCAGGTACACGTGACATGGATGGTTATTTACTGGTGTCTAAATTAAAATTATTTGCTTTTTGTTCTAAATTTTAGGATTATATGAAATCATAGGGAAGTAAAAAATAAGAATTTCTGTGGGACCCTTATACAAACTGAACGCATGTTCTACTATTGTTCCCAAGTACAAATCTAGATACATTTTATGTAGCTGCAGCCAGATAGTAGAGAAGGTTATTATGGGAATGTTTCCAGGATGATGTCTTCGCACGTTTTGTTTCATTATCCCCCTGCCCCAAATCTTGATTAAGGTTATCCTATGACATCATAACAGGTAACTAATTGGAAAAGAAATCAGAAATTCCTAAATTTGATTTTGAGATATCTCCCAAAACTAGCTTGTCTCTCATATATGAAGCAAGGCAGTGACCAGCAAGGGTCAAGACAACAAGAGTATTCTATACTGATGTGAGTCAAAAATTTCAGTTAAACTATGACACTATTGTAGAAGATTTGTTGTTACTGGAATAGAAACCGATCATCTCAAAAATTGCAATTTGCGGAATGGATGGTTATCTCATTCTATCTGGCTGTATCTAAGCTTAAAGTCCTGCAGTCTGGTCAGTGCAGTACTGTAGATCCAGGGCTCTCAACCAGGGGTCTGTGACCCCCTAGGGGTATGCGAGAAGGTTTCAAGGGGTCCGCCAAAAATAAGATTCTTGGCTGATACTGCCCTCCGCCCAACATCACCTCTTATCATTGACTGGCAGCGATGCCCTTTGAGCCCTTACTTATGGTGGGAGGGCGGAGCTGTGGGAACACAGCTCAGTGCAACCAATAAGGATTGTGGGTGAGGAGTGCAGTACCTATCAGAAGTTGGGTGTATCTCAACCTGCTAGAGTGTAGCTCACACGCAAGCTCGCACAACCTGAGCCCGGGTTGTCCGCAGTGCGGCCGTAACATGTTCATAGACTTGCACGGGTGGTCGGGGCCTCTCACTCTGACCGAGGTGGACGAGAAGCCGACTCAGCCCCTCCGCATCAAATATGACAATGTGGACATAGATGTGCTGGGTAAAGTGTAGACCCCGACCCAGGTACTGACTGCAGCTGAGAGCTGAACACACAGGAACTGCTACAGAGCCTGGAGAGTGCAACAAGAGGCAAAAAAAAGAATTAATCTGCACATAAAGGGGGAAACATTCAGTTGGTTGCGCCACCCATTAGCGCCTTAAGAGGGCCAACTAGCGCCCGGGTGCGGCACTGCCCACGCCTCCCGCCAAATTCAGCGGGAGGTTAGTGGTGGCACTAGCCGTTAGTGCTGCGCCGCTGGCGATGACGTCATCGGTGTGCGTAGCGCCCCGCTGACGCCCCGGCCGCGATCTTCGGGAGCGTCCCCTGATTTACCGCCGGACGCTATGTCCGACAGAGTCAGGGTGGCATACCTGCGGCCGGGGAGGTGCAAATTAAAGGCGAGGTGCGGGGCGGCCATTTTTGTTGTTGGCCGCCTGCCAGCACCTGCCTGCGCTCCCGTCCCCGGCCTCCGGAACCCCCCCCCCGCGGAGTGCCGGCTGCGCTCCAAGAGCCCGGCACTTCTCTTGGGTGCCGGGCTCTTTTGCCGGCACTCCCGATCCCCGGGGGCCCAGCTGGGCTCCAGGTTGCGCTGCACAAGTCCCCTCCCCTTTAAGGCCCTCCTCCCTCTTTGGGCGCAAACGACCAATTTCTGGCGCGGGGGCGCTAACGCCCCGGCAAAGTTAGCGCCCCAAACAGGGCTATACGGAATTTCTCCCCCAAAGTGCCTAAAGGCACATATGGGAATGAACTCAGCTGTTGGAAATTAATAACATTGATGGGGGAGGAAACATAGAAACACAGAAGATAGGAGCAGGAGTAGGCCATTCGGCCCCTTGAGTCTGTTCCGCCATTTAATGAGATCATGGCTGATCATCCAAATTCAGTACCCTGTCCCTGCTTTCTCCCCATATCCCTTGATCCCTTTAGCCTTAAGAAATATATCTAACTCCTTCCTGAATATATTTAATGAATTGGCCTCAACTGCCTTCTATGGTAGAGAATTCCACAGGTTCACCACTCTCTGGGTGAAGAAATTCCTCCTCATCTCAGTCCTAAATGGCTTACCCCTTATCCTTAGACTGTGACCCCTGGTTCTGGACTCCCCCACCATCGGGAACATCCTTCCTGCATCTAGTCTGTCTAGTCCTGTTAGAATTTTATACGTTTCAATGAGATCCCCACTCATTCTTCTAAACTCCAGCAAATATAAGCCTAATCGACCCAATCTCTCCTCATATGCCATTCCTGCCATCCCAGGTATCAGTTTGGTGAATCTTCGCTGCACTCTCTCCATGTCAAGAATATCCTTCCTCAGATAAGTTGAAAAAAACTGCACACAATACTCAAGGTGTGCTCTCACCAAGGCCCTGTACAACTGCAGCAAGACATCCTTGCTCCTGTACTCGAATCCTCTCGCTATGAAGGCCAACCTACCATTTGCCTTCTTAACCGCCTGCTGCACCTGCATGCTTACCTTCAGCGACTGATGCACAAGGACACCCAGGTCTCGTTGCACTTCCCCTTTTCCCAATCTATTGCAGTTCAGATAATAATCTGTCTTCCTGTTTTTGCCACCGAAGTGGATAACCTCACATTTATCCACATTATACTGCATTTGCCATGCATCTGCCCAATCACCCAACCTGTCCAAATCATACTGGAATTTCTCTGCATCCTCCTCACAGCACAGATGCCCACCCAGCTTTGTCTCATCTGCAAACTTGGAGATGTTACACCTAGTTCCCTCGTCTAGATCATTTATATACATTGTGAATAGCTGGGGTCCTAGCACCGATCCCTGTGGTACCTCACTAGTCACTGCCTGCCACTCGGAAAATGACCCGTTTATTCCAACTCTTTGCTTCCTGTCTGCCAACCAGTTCTCTATCCAAGGCAGTACCTTACCCCCAATCCCATGTGCTTTAACTTTGCACGCTAATCTCTTATGCGGGACCTTATCGAAAGCCTTCTGAAAGTCCAAATACACCACATCCACTGGTTCTCCCTTATCTATTCTACCAGTTACATCCTCAAAGAATTCCAGTAGATTAGTCAAGCATGATTTACCTTTTGTAAATCCATGTTGACTTTGTCCGATCCTGTCACTGTTTTCCAAGTGCTATGCTATTACATCTTTTATAATGGACTCTAGCATTTTCCCCACTACCGATGTCAGGCTTACCGGTCTATAATTCCCTGTTTTCTCTCTACCACCTTTTTTAAATAGTGGGGTTACATTAGCTATCCTTCAATCCATGGGAACTGTTCCAGAGTCTATAGAATTTTGGAAGATGACCAGCAATGCATCTACTATTTCTCGGGCCACTTCCTTAAGTACCCTAGGATGTAAATTATCAGGCCCTGGGGATTTATCGGCCTTCAATCCCATCAATTTCCCGAACACCATTTCCCTACAAATACTGATTTCATTCAATTCCTCCCTGTCATTAGACCCTATGTTCCCCGACATCTCTGGGAGATTATTTGTGTCCTCCTTTGTGAAGACAGAACCAAAGTATGTATTTAATTGGTCAGCCATTTCTTTGTTCCCCATTATAAATTCCCCTAATTCTGACTGCAAGGGACCTACACTTGACTTCACCAATCTTTTTCTCTTCACATATTTATAGAAGCTTTTACAGTCAGTTTTTATGTTCCCTGAAAGCTTACTCTCATAATCTATTTCCCCCCTCTTAATTAATCTCTTTGTCCTCCTTTGCTGAATCCTAGACTGCTCCCAATCCTCAGGTTTGCTGCTTTTTCTGGCCAAATTATATGCCCTCTCCTTGGATCTTATGCTATCCCTAATTTCCCTTGTTAGCCACGGTTGAGTCACCTTTTTTATTTTATTTTTATGCCAAACAGGGATGAACAAATTCTGTAGTTCATCCATGCGATCTTTAAATGTTTGCCATTGCCTATCCACCGTCAACCCTTTAAGTAGCCTTCCCCATCCATCCTAGCCAACTCGTGCCTCATGCCATCGTATTTTCCTTTATTTAAATTCAGGACCCTAGTCTCTGAATCAACTACTGCACTCTCCATCTTAATGAAGAATTCGATCATATTATGATCGCTCCTCCCCAAGGGGCCTCGCACAACAAGATTGCTAATTAATCCTTTCTCATTACATAATACCCAGTCTAAGATGGCCTGATCTGTAGTTGGTTCCTCGACATATTGGTCCAGGAAACCATCCCGTATACACTCTAGGAATTCCTCCTCCAGAGTATTGTTACTAATTTGGTTAGCCCAATCTATATGTAGATTAAAGTCACCCATGATAACTGCTGTGCCCTTATTGCACGCGTTCTCTAATTTCCCGTTTAATGCCATCCCCAACCTCAGCATTACTGTTTGGGGGTCTGTATACAACTCCCACTAATGTTTTCTGTCCCTTGGTATTTCTCAGCTCTGCTCATACAGATTCCACATCATCAGAGCTAATATCCTTCCTCACAATATCTTTGCTCCTATACTCGAATCCTCTTGCTATGAAGACCAACATACCATTTGCCTTCTTAACTGCCTGTTGCACCTGCATGCTTACCTTCAGCGACTGGTGCACAAGGACACCAAGGTCTCGTTGCACTTCCCCTTTTCCCAATCTATTGCCGTTCAGATAATAATCTGTCTTCCTGTTTTTGCCGCCAAAGTGGATAACCTCGCATTTATCCACATTATACTGCATCTGCCATGCATCTGCACAATCACCCAACCTGTCCAAATCATACTGGAGTTTCTCTGCATCCTCCTTACAGCACACACGTCCACCCAGCTTTGTGTCGTCTGCAAACTTGGAGATATTACATCTAGTTCCCTCATCCAGATCATTAATATATATTGTGAATATCTGGGGTCCTAGCACCGATCCCTGCGGTACCCCACTAGTCACTGCCTACCACTCGGAAAAAGAGCCATTTATTCCAATTGGGAACTGGACACTGTCAGGCTGACCTTAACATCAAAGTACATGTTGTGTGTCATTCTATCACTTTCGACTTCTGTTATTATTAATACTGGATTTCAATTTAATAACCATTGGAAAGCAAACTAAACAATTACTGAAATATTTATTTCAAAGTGACTACAGTAGAAGCTGTGTTTATTTTGCTGCTGCAAAGTTGGCAGCCATCCTCTTACACCGCACCTGGGCCTCCTGCATGAACCCATTCGACTGTTGGTCGCAAACTTTCCAGCGATTAAAAATTAACAAGCCGCTTTGAGAATTTTGATACTTTATCCCAACTTTTAAAAAATGGTGTTGAGTATTTATTAATGTTTTTATATACATCTCTGCTTATGTTGAGCTCTTCATATACTTAGAAACATGCAGCTCTCTGTGAGAGACATTGGCCTAGAAATTCAGTTGCCTTAGCGCCGCTTTTGAGGCGCTAGAGGGACTAGCGCCAGAGTTATGGCCAGTTTAAAAATTCCCTGGGGCCCTAAATCGGCGTTGCACCGGTAGCGCTGCGCCGGCACCGATGACGTCATCGGTGTGCGCAGCGTCCCGGTTGCCATGCCGACGGGCCCTAGCGCCGAAATTCAGTTGCGGCCGCCTCGCCCGTGGCAGCCGCAACTAAGACTCTGGCAACAGAGTCTTGCATGAGTTTGCGCCGGCGCATTAAAGGCCCCGCGGCGGCCGGCCGCTTTCCCGCCGGCCGCCTGCCCGCAGCTCCCTCCCCGGACTTCTCCCCCCCACCCCCCGGAACAGATGCAAGCCCGGCACTTGTCCGAGGTGCCGGGCTCATTTTTAGACAGATTTGCGCGGGCCGCGGCCGGGTGCAGGCAGCTCCTCCTTAACGGAAGGAGGAGGCCTGCACTTCCCGAGCCTGCCGCACCACATCGGGTGCCGCAGCGCCGGAATTGCGGCGCGAAACGGCAGTTAGCGCCGATTTACCGCCGCAAAGACCCTTCAGTAGCGCCGGCAGCCGTTTGGGCGCGGCCCTGCTGAATTTTTGGCGCGCGCAGGGGGACTTAGCGCCGGCACTAACTTCCGGCGCTAAAGCCCTGGCTAAGCCAAAACCCAATTTCTAGGCCCAAGTGCTTAAGATTATTCATTGAATTCTTTTGATGAATGAGGAAATATATTTTTCTTTATTTAAGGGATTTGAGGCTGAGGGAGTTGAGCTGGGGTGGAGTTCATCTGTATAGGTATAGTCCATAAATTTAGAAACCAAATATTATTACTGTGAGGAAGGAATTGAAGATTGGCAGAGAGTCTCTTTGAATTGTTCGGGAAGGTAGAAAGTGGAAAAAGGTACTCGCAGGAAATATTACAGGCCACCACAAAATGAACAGAGATGGATGTACTGCTATGAAAGGCCATATAAAAGATTAGTGCTAGGGACTCAGTTGTAACCGTCGAGGTTTTATTCTTCATGACATTGATTGGGACTTACAGTTGGGACAGCAGGTGAGGGAACCCACAAGAGGAAGGCAATATTGGATTTGCTCCTAATTAATGGGGGCTGGGAAATAAAAAACTGAGCTGATCTTAGGAAAGATTGATAGTCACAGTGTTACTTTTAAGGATGAAATGAGGATTGAACAGATAATGAAAACAATGAAGGAATTGATTTTCAGGAGAACAACCTGTGAGGGGATGAAACATCAAATCAAAGTAGTAAAATGGTAGAGACCGTAGTACCGTTGTTAAACAGAGTACACGGGTTTCAAACATTTTTTGGAGCAGTTAATGGCTTAAAAATACATGCCGGCATTTTTCTTGAGCAAGAAGGGAAGAGAAGAATTAGGCCTATTAAACTCTTGGTGACATTGGCTGCTTTATTACCGATTTGCCAACTAGTGAAAACAGGATTAAGTATTAACAGCAATGTAGAAATCCAATGGAAAACAATTCAAGTAGAAACTTGTTTGCAGTTCAAAATAATCTCACAAAACTTTAAAACATTATTTTAAATAAGGCCACCCAGTTGTGGAAATGTAACCATTAGCAACAGGCTACAAATTTCATGAGAGAATTTATCCCTGTGGGTTATAAGGTCTACCTCACTTGTGTGATAAAACCCTGTTTCCACCAGGTAGCTTCTGCTTTTCCTTTTCAAATAAGGAAGGACATTTCTGAAACTTATCTTCCCTTCTAATTGTGTGCCATGCAAATAGAATTAGTGAAACAGCTGAAGACTTAAAAACACAAATGGCCAAAAAAGAACAAATAACATTTCACTAATGCTCCCTTAAAAATGTTATAAAAATGCAAATTTTTCTCTCCATCTTTTCAACATCACACAGAAACTGGTGATGCAGTCGAAACACAATTGAGTAAATAAGAATAGGAGAAGCAATGCATTTCAGTGACAACCATCTTTCAATCTTTGAGAATGGGGCTGATGTGGACGAGGGAGATCATTTAAAGCTTTGTGAGAAATGGATTGAAGCATTACTCTGAATGTGATTGACAAAAACAAGTGCTGTGATCATCACTTGCAACAGCAGTTCGACGGGATGCATAACTGAATGACAAAATGAAGAACCAGAGAGCAGAGATTATCTGTGGTGTGTACAAAACAAGTCTGACTTTTTTCTGAGAGTTTGTCAGTGATGAAAGCTTCACTTAGAACAACCAATATTGTATAGCCCTTGGCTTATACTGAGTTTTTTTTTAAGGAATTGTCATTAGAAAGATGTTTAGAATAAAAAGCATTCGAATTAGAGATTGCCATCAAAGTCCACAGTTTTTGATGGATGAAGAAACTATCAGTTATGTGGAGCTTTACACGGAGGAAATAAATAATGAGAAGTGATATTTTCATATTTTATTTTTAAACTGGTTTGTGGTTTAAGCTGCAACTTTGACAGGTTAACAGAGGTTGTCAGGTAAAAAAATACAACTTTTCATTGGTTAATCATGGAGATTGGGGAACTTTGGTGGGTCCAGTTAGAGAGTTAGTTGGGTTTTCACCTGGTGATTCACAACTCACAAGCGAGCACAAGCAGACACTGGTGGCAGGGACAGCTGGGGAGAGTCCGCAGCGGGCGGGAGTGGGGGGGGCACAATCCTTTCCAAGCTCTGCTCAGCTGGACACAGATGCTGAACCCCTGGTGTCATCGTTGAGAAAGAGAATGATAGAGGTGCATCAGCAACTTTACGAAGTACTGTCAGACGTGCCATGCACACTCTCCACAATAGTGAAGAGTGAGGAATCCAACTCTTAATACTAGTGGCTTGGTGGAGCACGTAATTGTGAGAATGTCTGCCATGTAGTGAGTGGCCGACTCCATGGAGCTTCAAGCAAGGCTTTCAAATGAGTGCATGTAGGCCATGACCATGGCCGTGCAGACTTTGGATGCCAACATGCCTGCTGCCTTAAACAGGATGGCAGATACCCTGGGCAGGATTTTCATTGGGCCGTGGAGGCGGGATTGGAGGCGTGTGGGGGTTTAAAATCGCGAAATCAGGGGGCACGAACCCATCCCGCCCCAACCCGCCTCCATGCCAGTTTCAAAGGAGGCAGATACCCGACCTGTGCTGGGAGCCGCCTCCCCGAGGCGGGAAGGGGATTAGTGCCAATTAACTGCCTGTTAACAGGCAGTTTTTAGCCTAATCCCTATTTTTATCCCTGGAGTGTGGGATTCCCGACTGCTCCAAACCACGCCAAGTTAGCGAGGTGGACCGTCGGGCTGAAGGGCTTGGAGGGTTCGAGATGTCCGGTGTTCAGGTGAGTGATGGGTGCATGAGTGCAGAGGTGAGTGTCTTTGGTGTGTGTAAAGTGTTTAAAGCAGTTTTACTTACCTTTACAGCCTTCCTTCAGGCCTCGGGAGTCCCTCATCTCACCGGCACAGAAAGCAGAATGGCCGCGAGCTGTCAAAATCTGCAGCCTTCTGCTTTCTGTTCTGGAGCGATCTCTAAATCAGCCTGAGAGGAAGGAATTAACTTGGACTACAGATTGTCAGCTTCAAAGAGCTGTCAAACGTTGATATTTCATCTGTCAAAAGCTCTTGACAGATGAAATGTCAATCTGTGACGTCACCTGTTGCCGGGTGGCCCTTAATTGGCCTGCTGAGCCTGCTGGGCGGGCTCAACAAGGTCAATCAAGTGAAAATCGAGTGGGTTGGCCACAACTCGATGGAGGCGGGACTACAACCCAAAAGTTGTAGTCCCGCCTCCTACACGCCTCCAGTATCAAAACCCAGCCCTTTTTCTGTGGCCTTACAATGTGTCACTGATCTTCACCAAGCTGCTCTCCAGCAGAGTGGTAGGAGTGATGTGGCGCTGGCCCAGGAGAGGGATGATGGCAAAACGGGACATGGAAGTGGGAACTCCACTCAATGTGCTCCGACTTTTCACTCATTGTACCCACTTCCCCCCGACCCCTCAGCCAGTACCTGACATGTTGCCTTGTGTCCCGATGTCAGAGTCTGCAGGTGGAGCAGTCTTTGGCGTGGCCTGCAGAGGCTCTGAAACCCAGAGGTCATAGGCCAAAAGCATCTCAGCAGTCAGAGCAGGGATCTAAGCAACCTGCCTCTACCTCTGCTGAAGCTACACGGGATGCATCACTTAGAAGTGGTAACATAGAAACATAGAAGATAGGAGCAGGAGTAGGCCATTTGGCCCCTCGAGCCTGCTCCGCCATTCAATGCGATCATGGCTGATCATCCAAAATCAGTACCCGGTCCCTGCTTTCTCCCCATATCCCTTGATCCCTTTAGCCTTAAGAAATATATCCAACTCCTTCTTGAATATATTTAATGAATTGGCCTCTACTGCCTTCTGTGGAAGAGAATTCCACAGGTTCACCACTCTCTGGGTGAAGAAATTCCTCCTCATCTCTGTCCTAAATGGCTTACCCCTTATCCTTAGATTGTGACCCCTGGTTCTGGACTCCTCGACCATCGGGAACATCCTTCCTGCATCTAGTCTGTCTAGTCCTGTTAGAATTTTATAAGTTTCAATTAGATCCCCTCTCATTCTTCTAAACTCCAGCGAGTACAAGCCCAATCGACCCAATCTCTCCTCATACGCCATTCCTGCCATCCCAGGTATCAGCCTGGTGAATCTTCGCTGCACTCCTTCCATGGCAAGAACATTCTTCCTCAGATAAGGTGACCAAAACTGCACACAATACTCAAGATGTGGTCTCACCAAGGCCCTGTACAACTGCAGCAAGACATCCTTGTTCCTGTACTCAAACCCTCTCTCTACGAAGGCCAACATACCATTTGCCTTCTTAACCGCCTGCTGCACCTGCATGCTTACCTTCAGCGACTGGTGCACAAGGACGCCCAGGTCTCGTTGCACTTCCACTTCTCCCAATCTATTGCCATTCAGATAATAATCTGCCTTCTTGTTTTTGACACTAAAGTGGATAACCTCGCATTTATCCACGTTATATTGCATCTGCCATGCTTCTGCCCAATTACCCAACCTGTCCAAATCATACTGGAGTTTCTTGGCATCTTCCTCACAGCACACATGCCCACCCAACTTTGTGTTGTCTGCAAACTTGGAGATATTACATCTAGTTCCCTCGTCCAGATCATTGATATATATTGTGAATAGCTGGGGTCCAAGGACCGATCCCCGTGGTACCCCACTAGTCACTGCCTGCCACTCGGAAAAACGCCCGTTTATTCGAACTCTTTGCTTTCTGTCTGCCAACCAGTTCTCTATCCAAGTCAATACCTTGCCCCCAATCCCATGTGCCTTAACTTTACACGCTAATCTCCTATGTGGGACCTTATCGAAAGCCTTTTGAAAGTCCAAATACACCACATCCACTGGTTCTCCCTTATCTATTTTACCAGTTACATCCTCAAAAAATTCCAGTAGATTAGTCAAGCACGATTTACCTTTTGTAAATCCATGTTGACTTTGTCCGATCCTGTTACTGTTTTCCAAGTGCTCTGCTATTACATCTTTTATAATGGACTCTAGCATTTTCCCCACTACCGATGTCAGGCTTACCGGTCTGTAATTCCCCGTTTTCTCTCTACCACCTTTTTTGAATAGTGGGGTAACATTAGCTATCCTCCAATCCATGGGCACTGTTCTAGATTCCATCGAATGTTGAAAGATGATCAGCAATGCATCTACTATTTCTAGGGCCACTTCCTTAAGTACCCTAGGGTGTAGATTATCAGGCCCTGGGGATTTATCGGCCTTCAATCCCGTCAATTTCTCTAACACCATTTCCCTACAAACACTTATTTATATCAGTTCCTCCCTTTCATTGGACCCTATGTTCCCCAACATCTCTGGGAGGTTATTTGTGTCCTCCTTTGTGAAGACAGAACCAAAGTATGTATTTAATTGGTCACCCATTTTTTTGTTCCCCATTATAAATTCCCCTGATTCTGACTGCAAGGGACCTACGCTTGACTTCACCAATCTTTTTCTCTTAACATATCTATAAAAGCTTTTACAGTCAGTTTTTATGTTCCCTGCAAGCTTACTCTCATACTCTATTTTCCCCCTCTTAATTAATCCCTTTGTCCTCTTTTGTTGAATCCTAAACTGCTCCCAATCCTCAGGTTTACTGCTTTTTCTGGCCAATTTATATGTCCTCTCCTTGAATCTTATGCTCTCCCTAATTTCTCTTGTTAGCCATGGTTGAGTCACCTTTTTTGGTTTATTTTTATGCCAAACTGGGACGAACAAATTCTGTAGTTCATCCATGCGATCTTTGAGTGTTTGCCATTGCCTATCCACCATCAACGCTTTGAGTGACATTCCCCAATCAATCCTACCCAACTCACGCCTCATACCATCGTAGTTTCCTTTATTTAAATTCAGGACCCTAGTCTCTGAGTCAACTACTTCACTCTCCATCTTAATGAAGAATTCGATCATATTATTATTGCTCCGACCCAAGGGGCCTAGCACAACAAGATTGCTAATTAATCCTTTCTCATTACATAATACCCAATCTAAGATGGCCTGATCTCTAGTTGGTTCCTCGACATATTGGTCCAGGAAACCATCCCGTATACACTCCAGGAATTCCTCCTCCACAATATTGTTACTAATTTGGTTAGCCCAATCTATATGTAGATTAAATGTAGGTAGAACGCGTAAGGTCAAGAAATTGTAATTCACGAAGGATATGTATGTAGGTGTTTGACAAAATGTTACGTTGGAAAGTTTCCTTATTTTATAATGGCACATTAAATTTATTGATCAGCACCACTTCGAAGTCTTGCCCATTATTGTGCTCAAGTGCCAACTCGTCCTTTCAGTTGCTTCATGATAAATGTCAATACATGACAGGACCCATTGGTCAGATGTGCAATGGGTGCATGCGTGATTGAAGGACTGTTTTGTGCAAAGGGAGCGGACTGTAGGATTTCATTTTTCTTTCCTGTGCGAGTCACCGCTAGCTTAACCTTCGAGCTATTAGGGCATCCCTGGCATCATGGGCAGCAGTGTATGCAGTTGGTCTGGCAATGGGTGCTCCATCTTCATATTCCTCCTACTCTTCTTCAATGTTCTCCTCGTCTGAAGATGAGTGATGAGTAGTGCCTCTTGCGACCTCAGCCCCTCTGTTTGTCTCTTCTCTCCTGTGCGCCTCTCTCCTGTGCGCCTCTCTCCTGTGCCCCTCTCTCCTGTGCCCCTCCCTCCTGTGCTCCTCTCCCCTGTGCACTCTCCCCTGTGCACCTCTCTCCTGTGCACCTCTCTCCTGTGTCCCTCTCTCCTGCGCATCTCCCTCCTGCGCACCTCTCTCCTGTGTCCCTCTCTCCTGTGCACCTCCCTCCTGCGCACCTCCCTCCTGCGCACCTCCCTCCTGCGTCCCTCTCTCCTGCGCACCTCCCTCCTGCGCACCTCCCTCCTGCGCACCTCCCTCCTGCGCACCTCCCTCCTGCGCACCTCCCTCCTGTGCATGTGCTGATTCCACCACAGCATGTCGTCGCTTCTGTACTTCAATGGCTGTGCTTTGGGACGTCCTGAAGTTATGAAAGGCGTTGTATAAATGCGAGCTCTTTCTTTCTTTCTTTAATGGAAATGTGGGGGGAAACGGGTGTGTTGGGGTCGGGTATGTATTAACATTAAAGAAAAATGAAGCGCGACAGCAAGCCAGCTCCAACGTACTGAGTTCCGGGGTTAACTGAGGCACGTTTTGCTGCGTGTGAGTAACCTGCTCTCTGGAGTGGGTGCGGACACTAGCGCAGGCGGCTGGGTAATTATGGCACCATGTAACCTTATAATTACATGCAAATGAGGGGCTTTTAAAATGAATTTAAAATTCCTTTGGATTTAACGCCTCCAGCACAGGTTTCCCGGAACTCAGAAAACATGTCTGGGAAAAGGAGGTGAGTTTCAGCTGCAGTTCATGGGGATCTTTAAACATCAGATTGCCCGATATGAATAAAGGCTCAACGCTCACAAATGCTATGCCATTTCCCTCTGGCAAACTTTTAGCAGAGAGTTCCTGTCAACATAGAGGTTTTTGGAAATATTTGGAGCCTATCAAACGGCCACCAGAGGATGGAAGGTGCCATGGGTATTTTTCAAACTGTATCAGAAGAGGAAGAGAATCACTGTGCACAGCAGAGCCAATGTGCTGTGGTGGGATCGAGTGGGGCACAGGAGGGAGGGGCACAGGAGGGAGGCCCAGGAGAGAGGTCCGCAGGAGAAACGGGCACAGGAGGGAGGTGCACAGGAGAGAGGCCCAGGAGAGAGGGGCTCAGGAGGGAGGGGCACAGGAGGGAGATGCACAGGAGAGAGGTACACAGGAGGGAGGTGCACAGGAGGGAGGTGCACAGGAGAGGGGCCCAGGAGGGAGGTGCACAGGAGGGAGGTGCACAGGAGGGAGGTGCACAGGAGGGAGGGGCACAGGAGGGAGGGGCACAGGAGGGAGATGCACAGGAGGGAGGGGCACAGGAGAGAGGCACAGGAGAGAGGCACAGGAGGGAGGGGCACAGGAGGGAGGGGCGCAGGAGGGAGGGGCGCAGGAGGGAGGGGCGCAGGAGGGAGGGGCGCAGGAGGGAGGGGCGCTGGAGGGAAGGGCGCAGGAGAGAGGCCCAGGAGGGAGGGGCACAGGAGGGAGGTGCACAGGAGAGAGGTGCACGGGCGAGAGGTGCACGGGCGAGAGGTGCACGGGCGAGAGGTGCACGGGCGAGAGGTGCACGGGGGGGAGTTGCACAGGAGAGAGGGGCACAGGAGAGAGCTGCACAGGAGGGAGGTGCACAGGAGGGAGGTGCACTGGAGAGAGGTGCACGGGGGAGAGGAGCACAGAAGAGAGGGACACTGGAGAGAGGCGCACAGGAGGGAGGGGCACAGGAGAGAGGGGCACAGGAGAGAGCTGCACAGGAGGGAGGTGCACAGGAGGGAGGTGCACAGGAGGGAGGTGCACTGGAGAGAGGTGCACGGGGGAGAGGAGCACAGAAGAGAGGGACACTGGAGAGAGGCGCACAGGAGGGAGGGGCGCAGGAGAGAGGGGCACAGGAGGGAGGGGCACAGGAGAGAGGGGCACAGGAGAGAGGGGCACAGGAGAGAGGGGCAAAGTTGGCAGGGGTAAAGGAGAGAAGCACACAGGAGAGAGGTGAACAGGAGGGAGGGGCACAGGAGAGAGGTGCACAGGGCGGAGTTGCACAGGAGAGGGGCAGAGGAGGGAGGGGCACAGGAGGGAGTGACATAGTCGAGAGTGGCACAGTCGAGAGGGGCACAGCCGAGAGGCGCACAGTTGAGAGGGGCACAAGAGAGAGGGGCACAAGAGAGAGGGGCACAGGAGAGAGGGGCACAGGAGAGAGGGACATAGGAGAGAGGTGCACATGAGGTAGAGGAAAACAGGAGAGAGGTGCACAGGAGGGAGGGGCAGCTGAGAGAAGTCCTCAGAAGGGAGGCGCGCAGTAGAGAGGTACACAGGAAAGAGGTACACAGGAGAAAGGGGCACAGGAGGGATTTGCACAGGAGAGAGGTGCACAGGAAAGAGGGGCACAGGAGGGATTTGCACAGGAGAGAGTTACACAAGAGAGAGGGGCACATGAGAGATGGGCACAGGAGAGATGGCACAGGAGAGATGGGCACAGGAGGGAGGGGCACAGGAGAGTGGCGCACAGGAGAGAGATGCACAGGAGAGAGAATCACAGGAGAGAGGTGCACAGGAGAGACGGGCACAGGTGGCAGGGGCAAAGGAGAGAGGCACACAGGAGAGAGGTGCATGGGGGAGAGGTGCCCAGGAGGGATGTGCACAGGAGAGATGGCACAGGAGAGATGGGCACAGGAGGGAGGGGCACAGGAGAGAGATGCACAGGAGAGAGAATCACAGGAGAGAGGTGCACAGGAGAGACGGGCACAGGTGGCAGGGACAAAGGAGAGAGGCACACAGGAGAGAGGTGCACGGGGGAGAGGTGCCCAGGAGGGATGTGCACAGGAGAGAGGTGCACAGTGTCGTGTATTGATTGCGAGTTTGACACCAGTAAATACGGTAATGTAATGTGCGAGTTTGATACGAGTAAATACGGTAATGTAATGTGCATTGCATTATGGGAATTACCCGGGAAAGCAGCAGTCGGCCATTTTACCAATAAAGAGAAGATTGCAGTTCTAAGCCTGTCTGCCTGACTCTGATTTAATTCGACATATCTACATGCTTGATTGAACGTATTAAAGCATAGATACAACATTGGCGACAAGGATAACGAACAGAATCACTTTAAATAGGTAGATGCCCAAGTTTTAGTTAGCTAGGATGGAGAAGACCGGCATACAAAATTTTGCATGTTTCGCCAAGCCAGCCACATTGGGTCCAAGATGGACGAGGTGGTTAACGTCTTTTGAGATTTATGCCGACGGCAAAGGACTCATTATCGACGATACCTCTACAGCTGCCACGAAGCAGAGGAGAAGAGCTCTACTTCTACACCTAGCAGGACCAGATGTCCAGGATATCTTTTCGACTCTACCGGACACAGGAGAGCCAGCAGACTACACGGCGGCGGTTAGTGCTTTGAATCACTTCTTCGTGCCCCAGTTCAACGTAGAATTTGCTAGACAGACTTTTCATAAGTTGTCCCAGAAGACAGGTGAGACTGCAACAATTTGCTACTCGCTTGCGGCAGGCTGCTAAAGACTGTGCTTTTGGGGGGGATGTGGATAATCAAATAAGAGACGCTATCCTGAGTAGGTGCACGTCAGCCTATGTGCGGAGGAAATTGCTAGAGGAAGAACATGGTCTAACGCTCGTCCGCACGTTACAATTGGCCTCACTATGTGAAAACGTCGAGGAGCAGATGTCAGCCATGTCATGTACAGAGAAGGCAGAGACAGATACTGTTCGTCGTGTTACACAGAAAAGAGGGTATTATGCGAAAAGCTCGACAGAGAACCCAAAGGGAAATGGCGATAGGAACGAAAGGAAATGTTACAGATGTGGACACACAGACCACATGGGCAGAGATCCGAAATGCCCAGCACGCGGACAAACGTGTCATAAATGCAAGGGAAAGGATCATTTCTCCAAAGTATGCCACACAAAGGGTACAAAGAAACACAGTGTGAACAATGTAGAGGAACAAAATGACTTTGCATTTGCTGTTACTAGAAATAACGGGACAGAGAGACTTACCTTTTGTGTGGGGGGAGTAAACCTGAGAATGTTAATTGATTTGGGTGCAACTAATAATGTGATAGATGAGAATACATGGGAAGGATTAAAGTCAGAACACATTAAGTGTCAGTCACATGTCCCTAAGACAGAGAGAAAGTTATTCTCTTATGCTTCTAGCCGACCACTGTCAGTTAAAGGATTATTCACATGTGGGATTACAATAGGTAAGAGAACTGAGCAGGCGGAGTTCATTGTGGTTAAAGGCCATGGAGAGCCGTTGCTAGGAAGGGAGACAGCCATGAAACTGGGAGTTTTAAAAATAGGCGCAGATGTCTCAGCTGTGGTAGATGTAAGACAGCTACTAGAACAGCGGTATCCAAAGGTGTTCCAGGGAGTAGGAAGGCTGAACACAAAACAGATCAGTTTGTATATCGACCCACAAGTGAAGCCTGTGGCCCAGCCACTCAGGCGTATACCATTCAACTTAAGGCGGGCAGTAGAGGCCAAAATAAAACAATTGAGGGACATGGACATTATCGATCCTGTAACTGGTCCCACCCCATGGGTAAATCCTGTGGTTATTGTACCAAAAGTGGATAAGGATGTAAGGTTATGCCTAGACATGAGACGAGCAAACCAGGCAATAGTGAGGGAACGATATCCAATCCTCACCGTTGATGAGATACTCCAAGGTATGAACGGCTTGACGGTGTTTAGTAAGCTAGACCTGAAATGGGGTTATCACCAGCTAGAACTGACCCCTGAGTCACGAGAAATCACAACATTTGCAGTACATAACGGAGTATGCAGGTACAAGAGGCTGATATTTGGTGTATCTTCAGCTAGTGAGCAATATCAGCACTAGATAGCTAATGCCTTAGCTGGAATAGAGGGTGTTGAAAACATCTCAGACGACATTATCGTGCATGCACACGACCAGGAAACGCACGACAGACACCTGCACGCTGTCATGACCAGACTAATGGAAAGTGGTCTGACATTAAACTCAGAGAAGTGCCAATTCAACATGGACCGATTGATTTTCATGGGAATCCTGTTGTCTGAAAAGGGCATCGGACCAACAGCAGAGAGAGTGCGAGCGGTGGCAGAAGCTCGGGAACTAGAGAATGCTACAGAGGTGAGGAGTTTCTTGGGACTCGTTGGGTACAGTAGCAGATTCATCCCACAGTTTGCAATGCTATCAGAGCCACTGCGACGCCTGACGAGAAAAGACACACCATTTAAATTTGGATCACAACAGAGACAGTCATTCAGTGCACTCAAGGAAGAGTTGGCCAGAGCCGGCACTTTAGCATATTTTGATAAGGACGCACCAACCAAGGTGATAGCAGATGCCAGTCCTGTAGGTTTAAGCGCAGTACTAGTTCAGGACCAACAGGGACAAGAGGTGCCAATATGCTATGTAAGTCGTAGTTTAACAGTCTGTGAGAGGAAATACTCTCAGAGAGAGAGGCCTTAGCTCTTGTATGGGCTTGTGAGAGGCTGCATCCATATGTGTATGGCTGAAAATTTAACTTGGTAACTGACCATAAGCCATTACAAGTGATATACGGCCCACACTCTAAACCCTGTGCCCGTATAGAGAGATGGGTACTTAGACTACAGCCGTACGATTTCAAGGTGATACACATTCCAGGCAAACAAAACATTGCAGACCCACTGCGGGAGACAGCAAAACAGGAGAGACATTCTCATGGCTCAGATGAATACGTGAGATTTGTGGCTGTGAGTGCGACACCAAGAGCACTCACTACTAGAGAGGTGGAGGAAGCCTCTGCTACCGACCCAGAGCTGATTGAGGTACGGAAGGCAATCACAAATTGACATTTTGAGAACTGTAAAGCTTATGCAGCAATTGCAAACAAGCTGTGCGTAGTGGGGTACCTAGTTCTTCGGGGAACACGCATTGTGCTACCCACAGTGTTACACGCACGAGCCCTGGTGTTAGCACATGAAGGACACTTGGGAATAGTTGGAACAAAGCAACATCTCAGAACCAAGGTTTGGTGGCCTGGCATGGAGAAGGCAGCTGAAAAACACTGTAAAGCGTGCCACGGCTGTCAGATAGTAGCCAGACCCGACCCACCTGAACCGTTGAGACCAACACCATTACCGGAGGGCCCCTGGCAGGATGTAGCTATAGACTTACTGGGACCCTTGCCATCCAACCACTCCATTCTTGTGGTAGTTGATTATTATAGTCGCTACTATGAATACGACATCATGACCTCCACAACAACAGGGAAGGTTAATGATAGTTTAGAGTCAATCTTCAGCCGTCATGGTTTGCCAATCACCTGCAAATCTGTTAATGGTCCCCAATTCAGATCTGAATTATTCAAAGAATACTGTGAAAACAACGGGATCAAACACCTGAAAACGACAGCAAAATGGGCTCAGGCTAACAGAGAAGTCGAGCGCCAGAATGCATCGCTGATGAAGAGAATCAGAATTGCTCAGTCAGAAGGACTAGATTGGAAACGTGAAGTTAGAAAATATGTGACTGTGTACAGGAGCATTGACCATGCCACGACAGGAAAGAGCCCAGCAGAGCTGCTCTTTAAACGGAAAATGAGAGGAAAGCTGCCAGACATCAGAGAGTCGCGCGCAGACATGGAAGTACATGACCGGGACGCAGAACAAAAAGGCACAGCAGGGAGGGTCACAGGAGAAGATGGGCCCAGGAGAGAGGTGCGCAGGAGAGAGCTGCACAGGGGAGATGTGCACCAGTAGGAAGGGCACAGGGGAGAGGTGCACAGTAGAGTGGAGCACAGGGGAGAGGTGCACAGGAGAGAGGAGCACAGGAGAGAGGAGCACGGGAGAAGTTCAAAGGGAGACGTGCACAGGAGAGAGGGGCACAGGAGAGGAGCACAGGTGGGAGGTGCACAGGAGAGAGGGGCAGCTGTGAGAAGTGCACAGGAGAGAGGGGCAGCTGTGAGAAGTGCACAGGAGAGAGGTGCACAGGAGGGAGGTGCACAGGAGGGAGGTGCACAGGAGGGAGGTGCACAGGAGGGAGGTGCACAGGAGAGACGGGCACTGGAGAGAGGAGCACAGGAGAGAGGGGCACAGGAGAGAGGGGCACAGGAAAGGGGCACAGGAGGGGGAGGAGCACAGGAGAGAGGTGTGCAGGAGAGAGGGGCACAGGAGAGGGGCACAGGAGGGAGGGGCACAGGGAAGAGGGGCACAGGAGAGAGGTGCAGGAGAGAAGTGCACAGGAGAGAGAGCGCAGGAGGGAGGGGCGCAGGACCGAGGGGCACAGGAGAGAGGTGCTCAGGAGAGAGGGGCAAGGGGTAGAGTTGCCCAGGAGGGAGGGGCACAGGAGAGGGGCACAGGAGAGAGGATCACAGGAGAGAGGATCACAGGAGAGAGGATCACAGGAGAGAGGGGCACAGGAGGGAGGGGCACAGGAGGGAGGGGCACAGGAGGGAGGGGCACAGGAGGGAGGGGCACAGGAGGGAGGGGCACAGGAGGGAGGGGCACAGGAGGGAGGGGCACAGGAGGGAGGTGCCCAGGAGAGAGGGGCACAGGAAAGAGGTGCACAGGAAAGAGGGGCAGAGGCGGGAGGGGCACAGGAGAGAGGGACACAAGAGGGAGGTGCACAGGAGGGAGGGCCACAGGAGGGAGATGCACAGGAGGGAGGGGCGCAGGAGGGAGGTGCACAGGACAGAGGTGCACAGGAGAGAGGGGCACAGGAGAGAGGGGCACAGGAGAGGGGGCACAGGAGAGAGGGGCACAGGAGAGAGGGGCACAGGAGAAAGGTGCTCAGCAGAGAGGTGCCCAGGAGAGAGGGACACAGGAGAGAACTGCGTAGGAGAGAGGGGCACAGGAGAGAGGTGCACAGCAGGGAGGGGCACAGGAGAGAATTGCCCAGGAGGGATGGGCCCAGGAGAGGGAGGCGCAGGAGAGAGCTGCACAGGGGGAAGGTGCACAGGCAGGAAGGGCACAGAAGAGAGGTGCACAGTAGAGCGGAGCACAGGAGAGAGGGGCACAGGAGAGAGGAGCACAGGAGAGAGGGGCAAAGGAGAGAGGAGCACAGGAGAGAGGAGCACAGGAGAGAGGGGCACAGGAGAGCGGGGCACAGGAGAGCGGGGCACAGGAGAGAGGGGCACAGGAGAGAGGAGCACAGGAGAGAGGAGCACAGGAGAGAGGAGCACAGGAGAGAGGTGCACAGGAGAGAGGGGCACAGGAGAGAGGGGCACAGGAGAGCGGGGCACAGGAGAGCGGGGCACAGGAGAGAGGAGCACAGGAGGGAGGAGCACAGGAGAGAGGGGCACAGGAGAGCGGGGCACAGGAGAGAGGGGCACAGGAGAGAGGGGCACAGGCAGGAAGGGCACAGGAGAGAGGTGCACAGGCAGGAAGGGCACAGGAGAGAGGGGCACAGGCAGGAAGGGCACAGGAGAGAGGGGCACAGGAGAGAGGTGCACAGGAGAGAGGAGCACAAGAGAGAGGAGCACAGGAGAGAGGGGCACAGGAGAGAGGGGCACAGGAGAGAGGGGCACAGGAGAGAGGGGCACAGGAGAGAGGGGCACAGGAGAGAGGAGCACAGGAGAGAGGAGCACAGGAGAGAGGAGCACAGGAGAGAGGAGCACAGGAGAGAGGGGCACAGGAGAGCGGGGCACAGGAGAGCGGGGCACAGGAGAGCGGGGCACAGGAGAGAGGGGCACAGGAGAGAGGAGCACAGGAGAGAGGAGCACAGGAGAGAGGAGCACAGGAGAGAGGTGCACAGGAGAGAGGGGCACAGGAGAGAGGGGCACAGGAGAGCGGGGCACAGGAGAGCGGGGCACAGGAGAGAGGAGCACAGGAGGGAGGAGCACAGGAGAGAGGGGCACAGGAGAGCGGGGCACAGGAGAGAGGGGCACAGGCAGGAAGGGCACAGGAGAGAGGTGCACAGGCAGGAAGGGCACAGGAGATAGGGGCACAGGCAGGAAGGGCACAGGAGAGAGGGGCACAGGAGAGAGGTGCACAGGAGAGAGGAGCACAAGAGAGAGGAGCACAGGAGAGAGGGGCACAGGAGAGAGGGGCACAGGAGAGAGGAGCACAGGAGAGAGGAGCACAGGAGAGAGGGGCACAGGAGAGAGGGGCACAGGAGAGAGGGGCACAGGAGAGAGGGGCACGTGAGAGAGGAGCACAGGAGAGAGGAGCACAGGAGAGAGGAGCACAGGAGAGAGGGGCACAGGAGAGGGGCACAGGAGAGAGGGGCACAGGAGAGAGGGGCACAGGAGAGAGGAGCACAGGAGAGAGGGGCACAGGAGAGAGGGGCACAGGAGAGAGGGGCACAGGAGAGAGGGGCACAGGAGAGAGGGGCACAGGAGAGAGGGGCACAGGAGAGAGGGGCACAGGAGAGAGGTGCACAGGAGGGAGGGGAGCACAGGAGAGAGGGGCACAGGAGAAAGGGACACAGGAGGGAGGGGCGCAGGAGGGAGGGGCGCAGGAGAGAGGTGCTCAGGAGAGAGGTGCAAGGGGTAGAGTTGCCCGGGAGGGAGGGGCACAAAAGAGAGGGGCACAGGAGAGAGGGGCACAGGAGAATGGGGCACAGGAGAGAGGGCAGAGGAGAGAGGTGCAATGGTTAGAGGTGCCCAGGAGAGAGGTGCACATGAGAGAGGTTCACGGGGGAGAGGTGCACAGGTGAGAGATGCACAGGAGAGAGGAGCACAGGAGGAAGGTGCACAGGGGAGAGGTGCACAGGGGAGAGGTGCACAGGGGAGAGGTGCACAGGAGAGATGGGCAGAGGAGGGAGGGGCAGAGGTGGGAGGGCACGGGAGGGAGGGGCACAGGAGAGAGGGGCACAGGAGGGAGGGCAAAGGAGAGAGGGGCAGAGGAGGGAGGGGGTGAGGAGTTAGGGGCACAGGAGAGAGGGGAAGAGGAGAGCACAGGAGGGAGGGGCACAGGAGGGAGGGGCACAGGAGGGAGGGGCACAGGAGGGAGATGCGCAGGAGGGAGGTGCGCAGGAGGGCAGGGCACAGGAGAGGTGCAGAGGAGGGAGTTGCACAGGAGAGAGGGGCACAGGAGAGAGGGGCACAGGAGAGGGGGCAGAGGAGAGAGGGGCACAGCAGAGAGAGGCACAGCAGAGAGGGGCACAGCAGAGAGGGGCACAGCAGAGAGAGGCACAGCAGAGAGGGGCACTGCAGAGAGGGGCACAGGAGGGAGGGGCACAGGAGAGAGGGGCACAGGAGGGAGGGGCACAGCAGAGAGGGTCACAGGGGAGAGGAGCACTGGAGGGAAGGGCACAGGAGGGAGGGGCACAGGAGAGAGGGACAAAGGAGAGGGGCACAGGAGAAAGGGGCACAGGAGAGGGAGGGGCTCGGGAGAGAGGGGCACAGGAGAGAGGGCCACAGGAGAGGGGGTACAGGAGAGAGGGCCACAGGAGGGAGGGCCACAGGAGGGAGATGCACAGGAGGGAGGGGCGCAAGAGGGAGGTGCACAGGAGGGAATGGCACAGGAGAGAGGTGCACAGGAGAGAGGGGCACAGGAGAGAGGGGCGCAGGAGAGAGGGGCGCAGGAGGGTGGTGCACAGGAGGGAGGGGCGCAGGAGGGAGGTGCACAGGAGGGAATGGCACAGGAGAGAGGTGCACAGGAGAGTGGGCCACAGGAGAGTGGGCCACAGGAGAGAGGGCCACAGGAGAGAGGTGCCCAGGAGAGAGGTGCCCAGGAGAGAAGTGCGTAGGAGAGAGGGGCACAGGAGAGAGGGGCACAGGAGAGAGGGACACAGGAGAGTGGGGCGCAGGAGAGAGGTGCGCAGGAGAGAGGGGCACAGGAGAGAGGTGCGCAGGAGAGAGGGGCACAGGAGGGAGGGTCAGTGGAGAGAGCTGCACAGGAGGGAGGGGCTCAGGGGAGAGGGGCACAGGAGAGGGGCACAGGAGAGAGGGGCACAGGAGGGAGGGGCACAGGAGAGAGGGGCACAGGAGAGAGGGGCACAGGAGGGAGGGGCACAGGAGGGAGGGGCACAGAAGAGATGGGCACAGTACAGAGGGGTGCAGGAGAGAGGGGCGCAGGGAGGAGGTACACAGGGGGAGGTACACAGGGGGGATGTGCACAGGGGGGAGGTTCACGGGGGGAGGTGCACGGAGGGGAGGTGCACGGGGGGGTGCACAGGAGGGAGGTGCGCAGGAGAGAAGGGCACAGGGGAGAGGGGCACAGGCGGGAGGGGCACAGGAGAGAGGTGCACAGGAGAGAGGGGCAGAGGAGGGAGGGCAGAGGAGGGAGGGGCACAGGAGAGTGGGGCACAGGAGGGAGGGGCACAGGAGGGAGGGGCACAGGAGGGAGGGGCACAGGAGAGAGGTGCCCAAGAGGGAGGAGCCCAGGAGGGAGGGTCACAGGAGAGAGGTGCCCAGGAGAGATGGGCACAGGAGAGAGGAGCGCAGGGTAGAGGTGCACAGGAGAGAGGTGCACAGGAGAGATGGGCAGAGGAGGGAGGGGCAGAGGAGGGAGGGCATGGGAGGGAGGGGCACAGGAGAGAGGGGCACAGGAGGGAGGGCAAAGGAGAGAGGGGCAGAGGAGGGAGGGGGAGAGGAGTTAGGGGCACAGGAGAGAGGGGCACAGGGGGGAGGGGCACAGGAGGGAGGGGCACAGGAGGGAGGGGCACAGGAGAGAGGGGCACAGGAGAGAGGGGCACAGGGGAGAAGGTCAAAGGGAGACGTGCACAGGAGAGAGGGGCACAGGGGAGAGGTTCAAAGGGAGACGTGCACAGGGGAGAGGTTCAAAGGGAGACGTGCACAGGAGAGAGGAGCACAGGGGAGAGGTTCAAAGGGAGACGTGCACATGAGAGAGGGGCACAGGAGAGGGGGCACAGGAGAGGGGGGCACAGGAGAGAAGTGCACAGGTGAGAAGTGCACAGGAAAGAAGTGCACAGGAGGGAGGTGCACAGGAGGGAGGGGCACTGGAGAGAGGGGCGCAGGAGAGAGGGGCGCAGGAGAGAGGGCCGCAGGAGGGAGGGGCACAGGAGAGAAGTGCGCAGGAGAGAGGGGCGCAGGAGAGAGGGGCGCAGGAGGGAGGGGCGCAGGAGGGAGGGGCGCAGGAGAGAGGTGCACAGGAGAGTGGGCCACAGGAGAGTGGGCCACAGGAGACTGGGCCACAGGAGAGTGGGCCACAGGAGAGAGGGCCACAGGAGAGAGGTGCCCAGGAGAGAGGTGCCCAGGAGAGAGGTGCCCAGGAGAGAGGTGCATAGGAGAGAGAGGCACAGGAGAGAGGGGCACAGGAGAGAGGGTCACAGGAGAGAGGTGCGCAGGAGAGAGGGGCACAGGAGAGAGGGGCACAGGAGAGAGGTGCACAGGAGAGAGGGCCACAGGAGAGTGGGCCACAGGAGAGTGGGCCACAGGAGAGAGGTGCCCAGGAGAGAGGTGCCCAGGAGAGAAGTGCGTAGGAGAGAGCGGCACAGGAGAGAGGGGCACAGGAGAGAGGGGCACAGGAGAGTGGGGCGCAGGAGAGTGGGGCGCAGGAGAGTGGGGCGCAGGAGAGAGGTGTGCAGGAGAGAGGTGCGCAGGAGAGAGGGGCGCAGGAGAGAGGGGCACAGGAGGGAGGGTCAGTGGAGAGAGCTGCACAGGAGGGAGGGGCTCAGGGGAGAGGGGCACAGTGGAGAGATGCACAGGAGAGGGGCACAGGAGAGAGGGGCACAGGAGGGAGGTGCACAGGAGAGGGGGCACAGGAGGGAGGGTCAGTGGAGAGAGCTGCACAGGAGGGAGGGGCTCAGGGGAGAGGGGCACAGGAGAGGGGCACAGGAGAGAGGGGCACAGGTGGGAGGGGCACAGGAGAGAGGGGCACAGGAGGGAGGGGCACAGGAGGGAGGGGCACAGGAGGGAGGGGCACAGGAGGGAGGGGCACAGGAGGGAGGGGCACAGAAGAGATGTGCCCAGTACAGAGGGGTGCAG
Source organism: Somniosus microcephalus (assembly GCF_052327205.1). Lineage (NCBI taxonomy): Eukaryota > Metazoa > Chordata > Chondrichthyes > Squaliformes > Somniosidae > Somniosus > Somniosus microcephalus. The sequence continues at coordinate 213,243,997 of NC_140992.1, forward strand.
GAGAGAGGGGCGCAGGGAGGAGGTACACAGGGGGAGGTACACAGGGGGGATGTGCACAGGGGGGAGGTTCACGGGGGGAGGTGCACGGAGGGGAGGCGCACGGGGGGGTGCACAGGAGGGAGGTGCGCAGGAGAGAAGGGCACAGGGGAGAGGAGCACAGGGGAGAGGTTCAAAGGGAGACGTGCACATGAGAGAGGGGCACAGGAGAGGGGGCACAGGAGAGGGGGGGCACAGGAGAGAGGTGCACAGGAGAGAAGTGCACAGGTGAGAAGTGCACAGGAGAGAAGTGCACAGGAGGGAGGTGCACAGGAGGGAGGGGCACTGGAGAGAGGGGCGCAGGAGAGAGGGGCGCAGGAGAGAGGGGCGCAGGAGAGAGGGGCGCAGGAGGGAGGGGCACAGGAGGGAGGGGCACAGGAGGGAGGGGCGCAGGAGGGAGGGGCGCAGGAGAGAGGTGCTCAGGAGAGAGGTGCAAGGGGTAGAGTTGCCCGGGAGGGAGGGGCACAGAAGAGAGGGGCACAGGAGAGAGGGGCACAGGAGAGAGGGCACAGGAGAGAGATGCAAGGGTTAGAGTTGCCCAGGAGAGGTGCACAGGGGAGAGGTGCACAGGGGAGAGGTGCACAGGGGAGAGGTGCACAGGGGAGAGGGGCACAGGAGGGAGGGTCAGTGGAGACAGCTACACAGGAGGGAGGGGCTCAGGGGAGAGGTGCACAGGGGAGAGGTGCACAGGGGATAGGTGCACAGGGAAGAGGTGCGCAGGGAGGAGGTGCGCAGGAGAGAGGTGCGCAGGAGAAGGGCACAGGAGGGAGGGTCAGTGGAGAGAGCTGCACAGGAGGGAGGGGCTCAGGGGAGAGGGGCACAGGAGAGAGGGGCGCAGGAGGGAGGGGCACAGGAGAGAGGAGCACAGGAGAGAGGGGCACAGGAGAGAGGGGCACAGGAGAGAGGGGCACAGGAGAGGGGCACAGGAGAGAGGGGCACAGGAGAGAGGAGCACAGGAGAGAGGAGCACAGGAGAGAGAGGCACAGGAGAGAGGGGCACAGGAGAGAGGGGCACAGGAGAGAGGGGCACAGGAGAGAGGGGCACAGGAGAGAGTGGCACAGGAGAGAGGGGCACAGGAGAGAGGGGCACAGGAGAGAGGGGCACAGGAGAGAGGTGCACAGGAGGGAGGTGCACAGGAGGGAGGGGAGCACAGGAGAGAGGGGCACAGGAGAAAGGGGCACAGGAGGGAGGGGCGCAGGAGGGAGGGGCGCAGGAGAGAGGTGCTCAGGAGAGAGGTGCAAGGGGTAGAGTTGCCCGGGAGGGAGGGGCACAAAAGAGAGGGGCACAGGAGAGAGGGGCACAGGAGAAAGGGGCACAGGAGAGAGGGCACAGGAGAGAGGTGCAATGGTTAGAGGTGCCCAGGAGAGAGGTGCACATGAGAGAGGTTCACGGGGGAGAGGTGCACAGGTGAGAGATGCACAGGAGAGAGGAGCACAGGAGGAAGGTGCACAGGGGAGAGGTGCACAGGGGAGAGGTGCACAGGGGAGAGGTGCACAGGGGAGATGGGCAGAGGAGGGAGGGGCAGAGGTGGGAGGGCACGGGAGGGAGGGGCACAGGAGAGAGGGGCACAGGAGGGAGGGCAAAGGAGAGAGGGGCAGAGGAGGGAGGGGGTGAGGAGTTAGGGGCACAGGAGAGAGGGGAAGAGGAGAGCACAGGAGGGAGGGGCACAGGAGGGAGGGGCACATGAGGGAGGGGCACAGGAGAGATGGGCACAGTACAGAGGGGTGCAGGAGAGAGGGGCGCAGGGAGGAGGTACACAGGGGGAGGTACACAGGGGGGATGTGCACAGGGGGGAGGTTCACGGGGGGAGGTGCACGGAGGGGAGGCGCACGGGGGGGTGCACAGGAGGGAGGTGCGCAGGAGAGAAGGGCACAGGGGAGAGGAGCACAGGGGAGAGGTTCAAAGGGAGACGTGCACATGAGAGAGGGGCACAGGAGAGGGGGCGCAGGAGAGGGGGGGCACAGGAGAGAGGTGCACAGGAGAGAAGTGCACAGGTGAGAAGTGCACAGGAGAGAAGTGCACAGGAGGGAGGTGCACAGGAGGGAGGGGCACTGGAGAGAGGGGCGCAGGAGAGAGGGGCGCAGGAGAGAGGGGCGCAGGAGAGAGGGGCGCAGGAGGGAGGGGCACAGGAGGGAGGGGCGCAGGAGGGAGGGGCGCAGGAGAGAGGTGCTCAGGAGAGAGGTGCAAGGGGTAGAGTTGCCCGGGAGGGAGGGGCACAGAAGAGAGGGGCACAGGAGAGAGGGGCACAGGAGAGAGGGCACAGGAGAGAGGGCACAGGAGAGAGATGCAAGGGTTAGAGTTGCCCAGGAGAGGTGCACAGGGGAGAGGTGCACAGGGGAGAGGTGCACAGGGGAGAGGGGCACAGGAGGGAGGGTCAGTGGAGACAGCTACACAGGAGGGAGGGGCTCAGGGGAGAGGTGCACAGGGGAGAGGTGCACAGGGGATAGGTGCACAGGGAAGAGGTGCGCAGGGAGGAGGTGCGCAGGAGAGAGGTGCGCAGGAGAAGGGCACAGGAGGGAGGGTCAGTGGAGAGAGCTGCACAGGAGGGAGGGGCTCAGGGGAGAGAGGCACAGGAGAGAGGGGCGCAGGAGGGAGGGGCACAGGAGAGAGGAGCACAGGAGAGAGGGGCACAGGAGAGAGGGGCACAGGAGAGGGGCACAGGAGAGAGGGGCACAGGAGAGAGGGGCACAGGAGAGAGGAGCACAGGAGAGAGGAGCACAGGAGAGAGAGGCACAGGAGAGAGGGGCACAGGAGAGAGGGGCACAGGAGAGAGGGGCACAGGAGAGAGGGGCACAGGAGAGAGGGGCACAGGAGAGAGGGGCACAGGAGAGAGGGGCACAGGAGAGAGGGGCACAGGAGAGAGGTGCACAGGAGGGAGGTGCACAGGAGGGAGGGGAGCACAGGAGAGAGGGGCACAGGAGAAAGGGGCACAGGAGGGAGGGGCGCAGGAGGGAGGGGCGCAGGAGAAAGGGGCACAGGAGAAAGGGGCACAGGAGAGAGGGCACAGGAGAGAGGGCACAGGAGAGAGGTGCAATGGTTAGAGGTGCCCAGGAGAGAGGTGCACATGAGAGAGGTTCACGGGGGAGAGGTGCACAGGTGAGAGATGCACAGGAGAGAGGAGCACAGGAGGAAGGTGCACAGGGGAGAGGTGCACAGGGGAGAGGTGCACAGGGGAGAGGTGCACAGGAGAGATGGGCAGAGGAGGGAGGGGCAGAGGTGGGAGGGCACGGGAGGGAGGGGCACAGGAGAGAGGGGCACAGGAGGGAGGGCAAAGGAGAGAGGGGCAGAGGAGGGTGGGGGTGAGGAGTTAGGGGCACAGGAGAGAGGGGAAGAGGAGAGCACAGGAGGGAGGGGCACAGGAGGGAGGGGCACATGAGGGAGGGGCACAGGAGGGAGATGCGCAGGAGGGAGGTGCGCAGGAGGGCAGGGCACAGGAGAGGTGCAGAGGAGGGAGTTGCACAGGAGAGAGGGGCACAGGAGAGAGGGGCACAGGAGAGGGGGCAGAGGAGAGAGGGGCACAGCAGAGAGAGGCACAGCAGAGAGGGGCACAGCAGAGAGAGGCACAGCAGAGAGGGGCACAGCAGAGAGGGGCACAGGAGGGAGGGGCACAGGAGAGAGGGGCACAGGAGGGAGGGGCACAGCAGAGAGGGTCACAGGGGAGAGGAGCACTGGAGGGAAGGGCACAGGAGGGAGGGGCACAGGAGAGAGGGACAAAGGAGAGGGGCACAGGAGAAAGGGGCACAGGAGAGGGAGGGGCTCGGGAGAGAGGGGCACAGGAGAGAGGGCCACAGGAGAGGGGGGTACAGGAGAGAGGGCCACAGGAGGGAGGGCCACAGGAGGGAGATGCACAGGAGGGAGGGGCGCAAGAGGGAGGTGCACAGGAGGGAATGGCACAGGAGAGAGGTGCCCAGGAGAGAGGTGCCCAGGAGAGAGGTGCATAGGAGAGAGAGGCACAGGAGAGAGGGGCACAGGAGAGAGGGTCACAGGAGAGAGGTGCGCAGGAGAGAGGGGCACAGGAGAGAGGGGCACAGGAGAGAGGTGCACAGGAGAGAGGGCCACAGGAGAGTGGGCCACAGGAGAGTGGGCCACAGGAGAGAGGTGCCCAGGAGAGAGGTGCCCAGGAGAGAAGTGCGTAGGAGAGAGCGGCACAGGAGAGAGGGGCACAGGAGAGAGGGGCACAGGAGAGTGGGGCGCAGGAGAGTGGGGCGCAGGAGAGTGGGGCGCAGGAGAGAGGTGTGCAGGAGAGAGGTGCGCAGGAGAGAGGGGCGCAGGAGAGAGGGGCGCAGGAGAGAGGGGCACAGGAGGGAGGGTCAGTGGAGAGAGCTGCACAGGAGGGAGGGGCTCAGGGGAGAGGGGCACAGTGGAGAGATGCACAGGAGAGGGGCACAGGAGAGAGGGGCACAGGAGGGAGGTGCACAGGAGAGGGGGCACAGGAGGGAGGGTCAGTGGAGAGAGCTGCACAGGAGGGAGGGGCTCAGGGGAGAGGGGCACAGGAGAGGGGCACAGGAGAGAGGGGCACAGGTGGGAGGGGCACAGGAGAGAGGGGCACAGGAGGGAGGGGCACAGGAGGGAGGGGCACAGGAGGGAGGGGCACAGGAGGGAGGGGCACAGGAGGGAGGGGCACAGAAGAGATGTGCCCAGTACAGAGGGGTGCAGGAGAGAGGGGCGCAGGGAGGAGGTACACAGGGGGAGGTACACAGGGGGGATGTGCACAGGGGGGAGGTTCACGGGGGGAGGTGCACGGAGGGGAGGCGCACGGGGGGGTGCACAGGAGGGAGGTGCGCAGGAGAGAAGGGCACAGGGGAGAGGAGCACAGGGGAGAGGTTCAAAGGGAGACGTGCACATGAGAGAGGGGCACAGGAGAGGGGGCACAGGAGAGGGGGGGCACAGGAGAGAGGTGCACAGGAGAGAAGTGCACAGGTGAGAAGTGCACAGGAGAGAAGTGCACAGGAGGGAGGTGCACAGGAGGGAGGGGCACTGGAGAGAGGGGCGCAGGAGAGAGGGGCGCAGGAGAGAGGGGCGCAGGAGAGAGGGGCGCAGGAGGGAGGGGCACAGGAGGGAGGGGCACAGGAGGGAGGGGCGCAGGAGGGAGGGGCGCAGGAGAGAGGTGCTCAGGAGAGAGGTGCAAGGGGTAGAGTTGCCCGGGAGGGAGGGGCACAGAAGAGAGGGGCACAGGAGAGAGGGGCACAGGAGAGAGGGCACAGGAGAGAGATGCAAGGGTTAGAGTTGCCCAGGAGAGGTGCACAGGGGAGAGGTGCACAGGGGAGAGGTGCACAGGGGAGAGGTGCACAGGGGAGAGGGGCACAGGAGGGAGGGTCAGTGGAGACAGCTACACAGGAGGGAGGGGCTCAGGGGAGAGGTGCACAGGGGAGAGGTGCACAGGGGATAGGTGCACAGGGAAGAGGTGCGCAGGGAGGAGGTGCGCAGGAGAGAGGTGCGCAGGAGAAGGGCACAGGAGGGAGGGTCAGTGGAGAGAGCTGCACAGGAGGGAGGGGCTCAGGGGAGAGGGGCACAGGAGAGAGGGGCGCAGGAGGGAGGGGCACAGGAGAGAGGAGCACAGGAGAGAGGGGCACAGGAGAGAGGGGCACAGGAGAGAGGGGCACAGGAGAGGGGCACAGGAGAGAGGGGCACAGGAGAGAGGAGCACAGGAGAGAGGAGCACAGGAGAGAGAGGCACAGGAGAGAGGGGCACAGGAGAGAGGGGCACAGGAGAGAGGGGCACAGGAGAGAGGGGCACAGGAGAGAGTGGCACAGGAGAGAGGGGCACAGGAGAGAGGGGCACAGGAGAGAGGGGCACAGGAGAGAGGTGCACAGGAGGGAGGTGCACAGGAGGGAGGGGAGCACAGGAGAGAGGGGCACAGGAGAAAGGGGCACAGGAGGGAGGGGCGCAGGAGGGAGGGGCGCAGGAGAGAGGTGCTCAGGAGAGAGGTGCAAGGGGTAGAGTTGCCCGGGAGGGAGGGGCACAAAAGAGAGGGGCACAGGAGAGAGGGGCACAGGAGAAAGGGGCACAGGAGAGAGGGCACAGGAGAGAGGTGCAATGGTTAGAGGTGCCCAGGAGAGAGGTGCACATGAGAGAGGTTCACGGGGGAGAGGTGCACAGGTGAGAGATGCACAGGAGAGAGGAGCACAGGAGGAAGGTGCACAGGGGAGAGGTGCACAGGGGAGAGGTGCACAGGGGAGAGGTGCACAGGGGAGATGGGCAGAGGAGGGAGGGGCAGAGGTGGGAGGGCACGGGAGGGAGGGGCACAGGAGAGAGGGGCACAGGAGGGAGGGCAAAGGAGAGAGGGGCAGAGGAGGGAGGGGGTGAGGAGTTAGGGGCACAGGAGAGAGGGGAAGAGGAGAGCACAGGAGGGAGGGGCACAGGAGGGAGGGGCACATGAGGGAGGGGCACAGGAGAGATGGGCACAGTACAGAGGGGTGCAGGAGAGAGGGGCGCAGGGAGGAGGTACACAGGGGGAGGTACACAGGGGGGATGTGCACAGGGGGGAGGTTCACGGGGGGAGGTGCACGGAGGGGAGGCGCACGGGGGGGTGCACAGGAGGGAGGTGCGCAGGAGAGAAGGGCACAGGGGAGAGGAGCACAGGGGAGAGGTTCAAAGGGAGACGTGCACATGAGAGAGGGGCACAGGAGAGGGGGCGCAGGAGAGGGGGGGCACAGGAGAGAGGTGCACAGGAGAGAAGTGCACAGGTGAGAAGTGCACAGGAGAGAAGTGCACAGGAGGGAGGTGCACAGGAGGGAGGGGCACTGGAGAGAGGGGCGCAGGAGAGAGGGGCGCAGGAGAGAGGGGCGCAGGAGAGAGGGGCGCAGGAGGGAGGGGCACAGGAGGGAGGGGCGCAGGAGGGAGGGGCGCAGGAGAGAGGTGCTCAGGAGAGAGGTGCAAGGGGTAGAGTTGCCCGGGAGGGAGGGGCACAGAAGAGAGGGGCACAGGAGAGAGGGGCACAGGAGAGAGGGCACAGGAGAGAGGGCACAGGAGAGAGATGCAAGGGTTAGAGTTGCCCAGGAGAGGTGCACAGGGGAGAGGTGCACAGGGGAGAGGTGCACAGGGGAGAGGGGCACAGGAGGGAGGGTCAGTGGAGACAGCTACACAGGAGGGAGGGGCTCAGGGGAGAGGTGCACAGGGGAGAGGTGCACAGGGGATAGGTGCACAGGGAAGAGGTGCGCAGGGAGGAGGTGCGCAGGAGAGAGGTGCGCAGGAGAAGGGCACAGGAGGGAGGGTCAGTGGAGAGAGCTGCACAGGAGGGAGGGGCTCAGGGGAGAGAGGCACAGGAGAGAGGGGCGCAGGAGGGAGGGGCACAGGAGAGAGGAGCACAGGAGAGAGGGGCACAGGAGAGAGGGGCACAGGAGAGGGGCACAGGAGAGAGGGGCACAGGAGAGAGGGGCACAGGAGAGAGGAGCACAGGAGAGAGGAGCACAGGAGAGAGAGGCACAGGAGAGAGGGGCACAGGAGAGAGGGGCACAGGAGAGAGGGGCACAGGAGAGAGGGGCACAGGAGAGAGGGGCACAGGAGAGAGGGGCACAGGAGAGAGGGGCACAGGAGAGAGGGGCACAGGAGAGAGGGGCACAGGAGAGAGGTGCACAGGAGGGAGGTGCACAGGAGGGAGGGGAGCACAGGAGAGAGGGGCACAGGAGAAAGGGGCACAGGAGGGAGGGGCGCAGGAGGGAGGGGCGCAGGAGAAAGGGGCACAGGAGAAAGGGGCACAGGAGAGAGGGCACAGGAGAGAGGGCACAGGAGAGAGGTGCAATGGTTAGAGGTGCCCAGGAGAGAGGTGCACATGAGAGAGGTTCACGGGGGAGAGGTGCACAGGTGAGAGATGCACAGGAGAGAGGAGCACAGGAGGAAGGTGCACAGGGGAGAGGTGCACAGGGGAGAGGTGCACAGGGGAGAGGTGCACAGGAGAGATGGGCAGAGGAGGGAGGGGCAGAGGTGGGAGGGCACGGGAGGGAGGGGCACAGGAGAGAGGGGCACAGGAGGGAGGGCAAAGGAGAGAGGGGCAGAGGAGGGTGGGGGTGAGGAGTTAGGGGCACAGGAGAGAGGGGAAGAGGAGAGCACAGGAGGGAGGGGCACAGGAGGGAGGGGCACATGAGGGAGGGGCACAGGAGGGAGATGCGCAGGAGGGAGGTGCGCAGGAGGGCAGGGCACAGGAGAGGTGCAGAGGAGGGAGTTGCACAGGAGAGAGGGGCACAGGAGAGAGGGGCACAGGAGAGGGGGCAGAGGAGAGAGGGGCACAGCAGAGAGAGGCACAGCAGAGAGGGGCACAGCAGAGAGAGGCACAGCAGAGAGGGGCACAGCAGAGAGGGGCACAGGAGGGAGGGGCACAGGAGAGAGGGGCACAGGAGGGAGGGGCACAGCAGAGAGGGTCACAGGGGAGAGGAGCACTGGAGGGAAGGGCACAGGAGGGAGGGGCACAGGAGAGAGGGACAAAGGAGAGGGGCACAGGAGAAAGGGGCACAGGAGAGGGAGGGGCTCGGGAGAGAGGGGCACAGGAGAGAGGGCCACAGGAGAGGGGGGTACAGGAGAGAGGGCCACAGGAGGGAGGGCCACAGGAGGGAGATGCACAGGAGGGAGGGGCGCAAGAGGGAGGTGCACAGGAGGGAATGGCACAGGAGAGAGGTGCACAGGAGAGAGGGGCACAGGAGAGAGGGGCACAGGAGAGAGGGGCACAGGAGAGAGGGGCGCAGGAGGGTGGTGCACAGGAGGGAGGGGCGCAGGAGGGAGGTGCACAGGAGGGAATGGCACAGGAGAGAGGTGCACAGGAGGGTGGGCCACAGGAGAGTGGGCCACAGGAGAGAGGGCCACAGGAGAGAGGTGCCCAGGAGAGAAGTGCGTAGGAGAGAGGGGCACAGGAGAGAGGGGCACAGGAGAGAGGGGCACAGGAGAGAGGGGCACAGGAGAGAGGGGCACAGGAGAGTGGGGCGCAGGAGAGAGGTGCGCAGGAGAGAGGGGCACAGGAGAGAGGTGCGCAGGAGAGAGGGGCACAGGAGGGAGGGTCAGTGGAGAGAGCTGCACAGGAGGGAGGGGCTCAGGGGAGAGGGGCACAGGAGAGAGGGGCACAGGAGGGAGGGGCACAGGAGAGAGGGGCACAGGAGAGAGGGGCACAGGAGAGAGGGGCACAGGAGAGAGGGGCACAGGAGGGAGGGGCACAGGAGGGAGGGGCACAGGAGGGAGGGGCACAGTACAGAGGGGTGCAGGAGAGAGGGGCGCAGGGAGGAGGTACACAGGGGGAGGTACACAGGGGGGATGTGCACAGGGGGGAGGTTCACGGGGGGAGGTGCACGGAGGGGAGGTGCACGGGGGGGTGCACAGGAGGGAGGTGCGCAGGAGAGAAGGGCACAGGGGAGAGGGGCACAGGCGGGAGGGGCACAGGAGAGAGGTGCACAGGAGAGAGGGGCAGAGGAGGGAGGGCAGAGGAGGGAGGGGCACAGGAGAGTGGGGCACAGGAGGGAGGGGCACAGGAGGGAGGGGCACAGGAGGGAGTGGCACAGGAGAGAGGTGCCCAAGAGGGAGGAGCCCAGGAGGGAGGGTCACAGGAGAGAGGTGCCCAGGAGAGATGGGCACAGGAGAGAGGAGCGCAGGGTAGAGGTGCACAGGAGAGAGGTGCACAGGAGAGAGGTGCACAGGAGAGATGGGCAGAGGAGGGAGGGGCAGAGGAGGGAGGGCATGGGAGGGAGGGGCACAGGAGAGAGGGGCACAGGAGGGAGGGCAAAGGAGAGAGGGGCAGAGGAGGGAGGGGGAGGGGAGTTAGGGGCACAGGAGAGAGGGGCACAGGAGGGAGGGGCACAGGAGAGAGTGGCACAGGAGAGAGGGGCACAGGGGAGAAGGTCAAAGGGAGACGTGCACAGGAGAGAGGGGCACAGGGGAGAGGTTCAAAGGGAGACGTGCACAGGAGAGAGGGGCACAGGAGAGAGGAGCACAGGGGAGAGGTTCAAAGGGAGACGTGCACATGAGAGAGGGGCACAGGAGAGGGGGGCACAGGAGAGAAGTGCACAGGTGAGAAGTGCACAGGAAAGAAGTGCACAGGAGGGAGGTGCACAGGAGGGAGGGGCACTGGAGAGAGGGGCGCAGGAGAGAGGGGCGCAGGAGAGAGGGCCGCAGGAGGGAGGGGCACAGGAGGGAGGGGCACAGGAGAGAAGTGCACAGGAGAGAGGGGCGCAGGAGAGAGGGCCACAGGAGAGTGGGCCACAGGAGAGTGGGCCACAGGAGAGAGGGCCACAGGAGAGAGGGCCACAGGAGAGAGGTGCCCCGGAGAGAGGTGCCCAGGAGAGAGGTGCATAGGAGAGAAGTGCATAGGAGAGAGAGGCACAGGAGAGAGGGGCACAGGAGAGAGGGGCACAGGAGAGAGGTGCGCAGGAGAGAGGGGCACAGGAGAGAGGGGCACAGGAGAGAGGTGCACAGGAGAGAGGGCCACAGGAGAGTGGGCCACAGGAGAGTGGGCCACAGGAGAGTGGGCCACAGGAGAGTGGGCCACAGGAGAGAGGTGCCCAGGAGAGAGGTGCCCAGGAGAGAAGTGCGTAGGAGAGAGCGGCACAGGAGAGAGGGGCACAGGAGAGAGGGGCACAGGAGAGTGGGGCGCAGGAGAGTGGGGCGCAGGAGAGAGGTGTGCAGGAGAGAGGTGCGCAGGAGAGAGGGGCACAGGAGAGAGGGGCACAGGAGAGAGGGGCACAGGAGGGAGGGTCAGTGGAGAGAGCTGCACAGGAGGGAGGGGCTCAGGGGAGAGGGGCACAGGGGAGAGGTGCACAGGAGAGGGGCACAGGAGAGAGGGGCACAGGAGGGAGGTGCACAGGAGAGGGGGCACAGGAGGGAGGGTCAGTGGAGAGAGCTGCACAGGAGGGAGGGGCTCAGGGGAGAGGGGCACAGGAGAGGGGCACAGGAGAGAGGGGCACAGGAGGGAGGGGCACAGGAGAGAGGGGCACAGGAGAGAGGGGCACAGGAGAGAGGGGCACAGGAGGGAGGGGCACAGGAGGGAGGGGCACAGGAGGGAGGGGCACAGAAGAGATGGGCACAGTACAGAGGGGTGCAGGAGAGAGGGGCGCAGGGAGGAGGTACACAGGGGGAGGTACACAGGGGGGATGTGCACAGGGGGGAGGTTCACGGGGGGAGGTGCACGGAGGGGAGGCGCACGGGGGGGTGCACAGGAGGGAGGTGCGCAGGAGAGAAGGGCACAGGGGAGAGGAGCACAGGGGAGAGGTTCAAAGGGAGACGTGCACATGAGAGAGGGGCACAGGAGAGAGGGGCACAGGAGAGGGGGCACAGGAGAGGGGGGGCACAGGAGAGGGGGGGCACAGGAGAGAGGTGCACAGGAGAGAAGTGCACAGGTGAGAAGTGCACAGGAGAGAAGTGCACAGGAGGGAGGTGCACAGGAGGGAGGGGCACTGGAGAGAGGGGCGCAGGAGAGCGGGGCGCAGGAGAGAGGGGCGCAGGAGGGAGGGGCACAGGAGGGAGGGGCACAGGAGGGAGGGGCACAGGAGAGAAGTGCACAGGAGAGAAGTGCACAGGAGAGAGGGGCGCAGGAGGGAGGGGCGCAGGAGGGAGGGGCGCAGGAGGGAGGGGCGCAGGAGGGAGGGGCGCAGGAGGGAGGGGCGCAGGAGAGAGGTGCTCAGGAGAGAGGTGCAAGGGGTAGAGTTGCCCGGGAGGGAGGGGCACAGAAGAGAGGGCACAGGAGAGAGGGGCACAAGAGAGAGGGCACAGGAGAGAGATGCAAGGGTTAGAGTTGCCCAGGAGAGGTGCACAGGGGAGAGGTGCACAGGGGAGAGGTGCACAGGGGAGAGGTGCACAGGGGAGAGGTGCACAGGGGAGAGGTGCACAGGAGGGAGGGTCAGTGGAGACAGCTACACAGGAGGGAGGGGCTCAGGGGAGAGGGGCTCAGGGGAGAGGTGCACAGGGGAGAGGTGCACAGGGCATAGGTGCACAGGGAAGAGGTGCGCAGGGAGGAGGTGCGCAGGAGAGAGGTGCGCAGGAGAGAGGTGCGCAGGAGAGGGGCACAGGAGGGAGGGTCAGTGGAGAGAGCTGCACAGGAGGGAGGGGCTCAGGGGAGAGGGGCACAGGAGAGAGGGGCGCAGGAGGGAGGGGCACAGGAGAGAGGGGCACAGGAGGGAGGGGCACAGGAGGGAGGGGCACAGGAGGGAGGGGCACAGGAGGGAGGGGCACGGAAGAGATGGGCACAGGGAGGAGGTACACAGGGGGGAGGTGCACAGGGGGGAGGTGCGCAGGAGAGAGGGGCACAGGGGGGAGGGGCGCAGGAGGGAGGGGCGCAGGAGGGAGGGGCGCAGGAGAGAGGTGCTCAGGAGAGAGGTGCAAGGGGTAGAGTTGCCCGGGAGGAAGGGGCACAGGAGAGAGGGGCACAGGAGAGAGGGCACAGGAGAGAGGTTCACGGGGGAGAAGTGCACAGGTGAGAGATGCACAGGAGAGAGGGGCACAGGAGAGAGGTGCCCAGGGGAGAGGTGCACAGGGGAGAGGTGCACAGGGGAGAGGTGCACAGGGGAGAGGTGCACAGGGTAGAGGTGCACAGGGGAGAGGTGCACAGGGGAGAGGTGCACAGGAGAGAGGGGCACAGGGGAGAGGTGCACAGGGGAGAGGTGCACAGGGGAGAGGTGCACAGGAGAAAGGGGCACAGGAGAGAGGTGCCCAGGGGAGAGGTGCACAGGGGAGAGGTGCGCAGGAGGGAGGGGCTCAGGGGAGAGGGGCACAGGAGTGGGGCACAGGAGGGAGGGGCACAGGAGGGAGGGGCACAGGAGGGAGGGGCACAGGAGGGAGGGGCACAGAAAAGATGGGCACAGTAGAGAGGTGCGCAGCAGAGAGGGGCAGAGGGGAGAAAGGCACAGGGGAGAGGGGCACAGGGGGGAGGGGCACAGGAGAGTGGTGCACAGGAGAGAGGTGCACAGGAGAGCGGTGCACAGGGCGGAGGTGCACAGGAGAGAGGGGCAGAGGAGGGAGGGGCAGAGGCGAGAATTGCACAGGAGAGAGCTGTAGAGGAGACTGCACAGGAGGAGGCTGCACAGGGGAGAGGTGCGCAGAAGAGAGGGGCACAGGGGAGAAAGGCACAGGGGAGAGAGGCACAGGGGGGAGGGGCACAGGAGAGTGGTGCACAGGAGAGCGGTGCACAGGGCGGAGGTGCACAGGAGAGGGGGCAGAGGAGGGAGGGGCAGAGGAGGGAGGGGCACAGGAGAGTGGGGCACAGGAGTAGAGGGGCACAGGAGAGAGGTGCCCAAGAGAGATGGGCACAGGAGAGAGGAGCGCAGGAGGGAGGGCAAAGGAGAGAGGGGCAGAGGAGGGAGGGGGTGAGGAGTTAGGGGCACAGGAGAGAGGGGAAGAGGAGAGCACAGGAGGGAGGGGCACAGGAGGGAGGGGCACATGAGGGAGGGGCACAGGAGGGAGATGCGCAGGAGGGAGGTGCGCAGGAGGGCAGGGCACAGGAGAGGTGCAGAGGAGGGAGTTGCACAGAAGAGAGGGGCACAGGAGAGAGGGGCACAGGAGAGGGGGCAGAGGAGAGAGGGGCACAGCAGAGAGAGGCACAGCAGAGAGGGGCACAGCAGAGAGAGGCACAGCAGAGAGGGGCACAGCAGAGAGGGGCACAGCAGAGAGGGGCACAGCAGAGAGGGGCACAGCAGAGAGGGGCACAGCAGAGAGGGGCACAGGAGGGAGGGGCACAGGAGAGAGGGGCACAGGAGGGAGGGGCACAGCAGAGAGGGTCACAGGGGAGAGGAGCACTGGAGGGAAGGGCACAGGAGGGAGGGGCACAGGAGAGAGGGACAAAGGAGAGGGGCACAGGAGAAAGGGGCACAGGAGAGGGAGGGGCTCGGGAGAGAGGGGCACAGGAGAGAGGGCCACAGGAGAGGGGGGTACAGGAGAGAGGGCCACAGGAGGGAGGGCCACAGGAGGGAGATGCACAGGAGGGAGGGGCGCAAGAGGGAGGTGCACAGGAGGGAATGGCACAGGAGAGAGGTGCACAGGAGAGAGGGGCACAGGAGAGAGGGGCACAGGAGAGAGGGGCACAGGAGAGAGGGGCGCAGGAGGGTGGTGCACAGGAGGGAGGGGCGCAGGAGGGAGGTGCACAGGAGGGAATGGCACATGAGAGAGGTGCACAGGAGAGTGGGCCACAGGAGAGTGGGCCACAGGAGAGAGGGCCACAGGAGAGAGGGCCACAGGAGAGAGGTGCCCAGGAGAGAGGTGCGTAGGAGAGAGGGGCACAGGAGAGAGGGGCACAGGAGAGAGGGGCACAGGAGAGAGGGGCACAGGAGAGAGGGGCACAGGAGAGTGGGGCACAGGAGAGTGGGGCGCAGGAGAGAGGTGCGCAGGAGAGAGGTGCGCAGGAGAGAGGGGCACAGGAGAGAGGTGCGCAGGAGAGAGGGGCACAGGAGGGAGGGTCAGTGGAGAGAGCTGCACAGGAGGGAGGGGCTCAGGGGAGAGGGGCACAGGAGAGGGGCACAGGAGAGAGGGGCACAGGAGGGAGGGGCACAGGAGAGAGGGGCACAGGAGAGAGGGGCACAGGAGGGAGGGGCACAGGAGGGAGGGGCACAGAAGAGATGGGCACAGTACAGAGGGGTGCAGGAGAGAGGGGCGCAGGGAGGAGGTACACAGGGGGAGGTACACAGGGGGGATGTGCACAGGGGGGAGGTTCACGGGGGGAGGTGCACGGAGGGGAGGTGCACGGGGGGGTGCACAGGAGGGAGGTGCGCAGGAGAGAAGGGCACAGGGGAGAGGGGCACAGGGGAGAGGGGCACAGGCGGGAGGGGCACAGGAGAGAGGTGCACAGGAGAGAGGGGCAGAGGAGGGAGGGCAGAGGAGGGAGGGGCACAGGAGAGTGGGGCACAGGAGGGAGGGGCACAGGAGGGAGGGGCACAGGAGGGAGGGGCACAGGAGGGAGGGGCACAGGAGGGAGGGGCACAGGAGAGAGGTGCCCAAGAGGGAGGAGCCCAGGAGGGAGGGTCACAGGAGAGAGGTGCCCAGGAGAGATGGGCACAGGAGAGAGGAGCGCAGGGTAGAGGTGCACAGGAGAGAGGTGCACAGGAGAGATGGGCAGAGGAGGGAGGGGCAGAGGAGGGAGGGCATGGGAGGGAGGGGCGCAGGAGAGAGGGGCACAGGAGGGAGGGCAAAGGAGAGAGGGGCAGAGGAGGGAGGGGGAGAGGAGTTAGGGGCACAGGAGAGAGGGGCACAGGGGGGAGGGGCACAGGAGGGAGGGGCACAGGAGGGAGGGGCACAGGAGAGAGGGGCACAGGAGAGAGGGGCACAGGGGAGAAGGTCAAAGGGAGACGTGCACAGGAGAGAGGGGCACAGGGGAGAGGTTCAAAGGGAGACGTGCACAGGAGAGAGGGGCACAGGAGAGAGGAGCACAGGGGAGAGGTTCAAAGGGAGACGTGCACATGAGAGAGGGGCACAGGAGAGGGGGCACAGGAGAGGGGGGCACAGAGAGAAGTGCACAGGTGAGAAGTGCACAGGAAAGAAGTGCACAGGAGGGAGGGGCACTGGAGAGAGGGGCGCAGGAGAGAGGGGCGCAGGAGAGAGGGCCGCAGGAGGGAGGGGCACAGGAGGGAGGGGCACAAGAGAGAAGTGCACAGGAGAGAAGTGCACAGGAGAGAGGAGCGCAGGAGAGAGGGGCGCAGGAGAGAGGGGCGCAGGAGGGAGGGGCGCAGGAGGGAGGGGCGCAGGAGGGAGGGGCGCAGGAGGGAGGGGCACAGGAGAGTGGGCCACAGGAGAGTGGGCCACAGGAGAGTGGGCCACAGGAGAGTGGGCCACAGGAGAGTGGGCCACAGGAGAGTGGGCCACAGGAGAGAGGGCCACAGGAGAGAGGGCCACAGGAGAGAGGTGCCCAGGAGAGAGGTGCCCAGGAGAGAGGTGCCCAGGAGAGAAGTGCATAGGAGAGAGAGGCACAGGAGAGAGGGGCACAGGAGAGAGGGGCACAGGAGAGAGGTGCGCAGGAGAGAGGGGCACAGGAGAGAGGGGCACAGGAGAGAGGGGCACAGGAGAGAGGGGCACAGGAGAGAGGTGCACAGGAGAGAGGGCCACAGGAGAGTGGGCCACAGGAGAGTGGGCCACAGGAGAGAGGTGCCCAGGAGAGAGGTGCCCAGGAGAGAAGTGCGTAGGAGAGAGCGGCACAGGAGAGAGCGGCACAGGAGAGAGGGGCACAGGAGAGAGGGGCGCAGGAGAGTGGGGCGCAGGAGAGTGGGGCGCAGGAGAGAGGTGTGCAGGAGAGAGGTGCGCAGGAGAGAGGGGCACAGGAGAGAGGGGCACAGGAGAGAGGGGCACAGGAGGGAGGGTCAGTGGAGAGAGCTGCACAGGAGGGAGGGGCTCAGGGAGAGGGGCACAGTGGAGAGGTGCACAGGAGAGGGGCACAGGAGAGAGGGGCACAGGAGGGAGGTGCACAGGAGAGGGGGCACAGGAGGGAGGGTCAGTGGAGAGAGCTGCACAGGAGGGAGGGGCTCAGGGGAGAGGGGCACAGGAGAGGGGCACAGGAGAGAGGGGCACAGGAGGGAGGGGCACAGGAGAGAGGGGCACAGGAGAGAGGGGCACAGGAGGGAGGGGCACAGGAGGGAGGGGCACAGAAGAGATGGGCACAGTACAGAGGGTTGCAGGAGAGAGGGGCGCAGGGAGGAGGTACACAGGGGGAGGTACACAGGGGGGATGTGCACAGGGGGGTGGTTCACGGGGGGAGGTGCACGGAGGGGAGGCGCACGGGGGGGTGCACAGGAGGGAGGTGCGCAGGAGAGAAGGGCACAGGGGAGAGGAGCACAGGGGAGAGGTTCAAAGGGAGACATGCACATGAGAGAGGGGCACAGGAGAGAGGGGCACAGGAGAGGGGGGGCACAGGAGAGAGGTGCACAGGAGAGAAGTGCACAGGTGAGAAGTGCACAGGAGAGAAGTGCACAGGAGGGAGGTGCACAGGAGGGAGGGGCACTGGAGAGAGGGGCGCAGGAGAGCGGGGCGCAGGAGAGAGGGGCGCAGGAGGGAGGGGCACAGGAGGGAGGGGCACAGGAGAGAAGTGCACAGGAGAGAAGTGCACAGGAGAGAGGGGCGCAGGAGAGAGGGGCGCAGGAGGGAGGGGCGCAGGAGAGAGGGGCGCAGGAGGGAGGGGCGCAGGAGGGAGGGGCGCAGGAGGGAGGGGCGCAGGAGGGAGGGGCGCAGGAGGGAGGGGCGCAGGAGAGAGGTGCAAGGGGTAGAGTTGCCCGGGAGGGAGGGGCACAGGAGAGAGGGGCACAGGAGAGAGGGCACAGGAGAGAGATGCAAGGGTTAGAGTTGCCCAGGAGAGGTGCACAGGGGAGAGGTGCACAGGGGAGAGGTGCACAGGGGAGAGGTGCACAGGGGAGAGGTGCACAGGAGGGAGGGTCAGTGGAGACAGCTACACAGGAGGGAGGGGCTCAGGGGAGAGGTGCACAGGGGAGAGGTGCACAGGGGATAGGTGCACAGGGAAGAGGTGCGCAGGGAGGAGGTGCGCAGGAGAGAGGTGCGCAGGAGAGGGGCACAGGAGGGAGGGTCAGTGGAGAGAGCTGCACAGGAGGGAGGGGCTCAGGGGAGAGGGGCACAGGAGAGAGGGGCGCAGGAGGGAGGGGCACAGGAGAGAGGGGCACAGGAGGGAGGGGCACAGGAGGGAGGGGCACAGGAGGGAGGGGCACGGAAGAGATGGGCACAGGGAGGAGGTACACAGGGGGGAGGTGCACAGGGGGGAGGTGCGCAGGAGAGAGGGGCACAGGGGGGAGGGGCGCAGGAGGGAGGGGCGCAGGAGGGAGGGGCGCAGGAGAGAGGTGCTCAGGAGAGAGGTGCAAGGGGTAGAGTTGCCCGGGAGGAAGGGGCACAGGAGAGAGGGGCACAGGAGAGAGGGCACAGGAGAGAGGTTCACGGGGGAGAAGTGCACAGGTGAGAGATGCACAGGAGAGAGGGGCACAGGAGAGAGGTGCCCAGGGGAGAGGTGCACAGGGGAGAGGTGCACAGGGGAGAGGTGCACAGGGGAGAGGTGCACAGGAGAGAGGGGCACAGGGGAGAGATGCACAGGGGAGAGGTGCACAGGGGAGAGGTGCACAGGAGAGAGGGGCACAGGAGAGAGGTGCCCAGGTGAGAGGTGCACAGGGGAGAGGTGCGCAGGAGGGAGGGGCTCAGGGGAGAGGGGCACAGGAGTGGGGCACAGGAGGGAGGGGCACAGGAGGGAGGGGCACAGGAGGGAGGGGCACAGGAGGGAGGGGCACAGAAAAGATGGGCACAGTAGAGAGGTGCGCAGCAGAGAGGGGCACAGGGGAGAAAGGCACAGGGGAGAGGGGCACAGGGGGGAGGGGCACAGGAGAGTGGTGCACAGGAGAGAGGTGCACAGGAGAGAGGTGCACAGGGCGGAGGTGCACAGGAGAGAGGGGCAGAGGAGGGAGGGGCAGAGGCGAGAATTGCACAGGAGAGAGCTGTAGAGGAGACTGCACAGGAGGAGGCTGCACAGGGGAGAGGTGCGCAGAAGAGAGGGGCACAGGGGAGAAAGGCACAGGGGAGAGAGGCACAGGGGGGAGGGGCACAGGAGAGTGGTGCACAGGAGAGCGGTGCACAGGGCGGAGGTGCACAGGAGAGGGGGCAGAGGAGGGAGGGGCAGAGGAGGGAGGGGCACAGGAGAGTGGGGCACAGGAGTAGAGGGGCACAGGAGAGAGGTGCCCAAGAGAGATGGGCACAGGAGAGAGGAGCGCAGGTTAGAGGGGCACAGTGGAGAGGTGCTCAGGAGGGAGCGGCACAGGAGGGAGGGGCACTGGAGGGAGGGCACGGGAGGGAGGGCAAAGGAGAGGGGCAGAGGAGGGAGGGGCAGAGGAGGGAGGGGCACAGGAGAGGGGCACAGGAGAGAGGGGCACAGGAGTGAGGGGCACAGGAGAGAGTGGCACAGGAGAGAGGGGCACAGGATGGAGATGCGCAGGAGGGAGATGTGCAAGAGAGAGGGGCACAGGAGAGAGGGGCACAGCAGAGAGGGGCACAGCAGAGAGGGGCACAGCAGAGAGGGGCACAGCAGAGAGGGGCACAGGAGGGAGGGGCACAGGAGGGACGGGCACAGGAGGGAGGGGCACAGGAGGGAGGGGCACAGGAGAGAGGTGCCCAGGAGAGATGGGCACAGGAGAGAGGAGCGCAGGTTAGAGGGGCACAGTGGAGAGGTGCTCAGGAGGGAGGGGCACTGGAGAGAGGTGCACAGGAGAGATGGGCAGAGGAGGGAGGGCACGGGAGGGAGGGGCACAGGAGAGAGGGGCAGAGGAGGGAGGGCAAAGGAGAGAGGGGCAGAGCAGGGAGGGGCAGAGGAGGGAGGGGCAGAGGAGAGAGGGGCACAGGATAGAGGGGCACAGGAGGGGGGGCACAGGAGAGAGTTGCACAGCAGAGAGGGGCACAGCAGAGAGGGGCACAGCAGGGAAGGGCACAGGAGGGAGGGGCACAGGAGAGAGGAGCACCGGAGAGAGCTGTAGAGGAGGGAGTTGCACAGGAGAGAGGGGCACAGCAGAGAGGGGCACAGCAGAGAGGGGCACAGCAGAGAGGGGCACAGGAGAGAGGGGCACAGGAGGGAAGGGCACAGGAGGGAAGGGCACAGGAGGGAGGGGCACAGGAGGGAGGGGCACAGGAGAGAGGAGCACCGGAGAGAGCTGTAGAGGAGAGAGTGCACAGGAGAGAGGGGCACAGGAGAGAGGGGCACAGGAGGGAAGGGCACAGGAGGGAAGGGCACAGGAGGGAGGGGCACAGGAGGGAGGGGCACAGGAGAGAGGAGCACCGGAGAGAGCTGTAGAGGAGAGAGTGCACAGGAGAGAGGTGCACAGGAGGGAGGGGCACAGGAGGGAGGGGCACAGGAGGGAGGGGCACAGGAGAGAGGAGCACAGGAGAGAGGGGCACAGGAGAGAGGGGCACAGGAGGGAGGGGCACAGCAGAGAGGGGCACTGGAGAGAGAGGCATAGGAGGGAGGGGCACAGCAGAGAGGGGCACTGGAGAGAGGAGCACAGGAGAGAGGAGCACAGGAGAGAGGGGCACAGGAGAGAGGGGCACAGGAGGGGGGCACAGGAGAGAGGGGCACAGGAGAGAGGGGCACAGGAGAGAGGGGCACAGGGAAGAGGTGCACAGGAGAGAGTTGCAGGAGAGAAGTGCACAGGAGAGAGGGGCGCACGAGGGAGGGGCGCAGGAGGGAGGAGCACAGGAGAGAGGTGCTCAGGAGAGAGGTGCAAGGGGTAGAGTTGCCCAGGAGGGAGGGGCATAGGAGAGGGGCACAGGAGAGAGGGGCACAGGAGAGAGGGCCACAGGACAGAGGGCCACAGGACAGAGGGCCACAGGACAGAGGGCCACAGGACAGAGGGCCACAGGAGAAAGGTGCCCAGGAGAGAGGGACACAGGAGAGAGGTGCGTAGGAGAGAGGGGCACAGGAGAGAGCTGCACAGGGGAGAGGTGCACAGGCAGGAAGGGCACAGGAGAGATGTGCACAGTAGAGCGGAGTACAGGGGAGAGCTGCGCAGGAGAGAGGGGCACAGAAGGGTGGTGCACAGGAGAGACACGCACAGGAGGGAGGGGCACAGGAGGGAGGTGCACAGGAGAGAGGAGCACAGGTGGGAAGTGCATAGGTGGGAGGTGCACATTGGGAGGTGCTCAGTGGGGAGGCGCACAGGGGGGAGGCGCACAGGAGGGAGGTGCACAGGAGGGAGGGGCGCAGGAGAGAGGGGTGCAGGAGAGAGGGACGCAGGAGAGAGTGGTGCAGGAGGGAGGGGCACAGGAGGGAGGGGCACAGGAGAGAGGGGCACTGGAGAGAGGTCCACAGGAGAGAGGGGCAGAGGAGAGAGGGGCACAGGAGAGAATTGCAGTCACCGTTGTAATGTCGGAAACTACTTAACAACAAAAACTTCTTACTTGTCCTGTCAGTGTCAGGTAGAAGACGTGCAAAGAATGATTTAGTTTTTGTATTCAACAAAAATAAAACCCATATAATGTACAGCTAGGCAGGATAGCTTCTTTAATGAATTATTTGACAAAAATTAATGAAACAGAAAGCAATAAAAAAGGATTGAAGGCAAAATTCCAGTTCCAGAATTGAATAAAAGACTGTGAGGCACAGAACTGCAGCACAATGTGTATGAAAAATGTATGGTGAGGAGCTTGTTCAGATGTGGTTCACTGAACAAGGAACCAGTACAGAGTAAACCACTGAGGATTGAGCAAAACCTGGAAGATATTGCGCATAATTTGTATGTTCTGCCTCAGTTCGTTTCTTTCCAATCTGATGTGGTGCCTGGATTTCACTTTTGACAATGTCTTTATGGAAGGTTAATACCCTAGTATTGTAATCAACACCTCCGGGTACCAGTGCAAAACACACAGAAACAGACCATCTGGCCCATCAAGTCTACACTGGTGTTCTCTTCACATGAGCCACGAAGATTAATGCCACTCTCCTCTGCTCTACTCATACCTTTTAAAATTTCTCATTTTGAACCAATTGTCTAATTTCCTTTGGAAGAATTTTGCACTCTGCTTTAACAACAGTTTGATACAAGAAAATTCCCTGTTCTCGTCACCCTCTGTGCAAAGATTTTTTTCTAAGCTCCTCTTTAATTCTTTTTGTGATTACCTTAAATTTGAACCCTTTTTTTATCTTCTCATTAACCAGTGGAAACAGTCTATCGCTATTTACCTTATCATAACCCTTCATAATTTTAGGACTTCTATCAGGTCATCCCTTAAACTCTCAGCTCTAAAGAAAGAACTTGCATTTATATAGTACCTTTTCACATCCTCAGGATGCCCCAAAATGCTTTAAAGCCAGTGGTTAATTCTTTTGAAGTGTAATCTTTTATAGGCAAACGCAACAACCAATTTGACGACAGCAAGGTTCCACAAAGTACAAACAAATGAATCAGCAGATAATTCATTTTTGATGGTGTTGGTTAAGGGAGGCATGTTGGTCGAGCATCAGCAGAACCCATTGTTCTTCTTCAAAGAACACCGTGGGATATTTTATGTTCACCAAAGCAAACAGCCAGGACCTCAGTTTAATCAATCTCATCCAAAAGATGGCAATTTTGACAATTCAGTACTGCACTGAAGTGTCAACTTGAATTATGTGCGCAAATCTAGTGGCCCTTGAACCCACAACCTTGTGACTCGGAGGTTAACACCATAACCTTCTCTCAGCAGAGAGAAGCAGGATGCGCGCACACGTGGCTTTGCCAGGGTAGCAGGCTTCCCCATGGTGCAGGGCTCCATTGGCTGCATCCATGTGGCTTTACGGGTGCCGCATAAAAATCTTAAGACCTTCCGTAACTGCAAAGACTACCACTCACTTAATATGCAGTTGTGTGACTGCGCCTAGTGCATCATGATGGTGAATGCCCGCTATCCTGGCAGCAGTCATGATGCCTTCACCCTGCACCGGTCCGGTGTGCCAGCAATCTTCCAGCCACCACAGCAAACTTGAGGGTGGCTGCTTGGAGACAGGGGCTATCCGCTCTGTACCTGGCTCATGACTCCCCTCTGCAACCCCAACATGCGTGCCCAGCACTTATATAATGAGAGCCATGCTTCCAACGGGAACATCATTAAGCTGACCATCAGGCCACTGAAGCAATGGTTCCGCTGCCTTGACCACTCGGGAGGAGCCCACCAGTACTCGGCGGAGCAGGTGTCCCATTTCATGGTGGTCTGCTGCATGCTTGACAACTTGGCCATCATGAGGGCGCAGCCCTTGCCAGCAGGGATTGTGCCACCACCTCAGGAGGAGGACGAGGAGACGAGGAGGAGGACAAGAAGGAAGAGGATGAAGAGGAGAATGAGGAGCAAGAGGAAGAGCAGGGAGGGAGGAGGGAGCCATCTGGATGGGCTGTCCGTGAATGGCTCATCAGACTCCAATTTCAATGAATGTAACCCCAGACCCCTGTTGCTCACCACATCCCCATCATACTATCCCTGTCTCACAGAATATCACAGCGTTCTTTGGCACAGAGCTGAAATGAGAGACACCACAAAAGATTCCAAACACAATTAATAAATTTATCAATAATCAAATCACACATATTTACATTAATACTATTAACTATTCACCCTTATGCAATCCCTTAGTGTCTGTCTTTCGTGTGGCTTTTCCTAACCTAGTGCTCCTATGAAGTGCTCCCCCAGTGGCTGCAGCATGGCTGGTGGAAGGCTGCTGAGTTTCCATGCAGGAGACTTCAGATGGCCTTGCAGGACAACCTCAAGCAGCTCTAGACCAAGAAGGCCCGGCTGTAGACTGCACCGCCTCGGCATGGGCGGCAGCAGTCTGGGCTGGCTGGCTGACAGGCAGCGGCAAGGGCAATGGTGGAGTGGCAGTGGTAGGAACAGGAATGCTGTCATCTTGAGAGGGAACAGCAGCTTCCTGCTCCACTGACCCACTGCCACTCCCCCGGGGCGGCACCTCAGCATTCCCAGCAATCTGTTGGAGCACAAGTTGCTGCCCTGCTGCGACACCCTGCAAGCCCCGGTCAACAGTGGTAATCCCAGTCACGATGGCAGCAGTCAGAGCTTGGTTGGCTTCAAGCTGAGACTGCATGAGAGCAGTCTGAGTTTCCGCTGCAGCACTGAGACGTTGGGTCACTTCCGCCTGCACTGCAATGGAAGCTGCGACATCGCCCATCACACCCAGCATCACGTCTGGGTCGACATGGTCCCTCTGGGAGTGAACCATCATTTCCAGGCTGGAAATCCGGTGCTCCATGCTCTGTGCAGAGCCCCATGCAATTTTGGAGGCGGACTTCTCCACACTCGACATTGCCAAGAGGCTCTCTGGCAGGCTTGCCATTGCACCTATCAATTTGGTATGCATGTGCATCACCCTTCTTCTGAAGGCCTCCCCATTGAGGTCCTTATCTGAGTCCTGTGCAGCAGAACACGTGCGCGATCTCTCCCTCCGGTGACCTGGCCCCTGAGCGAGCCTTTCCCCCGGCCTTGCTGCTGTCCACTCGTGCCCAGTGCCAAGAAGAGATTTACTAAAGATTTTCCAAGTGATAAAGGTTTTTATAAGGTGATTAGGGACAGCTGATTTCCTTTGAGTGGGGAGTCACTAACAAAAGGTCGTCAAATTAAAATAGTCACTGAGAATGAGGAGAGAGGTTAGGAGAAATTTCTTTGTGCAGAGCTGTTAGAGCATGGAATGTTTTGATACAAGAAACAGCTTAGATACAGATGATTTTATCTGTTAAGGATTAAGTAGATAGACAATTGAAGCAGAGTAAGATACAGGGCTATGAGGAGAGTGCAGGGCAATGGAATTAGTTTTTGATTGCTCCAGCTAACAGCTGGAACAGGCATGATGAAGCGAATGGCCTCCTGCTGTGCTGATCAGTTCTATGCCTCTATGAATTGAAACGCTGGTTGCATGCTATTATCATGCGGACCATATTTACAAGCAGGGAATTATCGACTTACAGTAAGAATTTCAGCGTTTCAATGAAATACTATTCATTTATTTACTAGTCTACTAATTTACTAGCAATTAGTGGAATAATTGTTTTATTGTACTTTTTTTACATTGTACATATTATGGATAGATATATAGAATTAAAAAAATTGATATCCAGCAAAACATTGCATTGACTGCATCGTAAGATCTTTTAAGTCGGACACAACTTCATATAAAATTTGTAAATAGGAAAGAAATTGTACATAAACTTACAAGGATATCAAAGAATTCCAGGAAATGTAAGGTTCAAGCCAACTTTGATTATTTCAGCTTGGTTCAGTGGGCCTGGTCTTTGTAAACCACATAATAAAGTGTTCTTTTCATATCTCGAATGGATCAGTATCGACTTACCATCCTCTTCAGTTGCCCTAAAGGAGTTGCGATCCTATATTTATTTTGCAACTGCTTATGTCTGGAGCAAATCACGTGCATCAGGATAGTGCTTCCACCTGACTTCGTGCTCCTTCTAATATAGCAGATACACTTCAGATTCTGGTATCTAAAGGTTAGATTTTTCACAGCTTTGGAAATGTACATCAAACTGAGGGATAAATATTGGCCGAGGACATCAGGGAGAGCTCGATCGGGGAGTAGTGGCCACGGGATCTTTTACGCCCACCTGAGAGGGCAGACGGTGCCTCGGTTTAACGTCTCATCCGAAAGACGGCACCTCCAACAGTGGAGTACTCCCTCAGTACTGCACTGGAGTGCCAGCCTAGAATGCTCAAGTCTCTGGACTTGAGCCCACGACCTTCAGACTCAGAGGCAAGAGTGCTACCACTGAGACACGGCAGCTGCCTGTTATGTCTGACATTAGTGATAGGTACTCGATTGCCTTGGCCTGAGCACATGGAGTTTGATAGTGCTGTTATCATTGTATTGTGTATAGGTATTCGAGTGCTTTTGCCTGGAAGTGTGTATGTGTGGCAGCCATTAAAAAAGCAACATGAACTGAACTCTGCTTACGGTCTCTGGATTATCTTTGCAAACGCAACACTGCCTTAGCCTAATCCTGTAGCTACTCACAGCTCTGAAATGGTTCTCACTCTGCCAGCTGAAATTCTAACATTTACTGCACACGTCGTTAAAAGTGCTGCCAAATTGTCCCGTAATTTTCAGACCATGTTTATTTCTGTAGGACTGGTCAAGTTGACATGGGTTCTCTCAGGAATTAGACATCGACCATGTCATTGCTAATTAATCCTCTACGGAATTGGTATTTGTAATTGCTTTTAGTTCCAAATGGAACAGACATAAAAATGTGTTTACTAGCCTGTCATTTCGAACACTGTTATACTGGGCATTAAATTGTTTTTTCTAAAAGAAACAAGTTGGGCTTATGTTTAATGTTTAATAAGGTGATAAGAAAATTAATCCAAGTTTATGAACAATCCAACTGAAATACAGTAATTGTTAATGGTCTTTCTGCAATTTCTTTCCATAAAGTTAATGGGCAGGATTTTCATTGGGCCGTGGATGCGGGATTGGAGGCGTGTGGGGGGTTAAAATTGCGAAAACTGGCGGGCGGGTCCAACCCCGCCTCCATCCCACCTCCAAGCAATTTTAATTCATTCGTGTCTAATGGTCCCGTCTCCGTCCCGCCTCCAAGAGGCGGGATAGGGCATTAAGGCCCTTAACAAGCACTAAATTGCCTCTATAATGCCATTTTGAAAGGCCTTTGCGATTTTAACCCTTTTCCCACATGAAACACGCCCGTTTTGAAACACGACAGTGAAACCTGGTGGGAGCACAATTGGATTGCTGACTATCAGCTGCAGCTCAACCATTAAAGAGGAGATTTGATCAGCCATCATTTGCACGTGGCAAGACTTTGTAGTCTCAGGTCTGGGGGAACTTTTAGAAGGCAGAACCACAGCTGTGGAAGTTTGGAACCTGACACCCATCTCCAGTGTGACCTCCTGGGAAACCCCTCTCGCCACCTTCACTGAGCGCTTCCTCAACTGAGGCATATACCAGAAGCATGGGAGCCATTTATTTCCTTCCCTTCTGGACATTAGATGAGGACGAAGACCAGCTGCAGCACCAGCAGAACCAGGAACAACAGCAGTACCAACAGCAGCAGCACCAGCAGAACCAGGAACAACAGCAGCAACAGCAGCAGCAACAACAGGAGCGCCAAGCTGCTGCTCACCCACCTGAAGCTGCACAGGCCAGAAGGGGCCAGTGCATGGAAGCCCGTTGGCACAGGAGATACCCCCCAAACAGGGTCTACAGACACAGGGTCAGCTACCTCAACATCTCTGAGCAGCAGTGCCAAAGTAGTGGGTGACATCTGCGCAATGCTGCAACAAGACCTGCAGGCCAGAGGACCAGGTGGACAACCCTTACCAGTGGCCATCAAAGTCACCACCACACTCAACTTTTTTGCCTCAGGCTCATTCCAGGGATCAGCAGCAGACATCAGCGGCATCTGCCAGGCGGCCGCACACACTTGCATCACATAGGTAACCAATGCCCCCCATTGCGCACAATCACATCCATTTCACCAAGGATCAAGCAAGTGTCACGGCGCGTGCGGTTGGATTAGCTAATCTGGCAGGCTTTCCAAGGGTGCAGGGCATCATTGACTACACACGTGGCCCTTAAGGCACCCCATCGCAATCCAGGTATTTTTGTCAACCGCAAGGGCTTCCACTCCCTTAACGTTCAGCTGGTGTGTGACCACAAGAAGGAAATTTTGCATGTTTGTGCCAAGTACCCTGGCAGTTGCCATGACTCCTTCATACTGCACCAATCTAGTGTGCCTCTGCTATTCAGTCCGCCAGACCAACTTAACAGATGGCTACTTGGAGTCAAGGGCTATCCCCTGAAGATGTGGCTAATGACGCTGTTGAGGAGCCCATCCAACGAAGCTGAGGAGAACTACAACTCCAGCCACATTTTCACCAGAGCCATTATCGAGCAAACCATCGGTTTGCTGAAGATGCGCTTCAGATGCCTGGATAGATCAGGTGGAGCCCTGCAGTACTCAGCAGCCAGGGTCTCCAGAATCGTCGTGGTCTGCTGTGCACTTCACAACATGGCACAGCGACATGGCTTGCAGATTCCTGAGGACCAAGTGGCTCGTCACATATCTTCCTCAGATGAGGAGGAGGAGGAGGAGAAGGAGGAGGAGGAGGAGAGCGAAAACGAACATCTTGCAGAGGCCCATCAACCAGCGGCAGCAGTACGCGAGAACATTGCTGCCCGGGATGCAAGGAACGCACTCATCTTGGCTAGATTTGCTTAGCCTAGCCAATAAAGCACTTTTGCCTCGCAGCTTCTTACCTGAGCATCAACAATGGCCAAGGACCAGTGGATTCCTAGCAACTTGACCACCATTCTGACAATTGCAAGTAATCCTAAGGCCTCAATGTGAAAGTCCCATTCGTGAAATGACACACGCCACAACTACATCAGTAGCCATCAGATTTTTTATTTACATTATTCATCTGATGGCTTTTTCACAGAAAACATCAAATTTAACCAAAGTGACTACCCTGTGACTATTTGTGCAGTATCTTTCTCTTATGCGTGCTCCTACATGGTGCTTCCCCTGTGGCTGCAGCAGATGTGGAGGCCCCTTACTCACTTGCCTGCTGCTCCTGTCTCGATACCTTTGGTGGGTGTCCTCTGGGGTTGCGAACCTGCGAGTGCTCGGCAACAGTCTGCTGCTCCTACGGCTGTGCAGGGGTTGAGACGCCAATCTCAGTTGGGTGTGGACTCTGGTGGGGCTCTGACCGAGGGCTCTGCAGTGGCATGGAAGTGTGAGCGCTTGGAGAGGAGCCCCCACTTCCTTGCTGTCTGCCACCAACTTCCCTCTCATGGGTCAGGTCCCCCTCAGTGCTTGCAAGTGGCTTGAGAGCACCTTGCTGCACATCACGGGGGCGCACTGGCAGTCCTACTGAAGGTCTGGTTTCTCTGTTGAATAGATGCCCATCGCTCCTCCAGAACACTCACCATCTTTTCTGCACTCTAGCGGCTTATCACCTCCATGGAGTTTGCCATCCTTTCCATGGTGATGCGTTCATGTGCCAATGACTCCACAAAGGCTCTGCTCATGTTCGCTATGGACTCCTCCATTCACTCCACACTCACAGTGACCCTGGAGACAAAACTGCCAGAGACTCCTGCATCTGTTCCTGGAGTTCCAGCACCGCTGATCTTATGGATGGACCCAGAGGCAGAGGGTTGACATGCAGCTGAGCCGAGCTGGCAGAGTCCTGCGCCCTCCGACTAGGACTCTCCACTGCTGTCCCTGTCTCCACAATCCGCTGATGCTCACTTGTGAGCTGTGATACACCAGGTGACAACACTACTCTATGTCCCGAAGGTCCCACCGAGGTGCGAGTGTCTGCGCTGGTGCTGGGTGCGCTGAATTCTGCTGACGCTGTGCCCTCAGAGGTTGCAGCTTCCTCTGAGGAGTCTTGAGGCTCATGCTCTTCCTCCTGGCTAATGGGGACGGGTGCTTGCGATGGTCCTGTGGGGGAGT
The DNA here is from genome assembly GCF_052327205.1 of Somniosus microcephalus. Lineage (NCBI taxonomy): Eukaryota > Metazoa > Chordata > Chondrichthyes > Squaliformes > Somniosidae > Somniosus > Somniosus microcephalus. The sequence goes on from NC_140992.1 coordinate 213,272,925, forward strand.
AAAGGAAAGAGTCAGAAATGTGATGCCAAGGTTACATGCACATTGCATATTGCAGATGATCATAAGTCCATCTGTTAGAGCTTCAGAATCATTATCAGCGACTCATGCAATGTCAATGAGAGAGATGGAAAACTATTCTGTCACCAGCTTGCTGTGAGGTTACTGAAACTATTCTGTCCATCCCCCACTTGCGCATCTTCCTCCACTCCTATGATCTCCAGGACCGCCTCCTCCCAGGGGGTGAGGTGGGCTACTGAGGGTGGCCCTCCTCCTGTCCTCACTCTTTCTCGCTTATTGTGAGCTCTCTTTTCCTGCAATGAGGGAGACAAGTGGAGGTTGAGTGAGAATGAAGGAGTGAGTGTAGAGATTCCATAGCATAGATACTTAGAAGGAGACAAAGATGGAGTGAGGTGGCAAGACCAAGAGCCCTCCCTGTGTGTTGTAAGTTGTAATTGCATCACAGTGATAGGGAGTTTGAAGGCTGCATAGTCAAATAGTTAGGTGAATGTGACCATAGAGAGAGAGAGAACGGGTAAGGGTGCATGGATGTCAGTGTCAAGTGGGATGTGGAGGAAGAGATTGCTAAAGCTGAGTGCTGGTGAGGAAAGGCAATGGGGATCAGATTGAGGGTGATGGGAAATTCATACTCACTTTTCCAGTGCGCAGAACGTCATGAAATCTCTTCCTGCACTGAATCCAGGTTCTGCGGGTTACTGATAATGAGTTGACCTCCTCTGCCACCTGGATCCACACAGCTTTGGTCTGCTGGGGAGGCTTCTTCCTCCCTTTAGAAGGGAAGAGCACCTCTTTATGAGCTCTTGCTCTCTCAACTAAAGCCTGCAAGGCAACGTCATCAAACCTGGGAGCAGACCTAGTTCTCTCGCTGGTCATTCTGCCTCCAGGTCCCTGTAGCATGAAAGGCCAAAAGGTTGGCAGTCTGCAGGAGAAGCAAGGCTTGTTGCAGACCTTAAATGCAGCAGCAATGATTGCATCATCGGAGGCGATTTTCAGACTGGAAAAACTCATTTGCCATGGGTTCCCACACGTTGGAACTCAATTGGCTAATTAAGTTAAAATCGCATCAATCTCCCACATCAATTTAGATTCGGGTGGATAACACAAAATGCGAATTACACGACCCCAGCCTGCCCCCAAATTAAAATCCAGCCCAATGCCTCTGTCAGGAGAATATGTGAACAATTATCCAAGAGCCAGTTAACACGATAATTTGTCTCTGGTCCTGCTCCTTCAAGAAATGATGTAATTCTATTACCTTGCAGCAATAACAAACATTTAACTGTGAAGGAATAAGCTATATTCAGAAAAATACACTATTCTATGAAATAATTCTGGCCTTTGTAACATGACAAACTGGGCTTAAAATCTAAAAACCTAACAATGGAGAAGCTGTGAACAGCATTTAGGCTATTGAGATAAGATAAGTTGTTGACACTGAATCAATAACCTTATTGAAACAGGAGGTGGGAGGTTCCTGAAAGTCTGAAGCTTTGGAAAAAAGACAATGGTACACCCTGTTAAGGTGTTCTAAATGTAAAAGACACAAACAGAAGACCTTGGTAAGAATGACATCAAATAGATGCACCTGCTCCACACCGTTTTTTATGATAAGCTTTGAACACCTAGGGTAGAGACATAATTCTTAATGGTACCATCTGAACTGACTGTAAGAATAGCAGGGGTCAACAGAAAAATTACTAGAGATAATTAGCTTACATCAGCAGAAAACATCAAAGGAAATACCACTGCAAAAGGTTTTAAAAATTGAACTTTCAAATGGGATGATAGATTCGCTGTAAAGGGGCAAAGTGATTCTCGGCTTCAGAGCTAGCTCTGTAAGTCTTTAACTCTTTGCATCTTGGGGATCAAGGTATTATATTTGATTTTGGTAGATAACCTGGAATAAACTAAGAACTGTAAAACTAGTGAAGTTAAGATTTGAGGATGAGGATCCCTGATAATAGAATTGTAAACTTTTTGTATTTGGAACTGTTAATGTTGTGATTGAATCACCAACTGTAATTACATGTCGGTTCTTTAATAAATCTATATATTTTTAGAATTGTCTCACATAATACTTCTGAATCAAACTCGCAAACTCAATCTCTGTACGCTCTTTGATGAGGAGTTGCAGAATTCTGGAGGAGTTTTCTGGACCCTCATAATATCCGGAACATTACAGTCTAGCTAAACTTATTAAAAGTGCTATCTGGAGGATTGTAACATCTTCAGGTTGTTCCTTTCCTTTAGGGAGAGATAGTCTGGAACTTTAGACCCAATTAAGCGTCTTTAGGATTCGGCTACCTCAAACTTTAGTTGAAAGTGAACGTCTGGGGAATACGCCTGATCTGGGGTAGCCCTAAAGGGGCTACGACTAGTAATAGTCCTTTCATAACAACTTGAACAACTCTGAGTGATCCTTAAAGTCACAAGGATTCTATTTTCTCTGTGACGATAATGCAGAGTTGTTGCTTGAGTGTGTAAAACAGTGTGAAAGTGTTGATAGTATGTGGTATATGTTATAAATCTCATCATTCATCAAGAAACTACTTGTGAAATAATGCTGGACGGCCAGCTGGTGGCGCCGTCCAAGGAGTATAAATACTCGGGCACCGGCCCCAGCTTTCCAGGGACATTTTGTAAGACAAGGTACTAGTGAAGTACAACTAGACCTCCATGTTCTGAAACAAGTTGATTAAAGCCTTGCTTTATGCTCAAACCAAGTGCATAGTGAGTTTTATTATGTCAGTATACATATGTAAGTTTGTGCATGGCATCCAGTATCCTCCAGGTGGGCTTGTACTATAGCAAAGTAATTTTGTATGGCTACAGTTTGTACTGAATTGCAGGCATAACCAGCAACTTTGCCACCTTTTTATATTTTTTAGCCCAATCAAACCATTTAGAACCAATTCTTATCCCTGTATAGAGCTATACTGCAGCACTCAACTACAGAGATGATAGCAGAGCTCTATTTCGTTGCTATGGAACACATGCTGGACAAGGAAAGAAAGTGAAGAAAGAGGAGGTAAGATCCTCTTCTGTGGGTATATTGGCCCTGATTCTAATCGTCTCATTGAGCAGTTCTTGCTCTCGATCAGTTGCTGAAGGTTGAATTATAATTTGAGCGTGCAACAGATTGCAGTGCTGTCTCTAGTGCTGAGCCAAGGCGAGGTGATAAGGACTTCTTTTCATGAGACCCTTTATCCTCAGCTGCTACTGTTTCTTTCACCATCTTTAATAAAAAAGTTTTCCCCTTTGTGTACTTTTAACCTGTAATACAAACCTTGGTCCTTCAATTCATTTTCACAATGAAAGTAAAACAGTATGCATTTGCTTTCCCAAAAGATGTGCAACAACTTTGACCACATATTCTATTCGTGCTTGCGTGGAGTTATGGAGGAAGGGGAAATTTCCCTAAAGCTAGCCTCTCCACAGCAGCGTGGATCAGATCAAGAATATTGCAGCATGTGCGGAGATGAGTCAAACCAGCATCCCGTCAACATAGAAACATAGAAGATAGGAGCAGGAGTAGGCCATTTGGCCCCTCGAGCCTGCTCCACCATTTAATGAGATCATGGCTGATCATCCAAATTCAGTACCCTGTCCCTGCTTTCTCACCATATCCCTTGATCCCTTTAGCCTTAAGAAATATATTTAACTCCTTCTTGAATATATTTAATTAATAAATTGGTCTCAACTGCCTCTTGTGGTAGAGAATTCCAGAGGTTCACCACTCTCTGGGTGAAGAAATTCCTCCTCATCTCTGTCCTAAATGGCTTACCCCTTATCCTTAGACTGTGACCCCTGGTTCTGGACTCTCCCGCCATCGGGAACATCCTTCCTGCATCTAGTCTGTCTATTCCTGTTAGAATTTTATAAGTTTCAATGAGATCCCCTCTCATTCTTCTAAACTCCAGCGAATATAAGCCTAATCGACCCAATCTCTCTTCATACATCATTCCTGCCATCCCAGGTATCAGTCTGGTGAATCTTCGCTGCACTCCCTCCATGGCAAGAACATCCTTCCTCAGATAAGGCGACCAAAACTGCACACAATTCTCAAGGTGTGGTCTAACCAAGGCCCTGTACAACTGCAGCAAGACTCCTTGCTCCTGTACTCGAATCCTCGCGCCATGAAGGCCAACATAACATTTGCCTTCTTAACCACCTGCTGCACCTGCATGCTTACCTTCAGCGACTGGTGCACAAGGACACCCAAGTCTCGTTTCACTTCCCCTTTTCCCAATCTATTGCCGTTCAGATAATAATCTGCCTTCTTGTTTTTGCCACCAAAGTGGATAACCTCGCATTTATCCACATTATACTGCATCTGCCATGCATCTGCCCAATCACCCAACCTGTCCAAATCATACTGGAGTTTCTCGGCATCCTCCTCACAGCACCCACGCCCACCCAGCTTTGTGTCATCTGCAAACTTGGAGATATTTCGTCTAGTTCCCTCATCTAGATCATTAATATATATTAGGAATAGCTGGGGTCCTAGCACCGATCCCTGCGGTACCCCACTAGTCACTGCCTGCCACTCGGAAAAAGAGCCGTTTATTCCAACTCTTTGCTTCCTGTCTGCCAACCAGTTCTCTATCCAAGTCAGTACCTTGCCCCCAATCCCATGTGCTTTAACTTTGCACGCTAATCTCTTATGCGGGACCTTATCGAAAGCCTTTTGAAAGTCCAAATACACCACATCCACTGATTCTCCCTTATCTATTCTACCAGTTACATCCTCAAAGAATTCCAGTGGATTAGTCAAGCATGATTTACCTTTTGTAAATCCGTGTTGACTTTGTCCGATCCTGTCACTGTTTTCCAAGTGCTCTGTTATTACATCTTTTATAATGGACTCTAGCATTTCCCCACTACTGATGTCAGGCTTATAATTCCCTGTTATCTCTCTACCACCTTTTTTAAATAGTGGGGTTACATTAGCTACCCTCCAATCCATGGGAACTGTTCCAGAGTCTATAGAATTTTGGAAGATGACCAGCAATGCATCTACTATTTCTAGGGCCACTTCCTTAAGTACCCCAGGATGTAGATTATCAGGCCCTCGGGATTTATTGGCCTTCAATCCCGTCAATTTCCCTAACACCATTTCCCTACAAATACTGATTTCATTCAGTTCCTCCCTCTCATTAGACCCTATGTTCCCCGACATCTCTGGGAGGTTATTTGTGTCCTCCTTTGTGAAGACAGAACCAAAGTATGTATTGGTCAGCCATTTCTTTGTTCCCCATTATAAATTCCCCTGATTCTGACTGCATTAGAAATGTGTAAATACATTAGGGTAGTTTATACCTAGCCAGATTTGTAAAAGGAGCTTTGTTGCCGGAAAGATTTTGTTTTACCGATCCACTGAGGTGCCATGTTTTGAAAAATAAGTAACATTTTAAATAGAAATAACATTTTGAAAACAAACAAGGATCACAGGGCAAGGCATTTAATAGTTAGTGCTCTCTTTGGTCAGACAGCTTTATCCAGCTCCTTATCCCCACAATATTTTAAACACAAACAGAGATCGTGTAGCGAGACATCTTATAGCGCCCCAATAAACAGAGCCCTTTAATATATTTTTCTTTTACTTTTTAAGCATCGTGGCATTTAAATTGCCTGGATGTTAGCTCTAACACCCACATTATTTGTGTGGCAATGAGAAGTAATGTTGGGTGTGTGGAGCAGCATGTTTTCCAGCTGTTTAGCACGTACTGCGAGCTTATTGTTGAGGGGAAGCAGCTTCCTTGCACTAAAATGCTGAAAGTATACATTTAGTTAGTTCAACTAAGCAGAAAGTTCACCATATTAGAAGGCTCATCTATTGCACATAAAATATGCTCCAATATGTTGTAGCAAAGGATTTTCTGTAACTAAGGATGAACTGCTGCATAGCAGATCTTCAAGATGTTGAAATCTCTATAAAATGGGTGGGTACTGCATTCAATGCTTCCACAGCACAAGCCCCGGCTGCAGAAGATCGGGAACAACAGGAAAGGGCGGCCAGAGATATCAAATGGCACCTGAGACTGGTTCTGCCACCCATTGGTTCCACTATCTCAGTTGCAGCTATCTTGGATTGATTGAAGAACGGTGCCTTGGGAGATTAAGCCTCAACACAGAGGCATAGGCAGAGCTGAGTCATCTCCTACAGGAAGACCTACAAAAAAGATCTAACATTAGGTCACAGATGCATTATTTAACAGGGCAACACCTCATGACACCTGACACTGCGAAGTGTCATCCGTGGCTCAGTTGGTAGCGCTCTCGCCTCTGAATCAGAAGGTTGTGGGTGCATGGCCGGAAGCACCCACCCCGTCCCAAACTCTGTGACGGTCACCGACCTCACCGGTGACAGGCGCCTCTCCCTCTCCCATTTGGTATGACGAGGACGCGAGACCTTTCATACGAGCTATTGATCATGAAGGCTGCCACCATGTGATGCTCGTGGATTCTGGCTCTGCCATGACTCATCTACACGACCCTGCTCTTTTCTCCCGTTCAGGCACTGCTCTGAATCTTTCCGGTTTTAATGCTGTCACCCAAGTGGCTAACCAGGGGTTAATTCCTATTGTTCTCTCCATCAATGGGGATTCCGTTGATGTTCCCTCTCCTGTTTACCTGACCACCCATGACCAGAGAGGTATCCTCGGGAGTGACACATTAAAAGAAAGACTTACATTTGCATAGCGCCTTTCACGACGTCTCAAAGCACTTTACAGCCAATGATGTACTTTTTGAAGTGTAGTCACTGTTGTAATGTGGGAAACACGGCAGCCAATTTGCGCACAGCGAGCTCCCACAAACAGCAATGTGATAATGACCAGATAATCTGTTTTTGTTCTGACGAAGAGTCATCGACCTGAAACTCTGTTTCTCTCTCCACAGGTGCTGCCTGACCTGCTGAGTATTTCAGCATTTTCTGTTTTTATTTCAGATTTCCAGCATCTGCAGTATTTTGCTTTTGTACAGGAAACTTTCGATTAACCGACCCCTAAATAACAGGAACGCTCTATCCACCGGCAAAATTCAGGAGTTGGTTCAGGTAACTTTTTTTACTTTAAGTTACTTTTTTTACTCCATTTGTTGCTGTGCAAGGGTGTAGCTGAAGCTGTTGCTAAGCTACAGAGACACTTGCAACTTGTGCCGATTGTTTTGAAGCTGTTAAGCAACAGGGTTTGCTGCTTTATACGGAGCTCTGAGCTCCATATCTTTTACTATAGCGTTCGGTTATCCAGAATTGTTGATGAACCGGCAACACATCGGTCCCGTCCGTGCCGGATACCAGAAAGTTTCCTGTAAATCTGTTTTTGTTATGTTGATTGAGGGATAAATATTGGCCAGGACACCGGGGATAACTCCCCTGCTCTTCTTTGAAATAGTGCCATGGGATCTTTTACGTCCGCCTGAGAGAGCAGACGGGGCCTCGGTTTAACGTCACTTCCGAAAGACGGCACCTCCGACAGTGCAGCACTCCCTCAGCATTGCACTGGAGTGTCAGCCTAGATTTATGTGCTCAAGTCCCTGGAGTGGGACTTGAACTCACAACCTTCTGACTCAGAGGCCAGTGTACTACCAACTTTTTTTTAAATAAATATACTTTATTGAACATTAAGAACATTTACAACATCGTGATCATTACATTGTATGATACAAATCAATTCCGCCGCTCTGCAAAGCCATTCCGCCACCACATTTTAACATCAAAACTTGAAGTTTAATTTGTCTCCTGTAACATATATTAATCGATTGTACTTTAAAAATTGGTTGTAAAATACTATCCTTAAATTCCTTTCTGAATAAAACATCCACAGAGCCTTATAATGATCTTTTAGCTAATATTTAAAATACTCTTTTAGATTGATTCTCCTCCCCTTAAAAAACAGTGCATTCCTTCTTTGCACAATCACGAATCTAGCCAAACTGAACATTAAATTAATTGCCGCTCCGCTAGACTCGGGCAGACTCTCCTGCAATCCCCATCTCAAAATTGAGTCCCACGGGATTCCCATTCTCGCACTTCGGTCCCCACCCAGCAAAAAAGCTTCACACAACTGTCGAACATAGTACTTAAACGGCTGAAAATTCAGTAGCCTTAGCGCCTCATTTGAGGCGCTAGAGGGCCTTGCGCCGGAGTTATGGCCAGTAGTGAAATTCCCTGGGGCCCTAAATCGGCGTTGCTCCGGTAGCGCTGCGCCGGCACCGATGACGTCATCGGTGTGCGCAGCGTCCCAGTTGCCGTGGTAACCCGCCCGAACTCCGAAATTGAGTTGCAGCAGCCGCAACCAGCGTTTTGTCAGAGGTGCCTTACTGCAGTTAGCGCCGGCGCATTAAAGGCCCCGCGGCGGCCAGCCGCTTTCCCGCCGGCCGCCTGCCCGCAGCTCCCTCCCCGGACTTCTCTGCCCCCCCCGGAACAGATGCAAGCCCGGCACTTGTCCGAGGTGCCGGGCTCATTTTTAAGCAGATTTGCGCGGGCCGCGGCCGGGTGCAGGCAGCTCCTCCTTAACGGAAGGAGGAGGCCTGCACTTCCCCAGCCTGCCGCACCGCATCGGGTGCCGCAGCGCCGGAATTGCGGTGCGAAACGGCAGTTAGCGCCCTTTTCCAGGCGCTAAGACCCTTCAGTAGCGCCGGCAGCCGTTTGGGCGCGGCGCCACTGAATTTTTGGCACGCGCAGGGGACTTAGCGCCGGCACTAATTTCCGGCGCTAAAGCCCTGGCTAAGCCAAAACCCAATTTCTAGGCCAAAGTCATTTAACTGCAGACATAACACCAGTAAATGGGACAGAGTCTCATTCCGTGTCCCACACACTGGGCAAGTTGCCGCTTCCACTCGCCCAATCTTGCACAAGGCCGTCATGGTAAAAATCCGGTTATGAGCCAAGTTGAAATCCAGTTCAATCCACTCTGGACATTTAAAATTCGCCCACACTCCCTTCCAAATCCTGTTGAAGTCCAGCTGTGGGTATATACTCTGCCAAAACTCCTGACCAGCAGGTGTCTTGAATCTCCATTCTCTGAATACCTCATAGAAATCTCGAGTATTACAGTTGTCAAATTGGACCAACTCTCCCCCTTTCTCCAGTACAAAGCTTGGAAAAGCAGGACGCATTTTACTTCCTTTGGAGATTTCCGCATTTATTTCTTCCATCCAATCTTGTGGCATTGTCCTCACAATCTTCTCATACATAATTCCTATTGCTTTTTCCTCTACCTCCTGATCCTCCTCCCACACCATGTCCCTCACTATCGCTTCCGGCAACCAACCTGGAATCACCTCGTATAATACATCTTTCACAGATACAATCCCAGCTTTTATAAAAGCTTGATTAAATAAAACCTCTCCTTCGATGTTGACCCACCTGTTCAAAAATAAGGGCTGTTCTAAAAATTCCTCAGCTCCCTTGGGCATAAACTGCACACTTTTTAAAAATTGGGCCCAAGTCTCTACAACCCCCTTATAAAACACCGGGAGAAGATTGATCGATTTCAAAAACATATTATTGTATTCCATATACAATATCCCCTGCCCTCCTATCCCACTTCGTTTTAAAAAATGCTTCAAACAACTCTTCCAAAAACTTGTATTTGACTTCTGAAGAAATCTCTTCACCCATTTGATCCTAAAGGATTTTTTCTTCAAATCAATATCTGGGAAATTGAGTCCTCCCTGATTTCTCCGTCCAATGATGGTATGCCACCAAGGCTGGTTTCCCTTCCCATAAAAACCTCACACAAGCCTCTCGGATGGACTTTTCCGCCCACTCAGGAATATCCTCCACCGTCAATAAGTACCATAGCTTAGATAGCAGGAGGGCAGACACCACTGTCGCTCTTCCTTGCACTTTCAACCACCTTCTTTCCCATCTTCCCAAAATCTTTTTAATTTTCATAACCTTCGGTTCCCAATTTAATCGATCCACTTCATCCCTTTCTTTCTTGCACCCCATATGCACCCCAAGAACTTCCAAAACCTCCACCACCTTAAAGGGACATTCCCCCAACCATTCCCCCCTACCCCTCCCTGCAACCAGGCATTGGGACTTACTATAATTCACTCTGGCTCCTGAAGCTCTACAATATTCCTCCACTACTTCCATAGCTTTCCTCACTGACTCCCCATTTCTCAATGTTAAGGTTGTGTCATCTGCATATTGGTGTATCACCGACACCAGCCCAGAACTGGGGACCACAATCCCAACTACACCTTGTTTCTTTCGCATCATGTGACCTAATGGTTCTGCTACCAATGTGTACAACAATGGGGATAGGGGACAACCCTGTCTCACTGATCTCTGTATCGGAAAATACTTGGATAAAAAACCATTATATTTAATACAGCTAAATATGTTTGAATAAAAAATCCTTATCCACTGAATGAAATTTTCCTTGAAACCAAATGCTTCTAAAACCTTCAATAAAAACTCATGAGAGACCCTATCAAAGGCTTTCTCTTGATCTATCTTTAATACATAAGCCTCCCTCCCACTCTCTTCCATGAGCTCTATCGCATCTCGGATTGAGACCATAGAGTCTGCGATGTCTCGGCCTATGACTCCATAGGACTGAGAGGGCCAAACTATCTCCGGTAACACCTCCTTCAAACGATTTGCCATAACCCTCGCCAAGATCTTATAAACCACATTTAATAATGTGATGGGCCTCCAATTCTTCAGATCCCGTCTAGCCCCTTTATTTTTATAAGCTAAGCTTATGATCCCTCGCATCATAGATGGGGCCAGTCTTCCCTCAATTTTAATTTCCTTAAAAACTTCTAAGAGCAATGGACTTAAAATCTCGAAAAATTCTTTATAAAATTCTGCACTTAGTCCATCGGACCCTGGGCTTTTCCCCCCCTTCATTCCACTTATTGCTACTTTTATTTCCGCGAATCCTACTTCTTTGTCACACATGCTTCTCTCATCCTCCTTTAAACCCTCTTCAATAAAAGCAGTAACCTTCTCCATCACCAAATTGGAAATGTCTTCTTTAGTATATAACTCTTGATAAAAGCTGCTAGCCGCCTCTAAAATCTCCCCACTTTCATGAATGATCTTCTCCGCAACCTTCAACTCTTCAATTAACGATAATCTCTGTCGCAGCTTTTTTTGCTCTAGAAAATATCTAGTGCATCTTTCGCCCTCCAATGCATCTGTAGCCTTTGCACGGAGAATGGCCCCCTTGTATTTTTCAGCTTGCAATAATTCCCACTCTTCCTTTAGCACCCGGAACTTAGTCTCCGCTCCCTTATCCCCTCCGTCAACTGTTTTACAGACATCTGTAAACCGTTTATTTATATTCTCTTCTCGACGCTGGTTAGCTGCCACCCTCTTTTTCCCATAACATACCGAAAAAACTTTTACCTCATATTTGAAATTATCCCACCAAACTCTTCTTTCTTTCAAGAACAAAGGTTCCTTCCGAGCATCCTTTATTATATTTATAATCCCTTCATTATAAGCACTTTCCTTCAGGTATTGATTGTTTAAAATCCATACCCCTGAACCGATCTTAACTCTGCTGTTCCTAATTCTAAGAACCAAAGCCGAGTGATCACTAAAAAATACTTTTTTATAATAAATCTCCATCACCTCAGAACCTAACCCTTCCCGCATTATCACAAAATCTATTCGGCTCTGTTTTAAAACATCACCCACCCAGCCTGATCTGGAGAACTCCCTTTTTATGGGGTTCCGGTCCCTCCATAAGTCTCTCAAATTTAAATTTGCCATCATTTTTACAATCATCCCTCTGGAGTTATCATCCTTAAAGGTCATCTGGGCTGAAATGTCCATCCGAGATAAAAATACATTAAAATCCCCCACTATACAAGGATTTTCCACCTCTGCCGCTTCAGTGAATAACCCCCGAAAAAACTTACGACGCTTGCAATGGTCGTTCGGTGCATAGATATTAAAGAGATTGCAATTAAATCCCTCCATTTTTACCCTTAGCTGTAAAAATCTCCCCTCAGCGTCCTTGTCCATCAAGGCAACATTCTCTTTTATGGACGGACTCACCAAAACAGCCACACCTCTACGGTTATTGTTTGCACAACTCGCAAACACCTCTCCCTTCCAAACCTTCTGAACTCTTTCTAGGATATCCTCATCCCAAAAGGTTTCTTGCAGACACAACAAGTCCGTGCGTTTAAAACCCTGCAACAACTGCTGCAATTTCTTCTCACCCCTCAGTCCGTTCACATTAATCGAGACCAATGTCATCATGGCTCCAAAGAAGGGAAGTATGCCTGATAATCTCCCCATCATTTAATCTCTGGCCCTTCCCTCCTCACATGCTCCTTCCCAACTTCTCAGGCAGCTGTTGCTTTTTCCTGCAGCCTCCGACTCTTTTTCCCCTCCTGTTTAAACGTTCCCTGCTGTTTCAGCCTCTTCCTTGCATTAAGTTTGGGCCCAGGAGCTGCCCTTCCTCCCTCCTTCTGCCCCTCACTAACCTTTCCCTTTTCACATGATGCCACCCCACCCTCGACTTCCATGTCTCTGTCCCCCTCTAATTCCTCACACTCAAGCTCTTCTGCAACCCCCTGTGCCTGCTCCCTGTCCGATACATAATCCTGCTCCCCGTCAGATACTTCATCTCCCACAGAGAGTCTTCCTGCTATCGCAGTTTCTCCCACTGTGCCGCTCCCTTCGACCACATCTCCACCTATGACCCTTGCACCCTGTTCCCTCTCTCCATGGGACAATGGCGCACCTAAATTGTTCCCTTCTGACGTCTCTATCTCACCGATCCCATCCTGCTGCCCCTTTAAGGCTCCTGCCTCTTGCTCCCTCTCCCCGTCCTGCCCCCTCCCGCTCACCAAGATATCCGACTCCCCACCTCTCCCCGGAGCACCCACATCCACCACACACCCCGCTCCTGCCTCCTCTCCCCCCGCAGCCACCAGACTCCCCAGGGGGAGCCGAACCGCACTAAGGCTCGAGTCTGCACTCGACCCTCGCTGCCCGCTGCTGTCTTTGTTCCCCTCCACAGCACTCGGCGTGTTTTCCGCCATCTCCATCCCATCCTCCGCTCCGCCATCCTCTGCCTCTTCCTGTGCTCCTTTCTCCTTCATTTTACCGGCTGTGTCCTCAGACTGCACTGCTCCTCCAGCTGTTCCACTCTCATCTCCTTCTCCTTCTCCCATCTCCTCATCACTCATATCGCTCCCTTCTGCCACACACCCACAGCGGGTGGGGCCTTTGTGACACACCCCACAGCTCTCCACCTTGCAGCTCCGAGCGATATGTCCCGACTCACCGCAATTGTAACAATACAAATCTGGACAGTTTCTTATGAGATGGTCATGTCCCAGACAATAGTAGCACACCTTTACTTGGTTATCGTGCAGCACACAAAAGTACTGCACTCCTTCCAGTGTCTCGAACGTCATACTGTACGGCAAAGACCTCACCCCCTCTGGGAACCGCACCTTTACATATCGGGTTCTGTCTGCTACCCATGTTCCCGGATAGTACCTCCTCTTTATTTCAGAACCGATTTTAATGTCCCGCGACTCCAACTTTTTGCTCAGCACTTCGTCCTCAATGTACACTGGCAAGTTTAAAAATGAAACCACCACCTCCTCTGAATATAGCAGAGTCACCTCTAAGAATTTCTCACCAACTTTCAGACTGAGTAGCAGTTTTTCCACCTCCTCACGGCCACTGACCGTCACCTCAAATCCCACATTCGGCTTTGGTCGGCAGGCAAAGCAGCTTCCCTCGCCACAGTCCTCATGAACCGCCTGGATTGTATCCCAGGCTCAAATCTTCTTATCTTCACACTGCACCACCACCGTATTTTCTTTACCAAACCTCCAGAGGTCCCGGCCCAAATCTTTGGGCCTTTTTTACCCCCTTCCCACCACAGTTTCTTCCCTAATTAAATTCCTCTCGGGAATATTGTCCTCTGAGGGGTCCGGCAGTCCGGACCCCTCCGCAGCCATCTGGCTGTTTTTTGTGGGCCAAAAAGGCCCTAAAACCTGAAAACAACACCCCAAAACCCACCACCAACTTTTTACAAAACTCCCTCCAACACCCAGCTGCAATTAGGCAACCAGTAACACCTGGCTCACTCCTAGCCCCTCCCACCTGGAGAGTGCTACCCACTGAGCCACAGCTGACACGTAAACACCACTCTGCCCTTGACTACACAAATAATTGTTTATGGTGGCACCTTAGTGAGGGACCACCAGCGCCTGTTTCTGATGCCGACTCGATGTACACAATTAAAAAACCCGAGAACTTCACCCTTCCCTGGACCGAAGATCCCGTGGTTAATATGCTGATTCATAAATTTTCAGATGTTTTGGCTAAATCCAAACATGATAGTAGTGGAATGTCAGGAGGTGAGGAGATTAATGGACCTCCCCACCCTCCGGTTAAGCAGTATGCCATTCCGGCTGAGAGTAAACTTTATGTTCGGGCTACTATCGATTCATTGTTAAAGCAGGGTGTTATCCACACTGGCACTTTTACCACTAATTCTCCAACCTGGCCAGTTAAGAAACACGACGATAGTTGTCGTTTATCAATTGATTATTGCAAGCTTAATTCGGTAACCCCAGCTTGCGCCCCTGTTGTTCGGGAGACCACCACTCTCCTGTCCCAGATCTCACCAGGTAGCTGCCACTTCTCCACCTTTGACATTTCAGACGGCTTCTGGAGTATCCCTGTTAAGTCAGACGATCAGTAAAAGTTTGCCTTCACTTTTGAAGATCAAAGTTATACATGGACATAACAGCAGAAAACGCTGGAAAAACTCAGCAGGCCAAGGCAGCATCCATGGAGAGAGAAATGGAGTTAACGTTTCAGGTCGAAGACCCTTCGTCAGAACTGGAAAAAAGCAGGAAAAGGGATAGATTTTAAAGCAAGTGGGGGCTGGGAAAAGGGGGAGGGGATGAAAGAACAAAAGGGAAGGTCAATGATAGGATAGAAAGCAGGAGAGATTAAGAGACATTGAGCGACATTAAGAGATATTCAAGGAGCAAAGGATGGCTCTGGATGAAGTGTGAATGGCCCTGGCAGAATGAAGGACAGCTTCATTCTGCCGGTCCAATGGTATTGGGTTATCGTTGATATTTGCTTATCCACATTCAACGGATCATCCTCCGCCATTTCCGTCACCTCCAGCGTTCATTTTCGCTCTCCTCCTCCTCCTCCTCCTCATCTGAGGAGGATATGCGACGAGCCACTTGGTCCTCAGGTATCTGCAAGCCACGATGCTGTGCCATGTTGTGAAGTGCACAGCAAACCACGACAATTCTGGAGACCCTGGCTGCTGAGTACTGCAGGGCGCCACCTGATCTTGGTTCTGTCTTCACAAAGGAGGACACAAATAACCTCCCAGAGATACTGGGGAACATAGGGTCTGATGAAAGGGTGGAACTGAAAGAAATCAGTATTTGTAGGGAAATGGTGTTAGGAAAATTGATGGGACTGAAGGCCGATAAATCCCCAGGGCCTGATAATCTACATCCCAGGGTACTTAAGGAAGTAGCCCTAGAGATAGTAGATGCATTGCTGGTCATCTTCCAGAACTCGATAGACTCTGGAACGGTACCCATGGATTGGAGGGTAGCTAATGTTACCCCACTATTCAAAAAAGGTGGTAAAGAAAAAGCGGGGAATTATAGACCGGCAAGCCTGACATCGGTAGTGGGGAAAATGCTAGAGTCTATTATAAAAGATGTAATAGCAGAGCACTTGGAAAGCAGTGACAGGATCGGACAAAGTCAACATGGATTTACAAAAGGTAAATCATGCTTGACTAATCTACTGGAATTTTTTGAGGATGTAACTGGTAAAATAGATAAGGGAGAACCAGTGGATGTGGTGTATTTGGACTTTCAGAAGGCTTTCGATAAGGTCCCGCATAAGAGATTAGCGTGCAAAATTAAGGCACATGGGATTGGGGACAAGGTATTGACTTGGATAAAGAACTGGTTGGCAGACAGAAAGCAAAGAGTTGGAATAAACGGGTCATTTTCCGAGTGGCAGGCAGTGACTAGTGGGGTACCGCAAGGATTGGTCCTAGGACCCCAGCTGTTCACAATATATATTAATGATCTGGACGAGGGAATTGGATGTAATATCTCCAAATTTGCAGATGACACAAAGCTGGGTGGCAGGATATGCTGTGAGGAGGATGTCGTGAAACTCCAGTACGATTTGGACAGGTTGGGTGATTGGGCAGAAACATGGCAAATGCACTATAATGTGGATAAATGTGAGGTTATCCACTTTGGTGGCAAAAACAGGAAGGCAGATTATTATTTGAATGGCAATAGATTGGGAGAAGGGGAAGTGCAGAGAGACCTGGGTGTTCTTGTGCACCAGTCGCTGAAGGTAAGCATGCAGGTGCAGCAGGCGGTTAAGAAGGCAAATGGTATGTTGGCCTTCGTAGCAAGAGGGTTCGAGTATAGGAACAAGGATGTCTTGCTACAGTTGTACAGGGCCTTGGTGAGACCGCACCTTCAGTATTGTGTGCAGTTTTGGTCGCCTTACCTGAGGAAGGACGTTCTTGTCATGGAAGGAGTGCAGCGAAGATTCACCAGGCTGATACCTGGGATGGCAGGAATGACATATGAGGAGAGATTGTGTCGACTGGGCTTATACTCACTGGAGTTTAGAAGATTGAGAGGGGATCTCATCGAAACCTATAAAATTCTGTCAGGCCTGGACAGACTAGATGCAGGAAGGATATTTCTGATGGCCGGAGAGTCCAGAACCAGGGGTCATAGTCTAAGGATAAGGGGTAAGCCATTTAGGACTGAAATGAGGAGGAATTTCTTCACCCAGATAGTGGTGAACCTGTGGAATTCTCTGCCACAGAGGGCGGTGGAGGCCAGTTCATTAAATATATTCAAGAAAGAGTTGGATATATTTCTTAAGGCTAAAGGGATCAAGGGATATGGGGAGAAGGCAGGGACAGGGTACTGAATTTGGATGATCAGCCATGATCTCCTTGAATGGCGGAGCAGGCTCAAAGGGCCGAATGGCCTACTCCTGCTCCAATCTTCTATGTTTCTATGTTTCTATCTATCCAGGCATCTGAAGCGCATCTTCAGGAAACCGATGGTTTGCTCGATTATGGCTCTGGTGGACATGTGGCTGGAGTTGTAGCTCTCCTCAGCTTTGTTGGATGGGCTCCTCAATGGCGTCATTAGCCACATCTTCAGGGGCTAGCCCTTGTCTTCAAGTAGCCATCCATTAAGTTGGTCTGGCGGACTGAATAGCGGAGACACACTAGACTGGTGCATTATTAAGGAGTCATGGCAACTGCCAGGGTACTTGGCACAAACATGCAAAATTTCCTCCTTGTGGTCACACACCAGCTGAACGTTAAGGGAGTGGAAGCCCTTACGGTTGACAAAAATACCTGGATTGCGATGGGGTGCCTTAAGGGCCACATATGTGCAGTCAACGACACCCTGCACCCTTGGAAAGCCTGCAATATTAGCTCATCCAACCACACGCGCCGTGACACTTGCTTGATCCTTGGTGAAATGGATGTGATTGTGCGCGATGGCAAAGAGGGCATCGGTTACCTGCGTGATGCAAGTGTGTGCAGCCACCTGGATGATGCCGCTGATGTCTGCTGCTGATCCCTGGAATGAGCCTGAGGCAATAAAGTTGAGTGCGGTTGTGACTTTGACTGCCACTGGTAAGGGTTGTTCACATGGTCCTCTGGGCTCCAGGTCTTGTTGCAGCATTGCGCAGATGTCAGTCACTACCTCTCGCGAAAGTCGGAACCGCCTTTGGCACTGCTGCTCAGACATGTTGAGGTAGCTGACCCTGTGTCTGTAGACCCTGTTTGGGGGGTATCTCCTGCGCCGACGGGTTTCCATGCATTGGCCCCTTCTGGCCTCTGCAGCTTCAGGTGGGTGAGTGGCAGCTTGGCGCTCCTGTTGGTGCTGCTGCTGTTGGTGCTGCTGCTGTTGGTGCTGCTGTTGTTCCTGGTTCTGCTGGTGCCGCAGCTGGGCTTCTTCCTCATTTGATGTCCAGAAGGGAAGGAAATAAATGGCTCCCATGCTTCTGGTATATGCCTCAGTTGAGGAAGCGCTCAGTGAATGCGGCGAGTGGGGTTTCCCAGGAGGTCACACTGGAGATGGGTGTCAGGCTCCAAACTTCCACAGCTGTGGTTATGCATTCTAAATGTTCCCCCAGACCTGAGACTACAAAGTCCTGCCACCTACAAATGATGGCTGATCAAATCTCCTATTTAATGGTTGAGCTGCAGCTGATAGTCAGCAATGAATTGTGCTACCGCCAGGTTTCACCGTCGTGTTTCAGAACAGGCGTGTCACTCAAATGGTTGACGGTGGATAGGCAATGGCAAACATTCAAAGATCACATGGATGAACGACAGAATTTGTTCATCCCAGTTTGGCATAAAAATAAACCAAAAAAGGTGACTCAACCGTGGCTAACAAGGGAAATTAGAGGTAGCATAAGATCCAAGGAGAGGACATATAAATTGGCCAGAAAAAGCAGGAAACCTGAGGATTGGGAGCAGTTTAGGATTCAACAAAGGAGGACAAAGGGATTAATTAAGAGGGGGAAAATAGAGTATGAGAGTAAGCTTGCAGGCAACATAAAAACTGACTGTAAAAGCTTTTATAGATATGTGAAGAGAAAAAGATTGGTGACGTCAAGCGTAGGTCCCTTGCAGTCAGAATCAGGGGAATTTATAATGGGGAACAAAGAAATGGGTGTCCAATTAAATACATACTTTGGTTCTGTCTTCAAAAAGGAGGACACAAATAACCTCCCAGAGATGTCGGGGAACATAGGGTCTAATGAAAGGGAGGAACTGATAGAAATCAGTATTTGTAGGGAAATGGTGTTGGAGAAATTGATGGGATTGAAGGCCGATAAATCCCCAGGGCCTGATAATCTACATCCTAGGGTACTTAAGGAAGTGGCCCTAGAAATAGTGGATGCATTGCTGGTCATCTTCCAAAATTCGATAGGCTCTGGAACAGTACCCATGGATTAGCGGGTAGCTAATGTTACCCCACTGTTCAAAAAAGGTGGTAGAGAGAAAATGGGGAATTACAGATCGGTAAGCCTGACATCGGTAGTGGGGAAAATGCTAGAATCCATTATAAAAGATGTAATAGCAGAGCACTTGGAAAACAGTGACAGGATCGGACAAAGTCAACATGGATTTACAAAAGGTAAATCGTGCTTGACTAATCTACTGGAATTTTTTGAGGATGTAACTGGTAAAATAGATAAGGGAGAACCAGTGGATGTGGTGTATTTGGACTTTCAAAAGGCTTTCGATAAGGTCCCGCATAAGAGATTAGCATGTAAAATTAAGGCACATGGGATTGGGGGCAAGGTATTGACTTGGATAAAGAACTGGTTGGCAGACAGAAAGCAAAGAGTTGGAATAAACGGGTCATTTTCCGAGTGGCAGGCAGTGACTAGTGGGGTACCGCAGGGATCGGTCCTTGGACCCCAGCTGTTCACAATATATATTAATGATCTGGACGAGGGAACTAGATGTAATATCTCCAAGTTTGCAGATGACACAAAGCTGGGTGGGCGTGTGTACTTTGAGGAGGATGCCGAGAAACTCCAGTATGATTTGGACAGGTTGGGTGATTGGGCATATGCATGGCAGATGCAATATCACGTGGATAAATGCAAGGTTATCCACTTTGGTGTCAACAACAAGAAGGCAGATTATCTGAATGGCAATAGATTGGGAGAAGGGGAAGTGCAACGAGACCTGGGCGTCCTTTTGCACCAGTCGCTGAAGGTAAGCATGCAGGTGCGGCAGGCGGTTAAGAAGGCAAATGGTATGTTGGCCTTCGTAGCGAGAGGGTGTGAGTACAGGAACAAGGATGTCTTGCTGCAGTTGTACAGGGCCTTGGTGAGACCACATCTTGAGTATTGTGTGCAGTTTTGGTCGCCTTATCTGAGGAAGGATGTTCTTGCCATGGAAGGAGTGCAGCGAAGATTCACCAGGCTGATACCTGGGATGGCAGGAATGATGTATGAGGAGAAATTGGGTCAATTGGGCTTGTACTCGCTGGAGTTTAGAAGAATGAGAGGGGATCTCATTGAAACTTATAAAATTCTAACAGGACTAGACAGACTAGATGCAGGAAGAAAGTTCCTGATGGTCGGGGAGTCCAGAACCAGGGGTCACAGTCTAGGGTTAAGGGGTAAGCCATTTAGGACAGAGATGAGGAGGAATTTCTTCACCCAGAGAGTGGTGAACCTGTGGAATTCTCTACCACAGAAGGCAGTAGAGGCCAATTCATTAAATATATTCAAGAAGGAGTTGGATATATTTCTTAAGGCTAAAGGAATCAAGGGGTATGGGGAGAAAGCAGGGACCGGGTACTGAACTTGGATGATCAGCCATGATCGCATTGAATGGCGGAGCAGGCTCGAGGGGCCGAATGGCCTACTCCTGCTCCTATCTTCTATGTTTCTATGCTTCACGTGGGAAAAGGGTTAAAATCACAAAGGCCTATCAAAATGGCATTATTGAGGCAGTTGAGTGCTTGTTAAGGGCCTTAACGGCCTATCCCGCCTCTTGGAGGCGGGACAGAGACGGGACCAGTAGGCACGATTTAATGAAAATTGCCTGGAGGCAGGATGGAGGCGGGGTTGGGCCCGCCTGCCAGTTCTTGCAATTTTAACCCCCCACACGCCTCCAATCCTGCCTCAACGGCCCGATGAAAATCCAGCCTAATAAAATTCACAATCAAGCCCCTGTCAACGTTGGTAAGGTTAAGTCTCACTCACGTTCTTCAGACATACAAGCCCAGGGTAGCTCACAGGCAGATGGTGCTGCTAAAGTCGCCGCTGTTAACGGTGACCTCTCGCAAGTCCCTACCCCTCCCGTAAGATCGGTTTCAAGTGTTCAGAGTGAGGGTTCTCCCTCCAGTCCAGTTATCTCCCCTATGCGGTCGTTATCGCATGGCATCAGAATGGATGTCTGTTACCTCAGCACAGTCAATGGGCTGCAGACACCCAGTTGGCTGCGGATTAGTCTGGGGAAGCTGCCCCCCTGTCAATGTACAACCCCCGCTTGCGGTGGCTATCATCTGATCTCTCAGTTGTCTGTGTTCCCCCATCCATGGCACCCAAAATTTTTGATCTCCTGCACTCACACCCGGTAGGAGGGCATTATTCAGCTGATGCAACTGTTCAGAAACTACGCAAATTTGCATGGTTTCCCGATTGCGTTACAGATGTCACTCATAGGGTGAATCGTTGTCTGCCCCATTTACAGCACAACCCAAGTGCCCACACTAATCGGGCATTGTTGCGCAGTCCCCCTCCTCCTGATGGGCCGTGGACCCACCTTCAAATTGACTTCATAGAACCTTTACCTACAGGACCTTCTGGCTTGCGGTATTGGCTGGTTATAGTTGATAAATTTACTAAATGGATGGAGGCTTTTCCATGTAAAACAAACACCGCTTGCAAAGACAGCAGCTCGCCTTTTATTGGGTGAGGTGATCTGCAGGTGGGGAGTGCCAATTCAAGTTGATAGCGATCAGGGATCACACTTTATCAGCCAAATTTTTACCGAACTACAACAGATAATGGGTATCTCACACAAACTTCACATCTCCCATCACCCATAGTCATCCGGAATGGTGGAAAGGGGAAACTGAACTCTGAAAACTATATTAAACAAATTTTGTGCAGATCACCCCACCAAATGGTCCAGTATGTTGCCAATGTGTCTAATGGCTATTAGATCCACCCCGCATAGCACAATGGGTATCTCACCCTACCAGGCTACCAGGCGACTAATGCGAATGCCAGCCCATCTGTTAACCCCTTCAGCCACACCCTTAGTACAGGGAATTGCCAACCAAAAATGGCTTGAAATGGTGGTAGAGAACATAGAACAAACTAACATGTTTGTAGATACACAAACAGGCAAATCAAAAAACCAGGCAAAGAAATATTTTGACAAGAAGGTCCGACCATTTGAATGGTGGGAGATGCCGTAATGGTACTGAACTATGGGAAGAAGCAACATTGCTTCGAACCAAAGTGGAATGGCCCTTTCCCGATTATTGACAGGGCCAGTTCCTCGGTCTATCTGGTGCAATTCCCTAAGAAAAAGTGGAGGGCCAAGGTGACTAAATGGTACCACATTAATCAGTTGAAAACTGTGAAAGAGTGAATATTGCATATTTTGCCTTGCAGAATCAGTTAATAATGATAATGAAGCATGTAACACTCTGCATCCATCATCAAACCCTCCTGCTGGGGGGTTATCATATTCATAAGGCACTTGAACACCTCTCCAGTCGCTACAAACTGGGTGGAATACTACAATACCAATGGCGAGGGTATATCATGTTGAGTTTTGAAGGAAATGTGCAAAGTAAAATTCATATGCGAGGGATGTGTGGTACGTCTACCAATGGTTACCACTTGGAAGCACCACCTTTTGCTTCCTGAAGGAAATGGAGTTCGGGTACAACTACATTGCAGCATAGGGATACAACCCAGAGGCACCGGAAGGCAAAGCCCCGGGGTGGTATCAGAAGGTATCCACAACATTGGTTAAAACTGGACTCATTGGGATACCCTACGAAGTAAAGAGCGAAAAATGGGACATTAAGGACTATGATTTGAATTGGCCATCCTTTTGACCAAGACATGAGGGCGAATACCAATGGAAAGCCAAGTGGCAAGAAAATAATATGGGAAATAACCCGCAATGCTGTGCAGGATGGTGTGTTAGCAGCGGTGGGGGGGGAGGGGGGAGTTGTAATAACACAAAAGAGAGAGGAGATCACAGTAAATAAAACCAGTAACAAGGAAGAAAACTGTCCCGAAATAACAGAAGGTCCCGATAATGGTTTAGTAGCAACTTGAACCCATGAGAGCCTGTATAATGATGTTAGATATGAGATTGTCCCAGTGATATTTAGTCTTTCAGCAGTCCAAATGCCAAAGGGCCTGTGCAAGCACGCACATGAACTTTTTTACAGTTATCTGGTGAGACAAATAGTTAAGGATTTTGTAGCTCCCTATCAATGAACCATGGTACCAACCGGCGTTAGAGGAAGGAAATGGTACCAAACGTAGAAGGAGGAAGTGAGGACTAGGAGAATGGGTAGGAATAGGAGCCACAGCAGGCACTGCCGCATGGAATAGAATAGACATAGAATCTATGTGGGAACATGATGAAGCTACATGGGGACAATTGAGGGGAGTTTTAACCAAAATAAATAAGAGAGGTTCAGACCAAATTAAAGAATGGCAAGAAGCACTAAAAACAACTGTAGATATGGTACACAATTTGAAAGAGATTCAGGACAAGGTTAATGAGATAATCAAAGAATCTGAAGGAAGTAAGGACCAGTTTTCTAAGGGTATCACTTGTGCTATGTATGGGTGTTTCCTACTGGATCAGGTACAGAAGGGTCTGACAGACATCGAAAATAATCAGATACCCAACTTTGTGAATGACAGACATTTAGAGAAATGGTTTAACAAGACTGAACTTTGGTGTACTGCTAGGAAACATGGGTTAGCTTACTATGCCAAATTACCATGCTCAGGTGGAGAGAATAATTATTATCTAGACCCCAAAAGCATTCTCATACCAGTAGTCCTAAGGTTGCCCCGATTGAGCAAGACAAACAATTGGGAAGTGTTCGAGGTCGAATCAATAGGATCTATGGAGGAGGAGGTACACAAACAGTATGCAGAATAGCCACACTACAGTACTTGATTAAGCAGGGCATGACCTGAAAGGCCCCTAATTTGGATTGTTGCACTAAGAATAAAGGACTAGACAGACTAGATGCAGGAAGGATGTTCCCGATGGCGGGGGAGTCCAGAACCAGGGATCTAAGGATAAGGGGTAAGCCATTTAGGACAGAGATGAGGAGGAATTTCTTCACCCAGAGAGTGGTGAACCTGTGGAATTCTCTACCAAAGAAGGCAGTTGAGGCCAATTCATTAAATATATTCAAGAAGGAGTTAGATATATTTCTTAAGGCTAAAGGGATCAAGGGATATGGGGAGAAAGCAGAGACAGGGTACTGAGTTTAGATGATCAGCCATGATCTCATTGAATGGCAGAGTAGGCTCGAGGGGCCGAATGGCCTACTCCTGCTCCTAACTTCTATGTTTCTATGGATGTGTAGATGTGACAGTCTTGAGCCTGGGATACCAGCATGTTGGTTCACTGTAGATGAAGAATCAACGACTCGCACTATCCAAGTACAAACATGGGGCAATAATCACACTCTGGTCAGTTATCTAAGCCAGGGACATTATTGTGTGACCACTTCTGCTGCCCAATATACCCACAGGCTAGACATCTGTCAGGTCAGATGGCCAACCTTCTGCTTAAGACCTCTTGAAATGACTAGAGTAGGAAATGCCCATTTGATTCCCGTAAGAACTCACAGTATAACACAAATACAATGTCTGGTCTTGGTAGTCCTTATTCTGATGTCTTGCTATTTGAAACATCTGACACTCAAATTGAACCATCGAACTAACAATTTAGAGCAGGCACAATGTATACAAAATCGAAAGTGATAGGTCAAAATTGAGTTTTTCTCCCTCTCAAGGTGGGGACTGTTAGAAACTAGGAGTGCCTAAAAATGTATATGGCTACATGAATAATACTGTGTTTAAATGATTGTATGTTTCAGCTTGAGATAAGTAAGGGGATTGATTAAGTTTTGTTTTCCTGGAAAACTTGCATTAGAATTTGAAATAGTCTTTTTAATCAGTTAAATTAGGTGAGGCATAAACATTCCACTCGGGGACCCATAGGATGGCCCTGCCAGGCTAGTTATCTGTTGTTTGTAAGTTAGGATTTTGACTTTGTTAATGTATCTTAATTTTGCCAGTGAAGGCCCAACCTATGTTTCTTCCATTATTACTAATAACCATATTATAATCTCTACAGATAGAATTTGGAGTTTGTTTAGCAGAGCTGCTTGCAAAGATAATTAAAAGTTAATTAGGAAAAGACATAGAATGAAAGGAATTTGAGGAGGCTAAGGTATCCATCTTAGAATGGACCATTTGCTAGATGAAAGTGAGATAGCGACTGGACAGCTCTGGCTGGGGCCATGATTAAGAGGGACAGGGTCAGCCTTGTACTTGCTGAGTCAAGGAGGATAGAGACAAGAGAGATAAGACACAAATTCCAAAGGAAGAACCTTCGGAAAGATTAAACAATAAGACAAATTGGATGAAGTAATGAGACCCCCTTTTGGGGAGGGCTTTCATCCAAGAACCAAGACAAAGAACTTGAGGTGTCATTGGGCGACGAGGTTTTAGAAGAACCTTTATAGGTTAAATGGTCTTGTCAATAACTTGGCTTCAGGTCCACCCCTAAAAAGAGAATAAAAGTGACACCCCGAGTGCTAGCCCACACAGACGGTGGAGGGGAAAGCCGAACAGAGGTTGGGCTGGTCGAACGCTCTTTTGAGAGTGATCCCACACTCACCATCGGAGGTTCTAGAAAGAGAGAGAGAGGCCGGAAGCCAGAGAACTGTTCACACATGCCAGCCATCTGTCCGATCGGGACTGGTACCAGCTGCTTGTCACGGTTGTATGTTTTTGCTGTATAACTAGCATGTTATATTCTGTCTTAAACTCTGATTAAACACAATGGCCTAGAAATTGAGTGCCCTTAGCGCCGATTTTGCGGCGCTAGAGGGCCTAGCGCTGCATTTGGCGCCGGCGCCGAAATTGCCTGGGGCCCTTACGCCGCGGTAGACCGGTTGCGCTGCGCCGGCACCGATGACGTCATCGGTGTGCGCAGCGTCCCGGTTGCCATGCCGACGGGCCCCAGCGCCGAAATTCAGTTGCGGCCGCCTCGCCCGTGACAGCCGCAACTAAGACTCTGGCAACAGAGTCTTACGAGTCTTTGCGCCGGCGCATTAAAGGCCCCGCGACGGCCGGCCGCTTTCCCGCCGGCCGCCTGGCCGCAGCTCCCTCCCCGGACTTCCCCCCCACCCCCCCCGGAACAGAAGCAAGCCCGGCACTTGTCCGAGGTGCCGGGCTCATTTTTTAAAAGATTTTCGCGGGCCGCGATCGGGTGCAGGCAGCTCCTCCTTAAGGGAAGGAGGAGGCCTGCACTTCCCGAGCCTGCCGCACTGCATCGGGTGCCGCAGCGCCGGAATTGCGGCGCGAAACGGCAGTTAGCGCCGATTTACCGCCGCAAAGACCCTTCAGTAGCGCCGGCAGCCGTTTGGGCGCGGCCCTGCTGAATTTTTGGCGCGCGCAGGGGGACTTAGCGCCGGCACTAACTTCCGGCGCTAAAGCCCTGGCTAAGCCAAAACTCAATTTCTAGGCCAATATACCCACCATATTGATTTGCAGTCGATCCTGATTATTTGAAAAACTAGAGATAAGCTAGTAATTGGCCAAATCTCTACTAAAGATGCAATATAAATGCAAGACTTTCTTTCATCAGCAACAAGCAGCAATTCTACTGTGCTGCTGGCTTTGCTAATGTGCAGAGGGGCATTGATTGTGCTCATGTGGCCATTTGGGGCACTGTGCATAATGTAGACTACAAGAAAGACTGAAAGAATTTTCACTCTTTATGGAAACTGCAGCGCAGGATTATGCAGCAGCCCCTGCAATACATTTTATGCTAATCACCTATGCCAGTCTTATCTGAAGGAAATGAAAAGCTAGCTCCTGGGAGACCATATCTGCAGCCATGGCTAATGACACTCTTGGGCTAAGCACAGACTGAAGCCGAGTGCAGATACAATGAGACTCATACTACCACCTGGATGAGTATACAGCATACCATTGGGATGCTAAAGCAGCGTTTCAAATTCTTGACAGATCAGTGCACACATTTCTGTATAGCTCTGAGACCCAAGAACACTGTCATCCACTTCATTGCACTGTTGCAAGCCTTGCACCCACAACTCACAGCTTGCACACACTGGCAGCTATTCAACCATGACAGCCACATCACCCAAACATATTGCAGAACACTCACTGACGCACTTCCCTCTTTCTTGCAGGAGAAGGTGGTGCATAACGGAAGGCAGCAGGAAAGAATTGGAGGAGGACAAGCACTCCTGCATGCTTTAACCCCCATGGAGGAGACAGTACTGGCCACCATGGGAAGGGGCATCGCTGAGGCTGTGGTCACTGGCAGGGCTGGTGGGATCGATGATGAGGGTATCAGCATACCTAATCCTCCTTCTCTCATCCCACTTCTCCCTCATCCCGCAATCTCTTCTGACTCACAAGCTTCAGATGGTGCAAGCACGCACTTCTTACTGTCTCCTCTCCTCCCACCACAATCTAGCTGTTCTCTCTTTTTCATTTCAGATACCCAAGAACTTGAACTTTCCCAGTCAGTGGAGAAAGAGGATGAAGACAGTGAAGATGAAGAGACACTATCACTCGATCTTACACTTGCAGCCACCAGCTCAGAGATTGACACTGTGCGTATTTTAAAGGCTAGGATAGAGGAGGGATCTGCACGTGGTGAGACACGAGGCACAAGTGCGCAGGATGGGGGGAAAGGATAGCGCATGTGCCAGCTCGCTGGAGGGCAAGGTTGTACACTAGTTCTGCTGCAGAGGAGTCAGATGAGGACTTTGATGGGCCAGGCTACAGGAGAAGGCTGATGGGCATACACATCAAAATGCTTGGTGCACTGGAAAGCCTGCCAGAAAGCCTGCGCACAATGTCAAGGAGCATGGAGGAATCCAGCACCAACTTGGCACAGGGTTTTGTGCAGAGCTTGGAGCCCATCCTTTCCAATATGGAAGGGGTGGTCACCTCCTCCATCAGCACACCATGATGTAGCGTCTATTGGCCAATGTCACATCTTGCATTACAGCACAAACAGCTTGCATCAAAGGTCTGAGTCTTGTAGTGGAAGCTCAGACTGCTGCCTTGCAAGCTCAGACTGCTGTCATCGTGGCTCTGGATTCCACTGTTCAAAGGGGCTTCCAGACTGTCACAGCAGTCCATCAATCTGTTCGCCAACAGATCAGTAGGATTGCTGAGGAGCCACCCCAGGAGAGCATGAACATGAACTGGCTGTCCTCTCTCAGGATGACAGCATTCCTGCTCCCACCACTGCCACTCCACCAGTACCCTTGCTGTTGCCTGTCAGCCAGCCAACCAAGTCAGACTGCAGCAGCAGGGGCAGGAATTGTGCTTGACCTCCAGTCGGCAGGTGCCTGATGAGCAGGTAACATGACTTGCTCCTCCTCACCTGTGTGCTGTGACTCACTCTGTGTTGCCTCCTTAACCTACCTACGACCACCAGAGTGTGTGTAGCTATCCTGTTGCTTGGCAGAGACGGTGATGGTGACACAGGGTGCTGTGAGGTTTTCTTGAGGACAATCTGCTCTTCCATTCCTAACAAAATGAAAGAGAACAAAATGTCAAGAAAGGACCTCCAGGCACTATTTCCATTTAATGAGGCTGTCGGTGATGTTATTGAAGTTGTGCGTGTGCCTGTGCGACAAACATTTGGTCGGACAACACACATGAACAACTAGCCATCAACGAGCGACATACCTCTGACTTTACTGCCCCCCTCACTCCCTCAATGCTCTCCCGGCCTACGCTTTCCATGGTGGCCAACTCAATGAATCTTAGTGAGAAATTAAAAGCAAATTGCCTGAAATCGAACCACCCTGGTAGTTGCTGCAACACGACTCACAATAACTGTAGCATATAATCTAATTGACACCGAGATCAGAGTTCTGTCTCTGTAAGCCAGGTGAAATATCTCTGAGTAGCCAATTCATTTTTAACAAAGTGAGGGGAATTCATCTTGGCACAGGATTGCCACAATTTATATATCACTCACGTGCATCACACTCACATGCAGATGCAGATAAACACATATATCAGAACAAAATTCTTTTTATGTCACAATGATTTTGTTTAGAAAATTGAAATAAGAATCAAAACAAGGTTTATGGCAGAGATAAAACTAGAGTATTATTTACAATATATATTACTGTATGCTTCATTAATCACTCCTAATCAGGAATCTAAATTTACACAACATGATAGGCAGAAAGGAAAAGGAGGTGGTGTAGCTCTGTTAATAAGGGATGAGATCAGTGCAGTAATGAGAAATGATATTGGCTTAGAAGATCAAGACGTAGAATCAGTTTGGGTGGAGGTAAGAAATAATAAGGGTAAGAAGTCACTGGTGGGAGTGGTCTACAGGCCCCCAAACAGTAGCCACACTGTAGGACAGAGTATAAATCAAGAAATAATAGAGGCTTGTAAGAAAGATACAGCTATAATCATGGGAGATTTTAATCTTCATATTGATTGGACAAAGCAAATTGGCAAAGGTAGACTTGAGGAAGAGCTCTTAGAGTGTATAAGGGATGGTTTCTTGCAACAATACATTGTGGAACCAACCAGGGAGAAGACTATTTTAGATCTGGTAATGTGTAATGCGGCTGAATTAATTAATGATCTCGAAGTGAAAAATCCTCTTGGGAAGAGTGATCATAGCATGGTAGAATTTCAAATTCAGTTTGAGGATGAGAAAGCTAGGTCTCAAACTAGTGTCCTGAACTTAAATAAAGGTAATTACAAAGATATGAAGGCAGACTTGGTTATAGCGGACTGGGAAAATATATTACAGGGTAAGACTGTAGAACAGCAGTGGCAAACATTTAAGGAGATATTTCCTAACTCTCAGCAAAGATATATTCCAGAGAGAAAGAAAGACTGTAAGAGAAGGATGAACCATCCGTGGCTAACTAAGGAAGTAAAGGATGGTATCAAATTAAAAACAAAAGCATACAATGTTGTGAAGAATAATGGAAGGCTAGAGGATTGGGAAATTTTAAAAACCCAGCAAAGGATAACTAAAAAAATGATAAAGAGAGAGAAGCTAGCAAGAAATATAAAAACAGACAGTAAGAGCTTCTACAGATATATAAAAAGGAAGAGAGTAGCTAAAGTAAACATTGGTCCCCTAGAGGAAGAGTCTGGGGAATTAATAATGGGAAACAGGGAAATGGCAGGGACTTTGAACAAATATTTTGTATCGGTCGTCATGGTAGAAGACACTAAAAGCATCCCAATAATGGATAATCAAGGGGCAATTGGGGTGGGGGAGGGGGAAACTTAAAACAATCACTATCACTAGAGAGAAAGTACTAGGTAAACTAATGGGACTAAAGGTGGACAAGTCCCCTGGACCCGGTGGCCTGCATCCTAGAGTCTTAAAAGAGGTGGCTGCAGAGATAGTGGATGCATTGGTTGTAATCTACCAAAATTCCCTGGATTCTGGAGAGGTCCCAGCGGACTGGAAAACCGCAAATGTAATGCCCCTATTTAAGAAAGGAAGGAGATAGAAACCAGGCAACTATCGACCAGTTAGCCTAACATCTGTCATTGGGAAAATGCTGGAGTCCATCATTAAGGAAGTGGTAGCAGGACATTTAGAAAATCATAATATAGTCAAGCAGAGTCAGCATGGTTTTATGAAAGGGAAATCATGTTTGACAAATTTGCTGGAGTTCTTTGAGGATGTAACAAGCAGGGTGGATAAAAGGGAACCAGTAGATGTCATGTATTTGGATTTCCAGAAGGCATTCAGTAAGGTGCCACATAAAAGGTTACTACACAAGATAAGAGCTCACAGGGTTGGGGGTAATATATTAGCATGGACAGAGGATTGGCTAACTAACAGAAAACAGAGAGTCGGGATAAATGGGTCATTTTCAGGTTGGCAAACTGTAACTAGTAGAGTGCCGCAGGGATCAGTGCTGGGGCTTCAACTATTTACAATCTATATTAATGACTTGGATGAAGGGACTGAGTGTAATGTAGCCAAATTTGCTGATGATACAAAGATAGGTGGGAAAGCAAATTGTGTGGAGGACGCAAAGAATCTCCAAAGATATAGATAGGCTAAGTGAGTGGGCAGGAATCTGGCAGATGGAGTATAATGCGAGGTTATCCACTTTGGTGGGAAAAATAAAAAAGCAAATTATTTAAATAGGGAGAGATTACAAAATGCTGAGGTACAAAGGGATCTGGGGGCCCTTGTACATGAATCACAAAAGTTAGCATGCAGGTACAGCAAGTAATTAGGAAGACAAATGGAGTGTTGGCCTTTATTGCAAAGGGAATGGAGTATAAAAGTAGGGAAGTCCTGTTACAACTGTACAGGGCGTTGGTGAGACCACACCTGGAGTACTGCGTACAGTTTTGGTCTCCTTATTTAAGGAAGGATATACTTGCATTGGAGGCAGTTCAGAGAAGGTTCACGAGGTTCCGAAGATGAAAAGGTTGTCGCTGAAGAAAGGTTGAGCAGGTTGGGCCTATACTCATTGGAGTTTAGAAGAATGAGAGGGGATCTTATTGAAACATATAAGATTCCGAAGGGGCTTGACAGGGTAGATGCAGAGAGGATGTTTCCCCTCATGGGGGAATCTAGAACTAGGGGGCATAATTTCAGAATAAGGGGGCACCCAATTAAAACGGAAATGAGGAGGAATTTCTTCTTTCAGAGGGCCATGAATCTTTGGGATTCTCTTCCCCAGAGAGCTGTGGAGGCTGGGTCATTGAATATATTTAAAGTGGAGATGGACAGATTTTTGAACGATAAGGGAGTCAAGGGTTATGGAGAGCAGGCGGGAAAGTGGAGTTGAGGCCAAGACCAGATCAGCCATGATCTTATCGAATGGCGGAGCAGGCTCGAGGGGCCAAATGGTCCACTCCTGCTCCTACGTCTTATGTTCTTATATAACAGATAATTAAGCTGAGCGATAAACTGGAAGAACCAGTATGGGTTGCTCTGTAATAATGTGGTAACATTCTTGTTTTTATTCGTTTGAAAAACAAATGGTTCAAATAATCTTTTATACCTGATTCTTGGTTTAGAGTTTCAGTGCTGTCAATCCTAACTTCTTTTGAAAGTTATTGTAATGTATGTACCTTTAAGGGAGAGAACTACTTTTTACAGCTCCTGTATACTGTAGTACCGGCAGAGACCACACCTGTATATAAACCCTGAGTAGTGATCTGTGCAGTTAGTTCGAGAGTAACCCTCATTCAGTAAACACCTGTTGTACCGTTTCTCCTGCAGTCTGTGTCTTATTATACACAGACACAACATTGGCGACAAGCAGATTCGAACCTACCTGCAACTCTGCATCACCTCCCAGGGATTCACTCCTGGAGAACAGCGGAAGGAGGTCGAGTCCAGAAGCACGGGCGTCGACCACGGCCAACCGCCCAGTCATCCAGCGGAGATTTGAGCATCGCAGGGGAGGCTGTCGAGAGCCAGGCTTGGCTTTCCAGTCACGGTGGTCCAGCGAAACGGGCTGGCAACAGGTACTGCGCAGACCCTTCCTGGACAGCGGCGGCTAGAGCCGACCGAGCGGCACAGTAAAAGGCCGAGCAGCGTCGACAGGGGAGAGAGAGAGGGCAGAGCGCACAGGGCGCAGCCGGTGTTCAGGACCGAGCGGCGTCAACGGGGAGAGAGACGAGAGAGAGCAGAGCGCAGCCGGTGTTCAAGGGCCGAGCAGCGTCAACAGGGGAGAGAGACGAGAGAGAGCAGAGCGCAGCCGGTGTTCAAGGGCCGAGCAGCGTCAACGGGGGAGAGAGGCGCGTAGGAAAACGCGAGGTGCTGCCATTGCCATGAGGACCGCAGAGAGCGGCATTGGCAGCAGCAGCGCACGAAACCCACAGGGCGTCGCCATTTGCCACGAGGACCGCCGAGAGCGGCGTTGGCAGCAGCGCGGGAGACGACATTTTAAGTCGCAGCGGGGAAGAAAGGAAAGCGCGGGAGACGCCATTTTAAGCCACAGCGGGGAAGAAAGGAAAGCGCGGGAGACGCCATTTTAAGCCAGTCTAAGCACACCCAAAAATGCCGAAGAGTGGCAGTATCACAGCGTTCGACAATGAAGTCGAAGATTGGACGACATATGTCGAACGCATAGAAGTATACTGCAAGGTGAATGAAGTGCCAGATGACAAGAAAGCGCTGGTATTGTTGAATTCAATAGGTGCAAAAACGTATGGCTTACTACGAAACCTAGTAACCCCAGAGAAGCCAGTAGAAAAGGATTTTGAAAACATAGTGTCAATCCTACAGGACCACTTAAACCCCACACCGCTGCTGATAGCAGAAAGATTTAAGTTTCACAAAAGGAACCAGCATAAAGATGAAAGTAATGCTGAGTATTTAACGGAACTGCGCAAGCTATCGAAACACTGCCAGTTTGGAACGGGACTAGCAAATACTTTAAGGGACAAGTTTGTGTGTGGGCTTCAAAGTTAAGGAACCCAGAAACGGCTTCTATCAGAAAAGGATCTTACGCTGGACAAGGCTTTCAGCATTGCAGTATCACACGAAGCAGCAGCATGGGGCGCTGCAGAGATACAACGGAGACCGCAAGAATATGGCACAAATGAAATGTCATACGGAACAGTGAAGTGCTATCGCTGTGGCAGAACAACACACGACCTTAATGATTGCTGGTTCAAGGACAAAGTGTGCGGACAGTGTGGAAAAGTAGGACACATAGCAAGAGTCTGCAGGTCGGGAAAGAAAACCAGCAGCAAGAAATCTCCACAGGAGAAGTACAAGAAGGTACATAAGGTGACGGAGAGTAGTTCAGATGAACAGAAAAGTGACACAGACTCCGGAAGCAAGGAGCTGGGTTGTCTGAAACTACATAATGTGATCAAAATGGAGGATCACCAAACTATCTGAGTCACGCTCAAGATAGCAGGAGTCCAAGTGAAAATGGAATTGGACACAGGATCAGCCCTAACAGTCATAAACCGAAGGGACTACAAGCGGCTATTCTCACATATATCCTTGAGAGCTACAGAGATTGTCTTGAAGACGTACATGGGGCAAAAAGTCTACCCCAATAGAAAAATAAGGGTGAACGTTATACATAACGGCAAGGAAACACCAAAAATGGACCTATATGTATTGCCAGATGGAGGACCACCACTACTAGGATGTGAATGGATCCAGAAGATACAGCTAGATTGGTATTCCATACAAGCACTGACTGTAGATGCCAAAAAGGATGACGACGTCACAACTGGACGACTGTCAAAAATGCTAACTGACGCACAAGAAGTGTTCCAGCAGGGGCTCGGAACACTAAAAGTCATAACAGCAACGATCAAAATAGACGAAAATGCAAGCCCAAAGTTTTTTAAGGCCGGACCGGTACCTTATGCGCTCCGCCCAGCCGTCGAAGCAGAGCTGGAAGGTTTGGAACGCTCAGGAGTACTGTCCAAAGTGGACTGGAGTGAGTGGGCTACACCCATCGTTCCTGTAATGAAGAGGTCGTTGAGTAATACGCCTGGGGAACCAAAGAAGGTTCGCATCTGTGGGGACTTTAAGGTGACAGT
Organism: Somniosus microcephalus; assembly: GCF_052327205.1. Taxonomy (NCBI): domain Eukaryota; kingdom Metazoa; phylum Chordata; class Chondrichthyes; order Squaliformes; family Somniosidae; genus Somniosus; species Somniosus microcephalus. The sequence goes on from NC_140992.1 coordinate 213,307,324, forward strand.
GAACCCAGTCCGTCACACTGCACAATATCCGCTTCCGCGGATTGAAGATATTTTCGCCTCGCTATCTGGAGGGAAACGCTTCACTAAGATTGATCTGGCCCAGGCGTACCTGCAAATGGAAGTAGAAGAAGCCTCGAAACAGTACCTCACGATCAACACTCATAAAGGTCTCTACCAATACAACCGGCTGGTGTTCGGGGTAGCATCAGCTCCGGCTATTTGGCAAAGGGCAATGGAACAAGTCCTGCAAGGGATTCCAGGGACCCAGTGTTATTTGGACGACATCCTGGTCACGGGCGAAAATGACAGTGATCACCTTGCCAATCTGGAGCAGGCGCTCACTAGATTGCAGGAATATGGGCTCCGAGCTAATCGCCACAAATGCGAGTTTTTCCAGAAGCAGATCTCGTATTGTGGCCACGTTATTGATAAAGAGGGGTTACATAAGTCCCCTGAAAAGATTGAGGCAGTAGTCAAGGCTCCAGCACCGGAAAATGTTTCACAACTGAGGTCGTTCCTTGGGCTGGTGAACTACTACCATAAGTTCTTGCCGAATTTGTCTACAGTACTACACTCACTGAACACCCTACTGCAAACGGGGGTACCATGGAAGTGGAGTGACGAATGTAAACGAGCTTTCCAGAAGAGCAAAGCATTGACCACATCAAAAGAGATGTTGGCTCATTTCAACCCAGCACTACCAATTCGGTTGGCGTGTGATGCATCACCCTATGGCATTGGAGCGGCGCTGTCGCACAAATTCCCGGACGGCTCGGAGAGGCCAGTAGCCTTTGCGTCTCGGTCACTAACCTCAGCCGAGCGTAACTACGCCCAGATTGACAGGGAGGCCCTCAGCCTAGTGTGGGGAGTGAAAAATTCAATCACTATCTGCACGGGCAGAAGTTCACCTTGCTGACTGACCACCAACCACTTGTCTCCATCGTTAATCCAAAGAAGGGTGTTCCGGTGATGACTGCGCAACGGCTACAAAGATGGTCCCTTTTTCTAGGGGCGCACCAATATGAAATAGAGTATAAGGGCACGAAACAGCATGGAAACGCTGATGGGCTATCACGCCTGCCACTGCCTACTGCGGAGGAAGCACCAGCAGTGGATCCTGTCGAAATATTTCATTCGACTATAATTGAATGCTTGCCAGTAACTAACGCTGGTATAGAGAAGGAGACCCGAAATGACCCGACACTGTCTCGGGTATATGATTTGACGATGAAGGGATGGCCAGCACATGGCGACTCACTGTTGCCAGCATTCTCATCCAGAAGAGAACAGCTGTCAGTATGCCAGGGAACATTGATGTGTGGATCCCAAGTGGTAATTCCACCCAAGTTAAGGGAGAGAGTGCTCAATGAGCTTCACGAAGGTCATCTGGGAGGGGTGAAAATGAAAAGCCTTGCTAGGGCTTATGTGTGGTGGCCAGGGATCGATCAGCAAATCGAGGACCTGACAAAGAGCTGCTCAGGATGCCAGAAGGTCCAAAATGCACCACCACATGCCCCTCTACACCCATGGGAGTGGCCCTCATCTCCATGGCATATTGATTTTGCTGGTCCATTCATGGACTCAATGTTTTTAATAGCCGTGGATGCGCACTCGAAATGGCCTGAGGTGATCAAAATGTCCTCCACCACCACGGAGAAAACTATTGCAGTCCGACGGACCATTTTTGCCAGGAACGGCTTGCCAGAGCAGATTTGCTCTGATAATGGACCACAGTTTGTGTCCGAAGAGTTTTGAAGATTTATGAAAAGGAATGGGGTAAGGCATTACACATCCGACCCGTATCATCCAGCCACAAATGGATTGGCTGAGAGGTTCGTACAAACCTTTAAAAAAGCAGTAAAGGCCATGTGCAATGACGACATTCCACTGCAGCATAAGGTGAACAATTTCCTGTTAGCCTACAGAAATGCAACGCAGTCACCAACCAGGCCCCGGCCATGATGTTCTTTAACCGAAGATTGAGATCTCATCTGGATTTGCTCAGACCAAATGTACGAAGAGATGTTGAGAATAAGCAATTCCAGCACATCAATGAGAAGCCGACAAGGAGCTTCAATGTAGGGCAACCAGTCTTGGCCCGCGACTACCGAACAGAGAAATGGCAACTAGGAACGATATGCACACGGCAGGGGCCACTAATGTACACAGTGGATGTTGGGGAGAACATTGTGAGACGCCATGCTGACCAGATCCTAGAGTCACAGGAACGAGTCAACCCCATGTCTCGGCCATACGTACCTGGTGAGGAACCCGACGTACAGGTCGCATCTACCTCAGAAACAATAGCATTGGAAGCTGATGAATCAACTGACGACAGGGTGCTAGAATCGCCTCCGCACCAAGAGCGAGACACTCGGGAAAGGCGTTATCCAGAATCAGGAAGCCTCCCCAAAGACTGAATTTATAAATAGACTATTTTCAGCTAATGTTGCATGTTAAAAGTGTTAATTGTAATTAGTTTGATATTTAATTGTTAAATGAGTGTTATGGTACTGTTAATCTAAAAGGGGAGGAATTGTAATGTATGTACCTTTAAGGGAGAGAACTACTTTTTACAGCTCCTGTATACTGTAGTACCGGCAGTGACCACACCTGTATATAAACCCTGAGTAGTGATCTGTACAATTAGTTCTAGACTAACCCTCATTCAGTAAACACCTGTTGTACCGTTTCTCCTGCAGTCTGTGTCTTATTATACACAGACACAACAGTTATCACCTCCTCTCATTTTCTCTCTTGATATTTTGAAGTTTCCATCTCTCGCTGTGTGTATGGTTGTGCAGGCACTGCTGTCTGGCAGTCCTCCAGTGCCTTGCAAACTGACTATTCTCAATGTGTGATCCTCGACGGTGGGTGCGGCCAGACTATTTGATTCTGAAAAGCATCACTGTCAAGTCTGAGCCTGTGCTCAATCCCCCTCCCCACTAAACACTCACACAGAATCCAGTAGGGCTTTGGATAAGCAACGGGAGTGTTGAACCCTGGATGAATTTTCCTCTCCCTGTCAGGCGCCTGAAGCTAATTCCCAGCGCCTCAACTCTTAAATGGAAAGCCCAGGACGCTTCAATTGATCTGTGCAGACCATTTGTATTAATACATTAGAGGTAGGGCTGCAGCAGGACTGAGTGATGTCAGTGGAAGTGTAGGCGTTGTATAACCGCGATAACGCGCTCAGCAGAGCCTCAGAGGTCAGCAGAGTGTCCTGGAGATCTATGAGTTGCCGGCAGCAGCAGCAACAGCGGCGGCGCCTGAGATGAGAAGGTACCGAGGTGGAAAACCCTTTGGCAGGCGGTGAGCCGGAGGTGAGGCGGGACAGGTACAGAGGGGGCAGTTTAGGGCAATGCCCGGAGATCTCAAGTGGGGACGCTGCGTTTAACGAGCCCGTTACTGAGTGCCAGGGACGGGGATTGCTGTCTTGGTCTGGTGGTAAAGATAAGTCGTGAGGGTGTCTTATCTTTGGGTAAATGAAACCAGGCAGTTTAACATAGTCCTGCTACCGCACCGAACGTCCCAGTTAATAAAAAGAAAGAACTTGCGATTTATATTTTTTGATCCCTTCCCCTCGGTGGAACGCTCTGCAAATGTGTTTCCTCCTTAGTTCGGGGCTAAAAGAAAAAAAGGGACGTTGGAGACTTTAAATGGGACAAAATAATACGCTGCTCCGTGTCTCCAGCTCAGTGGGTAGCACTCCCGCCACTGAGGCAGGAGGTTGCAGGTTACAAGCCCCACAACAGAGACCTGAGCATAAAATCCAGGCTGGCATTCCAGTGCAGGACTGAGTCGGAGGTGCAATCCTTTGGGTGAGACTTTAAAAGCAAAGTCCTGTCTGCCCTCTCAAGTGGACCTAAAAGATCCCGTAGCACTATTTCAAAGAAGCGCAGAGGAGTTTTCTGGTGCCCTGGCCAATATGTTTTCCTCAACCAACATCACTAAAATGCACATTACCCGGTCATTATTTAATTGCTGTTTGTGTAGGGTGACCATATTTTCTAAACCGAATCGGGGAGCACACAGGGTGGGAGCACAGCAAAGTAGCCAGGATGGAAAATGTAGGTTGCACAGCGTAGTGAGGCAAACATTTTTAGCAGCCTTTTTTTTAAACAGTTTCACATCTGCACTATAAATGCAAAACAAATGTGCATATAATTACTGCAGATGTGATGTCACACGATTGAAGCGCATTCAGACACTGTTTATAACTAATAAATAACGCTGTTTAGGAACGTCAGTTTTTTGTCCCCACTGTCTACACTGCTGCATTTATATAGCGCCTTTCATGACCTCAGGACGTCCCAAAGCACTTTACAGCCAATTAAGTATTTTTGAAGTGTAGTCACTGTTGTAATGTAGGAAACGCGGCAGCCAATGTGCGCACAGCAAGCTCCTACAAACAGCAATGTGATAATGATCAGATAATCTGTTTTTGTTATGTTGATTGAGGTATAAATATTGGCCAGGACACCGGGTATAACTTCCCTGCTCTTCTTCGAAATAGTGGGGCAGTAATTCCTCCCCAAACGCATGAGTACGGAAGGGGTACTCACGCGTCTGGCCGGAGGAAATGCCGGTTTTCAGCATGCACAGTGCATGCGCTGAAAACCGGCATTTCCTCTCCTCTAACCCAAGAGGTGAAGAGGCTAGCGCGTGCGCTGTAGGGGGCAGCACGTGCGTCTTGGATTTCCTCTGTTTTGGGGGATTTGCGCATGTGTAAAGGCCTCCGGTCTTTACGCTTGTAAAAAGCACACGTAAGTATTTATTTTTAAAGGTAAGTGGTGTTTTAGTGCAATTTAGAATTTTTTTTTCACAGGTTTATTATTTTAAAGAATCCACAATAAGGTAAGTTTAGTTTTAGACCCTTTTTATTAAAAATTTATTTTTTTCAAAAAAAAATTATTGTTTAAATTTTTTTTAAAACTTATTTATACTTAATTTAATGATTGGGATGTTTTTTAAAATTTTATTTAAAGTTTAAGTAGTGTTTTGGGGTGCAGTACTTTTCATGAGTTTGACAGTTCTTACTCTCAAACTTATGAATGAAGTTTCCCCTCCCCTGATTGGTTGTACAGTGCTCACCTGATCCCAGCCGGCACATCGCACTAACTACGCCGCTGGGTCAGGTTAGCACAGCGCGCCAACATCAGAACCGGGCCACTGACAGGAAATCCACTGCGGGCCAGGTTTCAGATGTCGGCGCGCCGGGTAAGTGCACATCGGGGGCTTGCACGCGCGGCAAGCCCCCGACACCAAGTTCTGGGCCATCGTCATGGAATCGTTTATGTCCACCTGAGAGAGCAAACAAAATCACCCAAAAGACAGCACCTCCGACTGTGCAGCACTGCACTGGAGTGTCAACCTAGAATTTTGTGCTCAAGTCTCTGGAGTTGGACTTGAACCCACAACCTTCTGACTCAGAGGCGCGAGTGCTGCCCACTGAACCACAGCATGGCAACTTGTACAGTACTGGTCTTATAGTGATTACAGTATATTTCATTCAGTACTCATTGATAAGGATTCTGCTGTTTTCGCAGGTTAGTTGAATGGTTAAGAATTAGAATGGGAGGGGTGATTTTATGGAATACAAACCTCCTAGTGGGTGCATTCTTGTGTTATCCGCTCTGTCCTCATTCTAATTTCTGTTGTGGGAATTGAGCACTTGTATGATTTATATCACAGATCACACACAGATTACCCAAAGGGTCTTAGGAGTTGTAAGGCATTTTATTAAAGAGCTATAGTTTAAAGCATAATCAGATATTACTACATGCGATTGAAATAGATACAGTAGACATACAACCCATGACAGATGAGGGTGATCTACGGCCCTAGAACGGAACGATACATTGGAGGTATAAATATTGGCCAGGACACTGGTTGTTGGAGGTGTTAGGCCGTCAGCCACCTCAGAGGCTAAACTTGATCAAGGTGTTAGGCCGTAGCCACCTCGGGGAAGCCTTCTCCCCTAACTGCCTGATTTCCTCTCTTGGTCGTCTATATTTATAGTTATTTCAGTGGGCTGGTGATTACCTGGTGTCAATCATTTGTTCCCCATCTATAATCCAACTGTGAAGCGGGAAGGCATCCCTCGCTGTCCCCTTCTGCATGGCCTCTCTCTTATCTTTCTGAGGAATGTTTTGTTATGTTTCTTTCAGGACATTTTATGGCTTTTCGGCTCCATTTTGTCTATTATCCCCCACCCTGTGTTTTGCATTTTACGATTCCCTTATCACTTCTATTTGTCTTTTGGTGCTTGTTATTCGACCCCGCTGGCATTTCTGCCATCTGTCCCTGGCTGCATGTTGTCAGTCTCTGTTCTAAGAATTAAAACCCCATCTTTGAATCTAACAGCTATTTCTTACAATTCCCTTGTTTGAGAAGGAAATATCCTTATTGACTTCTCACAATCGGCTCTTGACTAATCTAGCTAGTTCTTATTGCTTTCTCAACTTGGACGTTAGTTAGAAGGGCGTCTCAAAAATGAAGATTTCCCCCTTCCTTACAGTCCATTCCTTTGAGAGGGTGGAGCAACCTCTGACCCTTTACTCAAATTCAATTCACTGTTCCAGTGTTCCAGTTCTGCCCTGCCTGGGGTATCCTCTGTTTCTTTTAACTTTCCTGATCTTACCCCGCCTGGGGTCTCCTCTACATCTCTTTCGTGTGCTCAATTAATTTGTTGGTGCTGGTTAGCCATAGGCATGAGTACCCAATTGGCTTATGTATCAAAGTCTTACTACATAGCATAGGGTACGCATATATCAAATACACTATCATTACAAGTTGGAGAACTACCATAGCGTGTGAAATAATACAAACCTAAAGGTGTGCTGATATATTAAGCCCAATATCCCACCGGTGTGAGTCGTTCTCTATGCTGTCAATTTCAATATCCATTCTCGAGTTGTCTTGCTCCAAAACATAAAAATGCTTTAGGGAGGAGTTCAGTCACATCACGAGCTCACTGAAGCCCTCAGGCAACAGGGGAATGTCATATCCGAATTGTGCCACATAATTGTGCAGCTCATACTTAAGTATCTCATTTACCGTCAGTTTCACTTGAGCATATGTTTTGATATTGAGTAAAACGTGTTGGTTGATGGGACAGGTCCTGTTAGACCCATAAAGCATGGTAGTTGCGGTAGTAGTGACACAGGAGGCACCACCAAAACCACCTCATACTGGATTCGTACTGGTTTCTTCCACACTCTGTTACCTACAAACACAATTATTACAGTTGCAAGTTATAATTCAGTCTTACAATCATTTCAAGTGACACTACAGTTTAACATCTAATCAGCAAATCATGGACTTAAAAGATTCTCCAGATTTCTTTTACTCGTATCCATCTTGTGGATAATTCTTGCTAAACATGATTTCTCCTTAGCCCTCAATTGTCCCAATCCAAATTCTTCAACTTCAATTTCAATCCCTCTAACAGGTACCAGTGTTCTGAAATTTTTCATTAATTAGATAGTTTCTTGATGGAGTATGTGTCAATGCTTTAAAAGTTGTTTCACTCTCCTGAGCCACACTAACCATTTCATGTCTTGCTGTTGTCAAGTAACTGAGCATGTCTGAGACCCATTCTTCAGTGCAGATTCGCCATGCATTTCTGGATAGTAATTGCTTTATACGTAACAAATCACATTTGCACACTCAAATCAGTATCTCCATATTATGCCACACGTGCCATCCGATACAAGCCTTTCTCGGGCTTTCAGGTATCAAAAACTTGTAATCGTAAGGAGATCTTTGCTCACCTTCCTTTGCATGGTCCCGATGTCTTGGGTAGTGGCCAGGCTATCAAATTCAGTTTTCTTTAAAGGTTCATTATAGGCAGGGACACAAATGTCTCCAAGAGAAAGCTATCAATTTACTAATCTTAACTACACTTTCCTGACTTTCAATAGAAATTTTTGAAAATTCCTATTTGATGGTGTAATTCTCCTGTTTCTATCTTGCATCCTCAATCACTTCCTCTCTCCATTTTACACATCCCATTAATTACCATTCATAGCTCATTCATGAGCCCTGGAGGAACTTTACTGTCCAGTACAATATTTAAGATAGAAAATATAGATCAAACGTTCTCACTTGGTCCAAGTTATTAACACTTTTTATTTATCATTATTTTAGAGGATCTTTTATTTTCCCAAAAGTAACCCAATATATAGTGCCTGAGTCCATTTTGTCATTTCAAAATTAACCCAAAATCCAAACAGCAGTATTGTTGAACTGGCAGGTTTTGTCAATGCTCAATTTCATTTCTATCTATTTATCTTCCATTTCCAATTTCAGAAATGGTTGATTCCCAGGCTAGGTGGTTTACATGGTGTTTTAACATTAGAGACAGAAGTGCTGCAATTAGTTTACAAGGTAACTTCCGTATAACAAAAGAAAGAGAATCCATTGTGACTCTGCTTAAGAGCCCAAGGGGTTAATTTGTCAAATCATAATTTTCCTTCTGTCACTGTGGGGAAATATTAACTTAAAATTAAGAATCTTAAATTTAATAATGTCCAATATCTTTAAATTTTATTCAGCAATACTAAAGTTGTTGCTTGGTGAACTTCAACAGCTGTCAGTGGAAAGGGTTAACTCCTTTGCAGGTTTTTAAGAAGGCAGAGCGAAACATTGTCAGGCGCACGCATCACTTCACATAAATTTTAAAAAACTTTCCCGATTGAAAAGACAGTTGTGTTTTCACAATTTAATAGGTTTGTTACCCTTAATAATTCCAATCTAATTCAGACCAATACTGTATTAACAAAACACAGAACAGATAAAATAAAACAAAATAGCACATGCTTGCAGAAAACAGTAAATTACATCATATTTCTTATTGTCCTTTCTTCAGATGCCTTTCCAAATGACTGCAAAAGCATTGAATACAACTGGAGAAAAATTAGTTTTTTTACATTTAAACAAATCAAATCAAACTGCTTTGGAAAAGTTCACCATAGCAACACAACTCCAAGGTTAAATCTTAGACTGAAACTTAATTCTCACCAGCTTAACTTAAATTGGAGTTCCAAGTTTTTTTTCCAATTCTAGGTGCACAATCTTATTCGCACATTCTTAAAACTTCCAAAATCCAAGACAAGATAAAAGGTTTAAACGGTTTTAACACAGAGAAGTGGGTGGAGCTAAAACACACATAACAGACACTTTTTATTTTAAAGACAGACTTTCAGAGAAAAGGAATACTGTAACTTCTTAAACATTCATAAGTCAGGAAAACTTCCACACTTTAACACACATTTTCACACAAACTGAAATTACAGCATTTTTTAATGGTTTCTTTCACTCAGTAAATCTTGTGTTTTATTTGTCTCGGCACAGACGTTAATAACTTCCATGTCGGTAAAACTTTAAGTTTCTCTTTTTTTCTTCCTTTTTTAAAATCGGCGACTCGGCAGCTTTTCCTGGCTTTCCAAATCCCTGTTTTTTTTCCCTTTCTTTGCTGAGTTTTCAGATTGGTTAGCCTGCAATTTAGATTTTTTTCCTTCTCTATCTCCCCCCTCTCCTGCACTTTATGCTTCACCTCCTTCAGGTTATCTATCAACTGTTCCCGGTGATATGCTAATGCCATTTTATTTCTGGTTTTACTTTTTAATACGCTCTTTCCCGCTCCCATCTTTCAGAGAGAAAAATACTCAGTTTAAGCAATGATCACGTGCGTTTGACCAAGTCCCTCCGGTCCCCACAACTGGAACCTTCCTCCCCTTTTTTTCTGGTACATTGATGACTGTATCGGTGCCGTTTCCTGCTCTTGCCCTGAACTAGAAAATTTCATTCACTTTGCTTCCAATTTCCACCCCTCTCTCACTTTCACATGGTCCATCTCTGACTCTTGCTGTACCTTCCTCGACTTCTCTGTCTCCATCTCTGGGGATAGGCTATTGACAAACATTCACTATAAGCCCACTGACTCCCACAGCTACCTGGACTACACTTCCTCCTACCCCGCTTCCTGTAAGGACTCTATTCCATTCTCCCAGTTTCTCCATCTCTGCTCTGACGATGCCACCTTCCATACTAGTGCTTTCGACATGTCTTCCTTATTCCTCAATGGAGGATTCCCCTCTACCGTGGTTGGCACGGCCCTCGACCGTGTCTGTTCTATTTCCCTCACTTCTGCTCTCACCTCTTCCCCTTCCTCCCAGAACCACAATAGGGTTCCCCTTGTCCTCACCTTTCACCCCACCAGCCTCCACATTCAACGGATCATCCTCCGCCATTTCCGCCACCTCCAGTGTGATCCCACCACCAAACACATCTTCCCCCCCACCTCCCCTTTTAACATTCCAAAGGGACCACTCCCTCCGTGATACCCTGGTCCACTCCTCTATCACCCCCAACACCCCTTCCCCTTTGCCCGGCGCCTTCCCATGCAAGCGCAGGAGATGAAACATCTGTCCTTTTACCTCCTCCCTTCCCACTGTCCAGGGCCCCAAACACTCCTTCCAGGTGAAACAGCGATTTACTTGTACTTCTTGCAATTTAATATACTGTATTCGCTGCTCACGATGCGGTCTCCTCTGCATTGGGGAGACCAAATGCAGATTGGGTGACCGCTTTGAGGAACACCTGCATTCAGTCCGTAAGGGTGACCCCGAGCTTCCGGTTCCCTGTCACTTTAATTCTCCGCTCCACTCGCACTCTGACCTCTCCGTCCTCGGCCTCTTACACTGTTCCAATGAAGCTCAATGTAAGCTCGAGGAACAGCACCTCATCTTTCGATTAGGCACTTTACAACCTTCTGGACTCAACATCGAGTTCAACAATTTCAGACCATAACCTCTGCCCCTAACATTTTTTTCTCTCTTTCACATGGCAGCTGTCTTTCATTCTGCCATTGTCATTTACACTTCATCTAGAGTCATCTTTTGTTTCTTAACTTGTCCCATTACCATCTCCTTTTGCCTTGCACCATCATCCCTTTTATCTCGTAATCTCTCCTGCCTTCCATCCTATCACAGACCTTCCCTTTTGTTCTTTCCTCCCCTCCCCGCTCTCCCTGCCCCTACACTTGCTTAAAAATCTGTTACATCTCCAACTTTTTCCAGTTCTGACGAAGGGTCAATGACCTGAAATGTTAACTCTGTTTCTCTCTCTACAGATGCTGTCTAACCTGCTGAGTATTTGCAGCATTTTCTGTTTTTATTTCGGAACCTTACAACTCCCAACTCTGTGATCCCACTTCTGACACCATTGTAAGATTTAGATCACAGGTCACACACAGATTACCCAAAGAGTCTTAGGAGTTGTAAGGCATTTTATTAAAGAGCTACAGTTTAAAGCATAATCAGATATTACTACATGCGATTGAAATAGATACAGTAGACATACAACCCATGACAGATGAGGGCGATCTACGGCCCTAGAACGGAACGATACATTGGATGGACGGTTGTTGGAGGTGTTAGGCCGTCAGCCACCTCCGAGGCTAAACTTGACCAAGGTGTTAGGCCGTAGCCACCTCGGGGAAGTCTTTGCCCCTAACTGCCTGATTTCCTCTCAGTCGTCTATATTTATAGTTATTTCGGTGGGCTGGTGATTACCTGGTGTGAATCATTTGTTCCCCATCTATTATCCAATTGTGAAGCGGGAAGGCATCCCTCACTGTCCATTTCTGCATGGCTGACGAGGCCTCTCTCTTATCTTTCTGAGGAACGTTTTCTTATGTTTCTTTCAGGACATTTTATGACTTTTCAGCTCCATTTTGTCTATTATCCTATTCTAGTTTCCCTTATCACTTCTATTTGTCTTTTGGTGCTTGTTATTCGACCCCGCTGGCATTCCTGCTATCTGTTCCCGGCTGCATGTTGTCAGTCTCTGTTCTAAGAATTAAAACCCCATCTTTGAATCTAACAGCTATTTCTTACACACTGTTGGAACCCACAGCTATATACATGGTTCAAGTTCAATTAAAATTTTAATAACTGCATTTATTTTCTGATGTAAACATGAGGGAGATAAATATTCCAGTAAACACTACCTCTGGCAACAACAATCCAGGCTGACATTCCAGTGCAGTACTGAGTTGGAGGTGCCATCCTTTGGGTGAGACGTTAAACCAAGGTTCTGTCTGCCTTCTCAGGTGGACCTAAAAGATCTCATGGCACTATTTCAAAGAAAAGCAGAGGAGTTCTCTCCGGTGTCCTGGCCAATATTTATCCCTTAACCAGTATCACTAAAAAGATTACCTGGTCATGATTTAATTGCTGTTTGTGGGACCTTGCTGTGCGCAATTTTCCTGTTGCGTTTCCTACATTATAGTGACTAAACGTCAAAAGTACTTTATTTGCTGTAAAGTGCTTTGGGTCATGAAAGCCACTATATAAATGTAAATCTCTCCTTTTCCCTCTCTCTCTCTCTCTCTCTCTCTGAAGGACACTGTGACTTCATTAAGCCAGACTTCTGAGGGAGTATGAGGCGGGAATATCCCACATGCTCTCACCTACTGCTCAGCTGAATTCTATTGGAAAAAAAGGTGTTTTCCACCCACCCAAAAAGAAAAGTGAAAATATTTGCAGCAGTCCCAGTGCAGTATTTGTCACTGAACGAACGAGTCGTGGCACTTTACAAATCCACATTTGTTTTTTTTTCCCTAGCAGCTGACTGGGTCTTATTGTCATAGAGAATGCCACTTGTTCACAGCTCTACAATCCTGGGATAAAAGTTTCCTCCAAGATGGAATTCTGGGCATCGCTCCACCCAGTTTTATTTCTACTCTTACTAGTTTCTACCAGACTGGTGTCCCCAAGAGACAAGAAAGAAATGGAATTCGCCAAAGAAATAATGAAATCTGCGCCATTAATCGATGGGTATATTCTCTATATTCACTTTACTTCCTTACACACCATTCACTATTTAGAAGACTGTTAATTTACAGGAGGGTAAAACATTAAGAGATGAAAAGCAAATGAAAGCCGATAACAAAAAATGTTGGAAATACACAATAGCGTTAAATTAAGCAGTGGCAATAGGGAACATAGATTCAAACCAGTAAACAGAGGTGGAAGTAGGCATTCTTGGTGATGGAGAGTATATGGGGTCGAAAGCTCAGCTCAGAGTCAAATAGGACGTCAAGGCTGCGAATGGTCTGGTTCAGCCTCAGACAGTGGTCAAAGAAAGGGATGGAGTTGGTGGCAATGGAACAGAGTTTGTGGCAGGGATCGAAGAAGCTAGCTTTGGTTTTCCCAATATTTAGTTGGAGGAAATTTCTGCTCATCCAATACTGGATGTCGGACAAGCAGTGTGACAATTCAGAGGCAGTGGAGGGGTTGAGAGAGGTGGTGGTGAGGTAAAGCTGGGTGTCGTCAGTGTAAATGTAGAACCTGACATTGTGTTTTTGGATGATGTTGCTGAGGGGCAGCATGTAGATGGGAAATAGGAGGAGGGCCAAGGATAAGTCCTTTGGGGACTCCAGAGGTAACGGTGCGGGAGTGGGAAGAGAAGCCATTGCAGGTGATTCTCTGGCTACGACTGGATAGATAGGAATGGAACCAGGCGAGATCAACCAAGAATAATTAACACGTGAAAATGGACTTCTGGGTAGAGTAGGGAAGACAAAACCATGCAATCATTTAAGAAACAATTGGGTGCCATGATGGGAGACTAGGTTGGAGGGGCTGATATTGACCAAATCTAACTAACTGATGTAGGTAAAGTAGAATCAAGACAATTGCGCTTCCAAAAGTAGCATTTAGAATAAGCTGATAATCATTTGTTATTGTTCTTAGCCACAATGATTTAGCACTACAGCTGAGGAGATACTTTAACAACAACCTGACTGCAGTTGATTTGAAAACTGTGACCAAGACGCGTACAAATATTAACAAACTTAAAGAAGGAAATGTGGGAGCCCAGGTATATTTTCTCAATTTTCTTCTTTCACTCTCCTTTTACTACTGCTGCTTTCTAAATCATTGGCAGTTTCGTGCTGTGGATTTGTATCCACTTGGAGGTGGCTGGCCACTGTCTAAGCTCATTTTACTTAGGACCTTTATACATAGCAGAAAGAGAAAGGAGATTCTTGGCTCTTCAGTCTAGAATCTCAGAAGTGAAAGGACAGCATGCTCACTCACTATATCATCCTGATCCCCCTAAATTGAAGTTCCCAAATTAATGTATTTTTGTTCATAATACACATTCTATTATGCTATCAGCTCAAATTACAACGTCCTCTGTAACATATTGTGTAACTTTTATTATCTGTTAAGATACCTTAAGTTGAAAGTAATAAAGAACAGTTTACATTCTCAAAAGAATTTCCATTACAATTATACAAGAAAGTAGTTCACTGTGAAATGCTTCTAAGTACAGTAAATGCATTGTTGGTGTAATCAGGTTATTCATGTAATGCACATTTAATTTTTCACCAATTTGAAAAGAAATACCGAGGTTGGATGGTGATTTCTATATAATGGGAACGGTAGCGTAGTGGTAATGAAAGAAAGAATGTCACTGGGCTAGTAATCCAGAGGCCTGGACTAATGATCCAGCGATGTGAGTTGAAATCCCACCACGGCAGCTGGGGAATTTAAATTCAATTAATTAAATAAATCTGGAATAAAAAGCTAGTATCAGTAATGGTAACCATGAAACTATCAGATTGTTGTAAAAACCCATCTGGTTCACTGATGTCCTTTAGGGAAGGAAATCTGCCGTCCTTACCTGGTCTGGCCTATATGTGACTCCAGACCCACAGCAATGTGGTTGACTCTTAACTGCCCTCTGAAATGGCCTAGCAAGTCACTCAGTTGTAACAAACCGCTACAAAACAAAGTAATAAGAATGAAACCGGACGGACCACCCAGCATCGACCTCGGCACCGGCTACAGACACGGCAACGGCACACCCAGCCCAGTCAACCCTGCAAAGTCCTCCTCACCAACATCTGGGGACTTGTGCCAAAATTGGGAGAGCTGTCCCACAGACTAGTAAAACAACAGCCTGACACAGTCATACTCACAGAATCATGCCTTTCAGCCAATGTCCCAAACTTCTCCATCACCATCCCTGGGTATGTCATAGAAACATAGAAACATAGAAGATAGGAGCAGGAGTAGGCCATTCGGCCCTTCGAGCCTGCTCCGCCATTCAACGAGATCATGGCTGATCATCCAAACCCTAGCACCCGGCCCCTACACCGACAGCCATCCCACCCAAGCCCTATCCCCGTAACCCCGTAACCCCACGTATTTAATCCCCCCTAACACTAAGGGCCAATTTTTTTTCATGGCCAATCAACCTAACCCGCACATCTTTGGACTGTGGGAGGAAACCGGAGCACCCGGAGGAAACCCACGCAAACACGGGGAGAATGTGCAAACTCCACACAGACAGTCACCCGAGGCCGGATTTGAACCCGGGTCCCTGGCGCTGTGAGGCAACAGTGCTAACCACTATGCCACCGTGCTGCCCACTGGCAGGACAGACCCACCAGGGGTGGCGGCACAGTGGTAGACAGTCGGGAAGGAGTGGCCCTGGGAGTCCTCAACATTGACTCCGGACCCCATGAAGTCTAATGGCTTCAGGTCAAGCATGGGCAAGGAAACCTCCTGCTGATTACCACCTACCGCCCTCCCTCAGCTGATGAATCAGTACTCCTCCATGTTGAACACCACTTGAAAGAAGCACTGAGAGTAGCAAGGGCACAGAATGTACTCTGGGTGGGGGACTTCAATGTCCATCACCAAGAGTGGCTCAGTAGCACCACTACTGACCGAGCTGGCCGAGTCCTGAAGGAAATAACTGTCAGTCTGGGCCTGTGACAGGTAGTGAGAGAACCAACACGAGGGAAAAACCTACTTGGCCTCGTCCTCACCAATCTACCTGTCGAAGATGCATCTGTCCATGACAGTATTGGTAGCAGTGACCACCGCACAGTCATTGTGGAGATGAAGTCCCGTCTTCACGCTGAGGACACCCTCCATCGTGTTGTGTGGCACTACCACCATGCTAAATGGGATAGATTCAGAACAGATCTAGCAGCTCAAAACTGGGCATCCATGAGGCGCTGTGGGTCATCAGCAGCAGCAGAATTGTATTCCACCACAATCTCTAACCTCATGGCCCGGCATATCCCTCACTCTACCATTACCACCAAGCCAGGGGACCAACCCTGGTTCAATAAGGAGTGTAGAAGAGCATGCCGGGAGCAGCACCAGGCATACCTAAAAATGAGGTGCCAACCTGGAGAAGCTGCAACACATGCATGCTAAAAAGCAGAAGCAGCATGCTATAGACAGGGCTAAGCGATCCCACAATCAATGGATCAGATCAAAGCTCTGCAAGCCTGACGCATCCAGTCGTGAATGGTGGTGGACCATTAAACAACTAACGGGAGGAAGAGGCTCTATGAATATCTCCATCCTCAATGATGGTGGAGCCCAGCACGTGAGTGCAAAAGACAAGGCTGAAGCGTTTGCAACCATCTTCAGACAGAAGTGCCAAAGGGATGATTCATATCGGCCTACTCCCGAGGTCCCCACCATCACAGAAGCCAGTCTTCAGCCAATTCGATTCACTCCACGTAATATCAAGAAATGGCTGAGCGGACTGGATACAGCAAAAGCTATGGGTCCCGACAATATTCCGGCTATTGTGCTGAAGACATGTGCTCCAGAACTAGCTGCGCCTCTAGCCAAGCTGTTCCAGTACAGCTACAACACTGGCATCTGTCCAACAATGTGGAAAACTGCCCAGGTATGTCCTGTCCACAAAAAGCAGAACAAATGCAACCCGGCCAATTACCGTCTCATCAGTCTACTCTCAATCATCAGCAAAGTGATGGAAGGTGTCACCGACAGTGCTATCAAGTGGCACTTCCTCAGCAAAAACCTGCTCACTGATGCCCAGTTTGGGTTCCGCCAAGACCATTCAGCTCCCAACCTCATTACAGCCTTGGTCCAAATATGCACAAAGGAGCTGAATTCCAGAGGTGAGGTGAGAGTGACTGCCCTTGACATCAAGGCAGCATTTGGCTGAGTTTGGCATCAAGGAGTCCTAGTAAAACTGAAGTCAATGGGAATCAGGGGGAAAACGCTGCACTGTCTGGAGTCATACCTAGCACAAAGGAAGATGGTTGTGGTGGTTGAAGGTCAATCATCACAGCCCCAGGACATCGCTGCAGGAGTTCCTCAGGGCAGTGTTCTCGGCCCAACCATCTTCAGCTGCTTCATCAATGACCTTCCATCCAACATAAGGTCAGAAATGGGGATGTTCGCTGATGACTGCACAGTGTTCAGCGCCATTCACAGTTCTTCAGATAATGAAGCAGT
Source organism: Somniosus microcephalus (assembly GCF_052327205.1). Classification (NCBI taxonomy): domain Eukaryota; kingdom Metazoa; phylum Chordata; class Chondrichthyes; order Squaliformes; family Somniosidae; genus Somniosus; species Somniosus microcephalus. The sequence goes on from NC_140992.1 coordinate 213,324,630, forward strand.
CCATGCCCGCATGCAACAAGACCTGGATGACGTTCAGGCTTGGGCTGATAAGTGACAGGTAACATTCGCGCCATAGAAGTGCCAGGCAATGACTATCTCCAACAAGCGAGAGTCTAAACACCACCCGTTGACATGCAATGGCATTACCATTGCCGAATTCCCACACCATCAACATCCTGGGGGCCACCATTGACCAGAAACTTAACTGGACCAGCCACATAAATACTGTGGCAACAAGAGCAGGTCAGAGGCTAGGTATTCTGTGGCGAGTGTTTCACCTCCTGACTCCCCAAAGCCTTTCCACCATCTACAAGGCACAAATAAGGAGGGTGATGGAATCTCTCCACTTGCCTGGATGAGTGCAGCTGCACCAACACTCAAGAAGCTCGACACCATCCAGGACAAAGCAGCCCGCTTGATTGGCACCCCATTCACCACCTTAAACATTCACTCCCTCCACCACTGGCACACCGTGTACCATCTACAAGATGCACTGCAGCAACTCGCCAAGGCTTCTTCGGCAGCACCTCCCAAACCCACGACCTCTTCCACCTAGAAGTACAAGGGCAGCAAACGCATGGGAACACCTCCACCTCCAAGTCACACACCATCCTGACTTAGAAATATATTGCCGATCGTTCATCATCGCTGGGTCAAAATCCTGGAACTCCCTCCCTAACAGCACTGTGTGAGTACCTTCACCACACGGACAGCAGCAGTTCAAGATGGCGACTCACTACCACCTTCTCAAGGGCAACTAGGGATGGGCAATAAATGCTGGCCTTGCCAGTGACGCCCAGATCCCATAAACGAATAATTAAAAAAAATATGGATAAGGAGTGAACAAGAACTTGGTATTGATATTTTACGAATGGATCTAGATTTTTACGTGAATGGGAATTATAACAGGATCCAGATTCTATTTCAATGGAAAATGGCCTATTTATCGCCTTATTAATAGTGAAAGAAAGAAAGACTTGCATTTAAATAGCGCCTTTCACAACCACCGGACGTCTCAATGCGATTTACAGCCAATGAAGTACTTTTAAAGTGGAGTCACTATTGTAATGAAAGAAAGTAAGAAAGAAAGAAGGAAAGAAAGGAAAAAAGACTTGCATTTATATAACGTCATTTACAACCACCGAACGTCCCAAAATGCTTTACAGCCAATGAAGTTCTTTTGAAGTGGAGTCACTGTTGTAATGTGGGAAATGCGGCAGCCAATTTGCGCCCATCAAGCTCCCACAAACAGCAATGTGATAATGACCATATAATTTGTTTATGTTATGTTGATTGAGAAATAAGTATTGGCCAGGACACCAGAGATAACCCCACTGCTCTTCTTCGAAATAGCGTCATCGGATCTTTTATGTCCACCTTAGAGAGCAGATGGGACCTCGTCACCTCGGTTTAACATCTCATCCGAAAGATGGCACCTCCAACAGTGCAGCACTCCCTCAGTACCGCCTTGGAATGTCAACCTAGATTTTTGTGCTCAATAGTGATTGACAATCCTGCACTGAAAATTTATTCGAATTCACCAGTCTGGCTTCTTTCAGGCAATAATGTGCAGCTGTTAAGTCTGTGTGTTATAATGAGAATTATTACACAGACCACAAGAGTAAATTTTAACAGGTCTTTACTAGTCGAAGGTCAGGGCGGAACTGCCCAATAAATCATTACACAGCACTTATATACCGGTGTGGTCACCACCGGTATTACAGTATACAGCAGCCAAGATAAAGTAGTGCAACCCTTAAAATAGTTCTCTTAAAGGTGGAACGGTTACATACACTACAATCCTCCCTTTTTAGCTTAACAGTATATGTTCCCCATTAAACATAACATCATAACATATATACACAACTTCATGTAAAAACAGTTCACAGATTCAGTCTCTGAGGCGGCGCCTCCTGCGCCTCCTGACTCGGTCCGGATAACGCCTCGGTGGTGTAGTAGTTCTCGGTGGTGTAGTAGGTTCTCGTTGCTGGGGTGACTCATCTAATAGTCCTTCACTGGACTTAACAGCTTGAACTTTCGTAACTTCAGAACCAGCATTGCTGACTTCTAAAGGCTCGAGTACCTTGGGAAGTTTTTCTGCTTCCATACTGATTTGGCTCAGTTCGGAGGAACCACGTGCGTGACCTGGTAGGGGTGATAATGGTTCAGATGAGTCATCATCTTCTGCTTCCTCTCTATTGTCTTCTATTTCCTCCCTCACTTCAGCTTTTGCCTCTGCCACCAATTCCGAGTGGCTTATTACTGCTGACACTGCTCACAAAAGGGTGCTCTTCTTAGCTTTCAACTGATCGATGAATTTGACATATTCCCTTTCTTGCTCAGCTTTGATTCGTTTGGCCTCATCGCGCAGACGGTTTGTGTGTTCCTGTTCCATTTTCTCAATCAGCTGCTTCTGTTGTCTTTCCAGATTCTCCCACTCTGTGTCAAAGAACTTTTTCTTTGCATTCATCTCTTGCTCAAAACGGCGAATCATTTGCTCTAATTGCTGTTGTAGTTTGAGATTGAGTTGAGTTCGAGCCCGGTGTTCCTCAGAAATGTGCATGTCTGTAGACTGGACAGACTCAGAATTCTCTGTCAAACTATGTTGTTGTTGTTCTGTGGAATTCTGTTCTGATACTTTGTTCTCTTCTGAAGCATTTATGCACTCCTTCGTTTTTCCACCATTAGTCTGCAAGTCCATTTTAGACTTGTCTTTTGCACATGGGCTGGTCTTACCATCATCAGTTCCAGAGTCTGAGCTGATTGTCTTCACCGAGTTCTCACTCTCTGCTTTGTCACTGTCACTGCTGCATATGCCCTCATCCAATATTCTGGACAATCGTTCAGGTTTGACATCTTTCTTTTTCCCGGAATCTACCGTTATTGCTTTTAGGGAGTGCCAGTCCATATTTATTTTCCTGATCCACTCCCGTCCCAGAAGTGGTGGACCTCCCTCAGGTAGTACATATATGTCCATTCCTTGGTGTGCTTTGCCCTTGTGTACCACCTTGACTTTTATCTTTCCGATGGGGTATACTCTTTGCCCCGTGTATGTCTGCAATACTATCTCCGTATCCCGTAGGGGAATATGTGTGAATAACTTTTTGTAATCTTGCTTATTCATGACCGTCAACGCCGATCCGGTGTCCAATTCCATCTTCACGTGGACTCCTGCTATCTGCAGTGTGACCCAGATAGTTTGTCGGTCAGCTTCCTTACTCACATTGTGAATTCTCAGACTACCCAGTTCCTTGCTGTTGGAGTCTGAATCCGAATTCTGTTCATCCGAACTCTTCTCAGCCACCTTATGTACCTTTCTGCACTTTTCCTGCGGTGACTTTTTGTTGCTGGTCTTCTTTCCTGACCGGCATACTTTAGCTATGTGACCAAGCTTGCCACATTTTCTACATTCCTGGTTTTTAAACCAGCAGTGGTTCTGATCGTGTGTTGTCTTTCCACAACGATAACATTTCGTTGTACCCAAAGCCATTTGATCTACGCTGAGTACCGCTGCCTTCAGCTGCATTTCTACAGTGCCTCTCGCTGCGGCTTCGTGCGATGCTGCAATAGTGACAGCCTTATCAAGTGTAAGATCATTCTCTTCAAGCAGCCGCTTTTGTGTTCCTTCTTTCGACAATCCACACACGAATTTGTCTCTCAGTGCCTCTGTCAGGCTTTCCCCAAACTGACAGTATTTCGCTAACTTACACAGTTCAATTAAATACTCCGCGTTGCTTTCCTCTTTCAGCTGCGTTCTCGCATAAAATTTAAATCGTTCCGCTAACATCAGCGGTGTGGGGTTCAAATGATTCTTCAGGACAGCAACAATATTAGCGAAAGTCTGATCCGCCGGTTTAGCTGGTGATAGAAGATGCTTCAATAGCCCGTATGTCTTCGCACCCATTGAGTTTAGTAAGGTTAATGCTTTATCTTCATTTGATATTTTATTTGCCTTACAATATATCTCTATGCGTTCTACATACGTGGCCCAATCTTCAACATTGGGATCGAAATCGTTGATGTTACCACGCTTAGGCATCCTCGCAATCTTCTTGAGAAACAAAAAGAAATTTTTCTTTTATTTTTTTTTCAAAATGGCGGTTTCCCGCGCTTGTCTTCTTCCCCCGCCTACGAAAATGGCGGCTTCCCGCGTTTGTCTTTCTCCCCCGCTGGCTGTAATGGCGGTTGCCGTATTGCTGCGTTCGCCCTCCCCAGCGGTTCTCAAATCGTGCCTCCCAGCCCCTCTTGCAGTCCGGTCCTTTCCCCCCCGGCTGCGGCTGAGTTCTCCGCGTTTTTTTTATTTTCTCCCGCGCCTTGCGATCGTGCCTCCCAGCCCCTCTTGCAGTCCGGTCCTTTCCCCCCCGGCTGCGGCTGAGTTCTCCGTGGTTTTTTTATTTTCTCCCGCGCCTTACGCTGTCCCGGTCGCTGCGCCTCGCGGCCTCGGTAGCTGCCCGGCCTTTTTCACCGGTCGTGGTCGAGCTCTCTCTCGACGCTGTTGCGTCTCCCAGCCCGCTTGTAGCCCAGTCTCTCACACCGGCTGCGTTTGCATTCACCGTGGCTTCCGTGCCCTACGCTGCCCCAGTCTCAGCGCCTCTGGCCCCGACTTCTGTCCGGCTCTTTTCCCCAGCCGTGGTTGAGTTCTCCGCCCTTATATCCTCCATTCTTCCCTCCCCTATTTCACAGCCAACGTGGCCGACTTGCTGCTCGTCGCTGATCGGCTTACCCACCACCGTGATAGAAGGGATGATCACTGCCTGTTGCTGATGGAAGGCTTCGTGTCAGAATTCTTCCTTTGCTCTGCAGACCCGAGTCTTCTCTCAGCAGAATGATGAGGGCGGATGCCTCTTCTCGACGCCCGTTAAACTGCCTTGGATGTATCTCTGCCGCAGGGTAAGATCGTACTCGTCGCCACTGTTAAGTCTGTGTGTTATAATGAGAATTATTACACAGACCACAAGAGTAAATTTTAACAGGTCTTTACTAGTCGAAGGTCAGGGCGGAACTGCCCAATAAATCATTACACAGCACTTATATACCGGTGTGGTCACCACCGGTATTACAGTATACAGCAGCCAAGATAAAGTAGTGCAACCCTTAAAATAGTTCTCTTAAAGGTGGAATGGTTACATACACTACAGCAGCAACAGAAACATAAAAATAGGGGTGAACAATCTATATTTTATATTTAAAAGCAGTACTCCAATTTTGGTAAGACTTGAAAGATAAGTCACTAAAACTCTGCTTCTGTCTGTGCAATCACGTGTCTTCCATAATGTCAGATGACTTCCCCCCCCTCCCCCGTGGCTTAGTAAGTTTAACCAATTGCCATAAAAGCAGAAAGTCCAGGTTTGAGTTCAATTAGCTGATCTCTACGATCTATGGCAGTAGGTGTGCTCCAACTGCCTCAGTCCCCCTGGGTTTGACAAGAGAAAATTAGCCAGGGTCCTCACTACTGCTTGCTACGTCGAACCTGAGCTGAAGTCCATTTGTGTAGGAGTTGGACAAGAAAAGGATTGGGCGCTCGGCTGCAGTGTCTGGAACACAGCCTGCCAACCCCAATTGTCTAGACTTGGACATGAAGAATGGGCACTTGGGTGAAATACTGAAGGTTGACCAGAGTATGTGGAACTATACCCCAACAAAGAATCAACACCTTCAGGAGAAGTGGGGGAGGATGGAGAAACACGGCAGGAAAAGAAAGGAGAAAAAATGTTTGTCAGAGCTTTTATATAAGAAAGTTTGGGATGAGAAATGGCAACTCAGTCCATCAAGCTACCCAGACGTATGTACAATCTCCCAATCTACTTAATCTCCCGAGGGAAAGTTTAGCATTAAAACTTCCCGATTCCCAAAGATAATTAGCAAAACACCTAAATGTTCATCCATCCTCACATCTCCACAATTTAATCTAGACATTCCTCCTCTGTCTGATAGCACAAGGTCTATTGTGCCCATGGAGTGTTTAATCATCTCAGCCTATACTTATGCCTATAACCACTGATCATGCTTCCAACCAGATATTTACCCAAAACAAACAACAGAAAATGTTGGAAACAGATGGCAGTTCAGTCAGCATCTGTGAAAACAACAAACAAGGTTATTGTTTGGGTGGGCACCTTTCAGAAGAGGTGAACAGGCATAGAAAATACAATCAGAAAAATAAATCAGAAGAAGCATGAGTGGAATGATGTAACAGATCATCTCATTTACGTTATAGATACCAATATTGAGATGTTACAAAAGGGAATTTAAATAGACAAGGAAGTAGGAGGCTTGGGAAAATGAAACAAAGTGGGAGAGATGGAGAAAATGGTCAAGTGATTAAAACAAGTAAGAAATGACAATATAACTAAAGTCTGATGTTACTGAAGGAAATGCTCAGAGAATTGCAGCGTCCCCAGGAAAAGATCTGGGGGGTAGAGTTTCTACTCGTTTAGGCCAGTGGCATCAGCGCAATCCGGGCAGAATCAGCCGAAAAACTTCGCGGAAAACCCGTGGGTGTAACTCACTTAAGTTTAAAATTCCCGATCTTTTACGCTGGTTTAAGATTCATTTTGCCAGATAAGGCTCTGCCCACAAAACTGGCTATGCCTCCAGGTCAGGATTCTGCCGATTGCACCGTTTTGGAACGCTCTTCAAATTGCGCTAATTTTCGTAGGCGCACAGGCACTAATAAGCATATTTTTAAAGTTTTTTCATATCAAAAATATTTAATTTACTCAGAAACTGACTAGTGCACATCCATGAAAGTAGTAAATGGTTCAGTATTTTTTTTTAGGTAATTTTCAGTGATTTTAATCAGGTTACTCATAGGTGGAGGACTGAACTCTTTTTAAAAAATACTTACTTTCTGTGATAAAGCCATTTTTAGCTGTATTAATAAAACTGCACCAGGTTACCTCTCTTCTATACATCAATGAATACTTTTTAATGGAAAGAAAAAAACGATTACGTTCTAGTAAGCTGCCCGACTGCACTGGTTCATGGAAGATTTTACGTTTGTGATTATGCAAATGATTTTTTAAATCCTGAAAATTAAACTGTAACCTAACCAGTGCAATTTTCAGCACATTTTGGGAGTAATTTCCTGATTGGGCCCAAAACAGAAACTCTACCCACAGATATTTTTCTTGAAGTTTTCATTGAGCTTAGTTGGAACGATGTACGAGGCCAATGATGTAGAGGTCAGAGTGGGAATGGAAGGGAGAGTGAAAGTGGGGAGCCTCAGGTTGCTCAGTGTCACACTTGTAGACAGGACCAAAGTATTTGGCAAAGCAGCCACCTAATCTGTGTTCGGTTTCCACAGTGTAGAGAAGACCACACTGTGAGCAGCGAATACAGTATACTTGGTTAGAGCAAGCGCACGTAAATAGTTAGATATTTATTCATCTCCTATTTAAGTCAACCAGTCAACTCAGCTTCAACTGCTTTTCTAGGAAATCTGTTCTGCACATCCATCACTCAGTGGGGAAAACGTTTCATCTTGCTTGAGGCTTGTTAAGTTTAATAGTCATAACGCATGCAATAAATACAACATGGCTTCATTCTTCATTACAGTTGTGGTCGGCATATGTACTGTGCTCTGCCCAAAACAAGGATGCTGTTCGTCTGACCCTGGAACAAATAGATGTCATCAAACGGATGTGCAGGAAGTATCCAGAATTTGAGATGGTTACTTCTTCAAAAGGTACCAGTTAAGAACATTTCAATAAAGCTCATCTGGAAATTTAACATTTCTGAATTTATATATGTGATAAAGAATATTGATGATAAGTCAATTTGTTGATTTTTTTAATTTAGGCATTAATGATACTGAAAAAATAGCTTGTCTAATCAGTATTGAAGGAGGACACTCAATTGACAGCAGTTTGGCAGCCTTAAGGATGTTTTATGAACTTGGAGTACGCTCTATGTCTTTGACGCACAACTGCCACACTCCATGGTAATAAACTTTATGAAATATCTTTTACATTATGGGTGGGAAGGAGAGATGATTTTTTGTGCTCAAATTGGAGAATATCCGTGGTATGATTTGGAAGTTTTCCACTCTTGGAATTTAGTGTCAGCATTGAGCACTCCCAGGTCATATGTGGCATCTGTAGAGTTAAGCTCCTAACACAGCCACAACAAGATACCTTAACATCAAACTCATAAAATCAGCAACTAAAATAGAGTGAATTCATTTCCATTTTTCTGAATGCTAATTTAAAGCAAATTGTGCCAAGTCATGGGTAGATTTGTGCTGTGGGCTTGTACTGGGAACTAGATTCAGATTATTTTCTGCAGGACCCTTACAGCTCTCAGAGAGGAGATATTTTTATCCCATCAGTCTGGGCTGGATTTACAATGTACCAATTCCTCCATACTTCCTACCTGACCAACCCCAATGGAAAATCTCCATTCTAGAGATGTTATTACAGACGCCACACACGATGGTATGAAGGCTACGGGAGACCTGGCGTTACATTTACTGAGTTCAGTCACAGGGTGATTAGCCCTCCATATCTTCCCTAACTGCCTTACAATGGTCTCACTTTATAAGCTCATCTTAAAGGCCATTACATTAGGTCCTCCATAACCTTCACTCTTGGTTTTACACTAACTTTCATCAGCTCAGTATTCCAGAAAGTGGGTCTCGTAACAAAAGCTGTTCTTATAAGTACAGAAAAGGTAAACTTATTTTTGCCTAACAGATAAATGCATCTATTAGAAGATTAGAACTACTCAAGGCAATCTTGTATGACAATAATCAGCACAGTCTTGGAGATTTGATCTGATTTGTTAACATTCTACAGATATCGCCTCTTTCAAGAACTTCTGAACAAACTGTTTTAACTGCAAAATGGAGTCCTGAACATAAAATGGATTCTTTAATAAAACCTTCCCTGCTAACAGCAACCTTGTATCTGGTTATGATAAAAGGCAGGTTTAAATAGGTATCTATCCAGCAGACTTTGTGCATTATACTTCTCATTTTTAACATTCAGTGACAGAGCACAAGTCAAAACCACCCAACTGAGAACAGGATTCCAGATGACTTTGATGGGAGAAGTGTTAGATCCGTGTATTTTGATGTTGTGTGTCCTTCAATAACTAGACACGAGACTGCAGGGAACAATCAACAGGTATTTACTGGATGAGGGTTACTCTAAAACTAAACATACAGATCCCTACTCAGGGTTTATATACAGGTGTGGTCACTGCCAGTACTACAGTATACAGGAACTGTAAAAAGTAGTTCTCCCCTCAAAGGTACATACACTACAATTCCTCCCCTTTTAGATTAACAGCACCATAACATTCATTTAACAATTAACACTTTTAACATGCACATTAACTGAAAATAGTCCATTTATAAATTCAGTCTTTGGGGCGGCTTCCTGATCCTTTCTGGATAGCGCCTTTCCTGAGTGTCTTGTTCTTGGTGCGGAGGCCCCCTGTCGTCAGTTGGTTCATCAGCTTCCGATGCTACTGTTTCTGGGGTAGATGCTACCTGTATGTCGGGTTCATCACCAAGTGCGCGAGACATGGGGTTGACTCGTTCCTGTGACTCTAGGATCTGGTCGACATGGCGTCTCACAATGTTCTCCCCAACATCCACTGTGTACATTAGTGGCCCCTGCCGTGTGCATATCGTTCCTGGTTGCCATTTCTCTGTTCGGTAGTCGCGGGCCAAGACTGGTTGCCCTACATTGAAGCTCCTTGTCGGCTTCTCATTGATGTGCTGGAATTGCTTATTCTCAACATCTCTTCGTACATTTGGTCTGAGCAAATCCAGACAAGAGCTCAACCTTCGGTTAAAGAACATCATGGCTGGGGTCTGGTTGGTGACTGTTAAATCCGTGAATCTTAAGGTATGGTGTTCTTCAATAAATAGACGGAGACTGCAGATGAACAATCAACAGGTGTTTACTGGATGAGGGTATTCTAAAAACTAACAGTACAGATCCCTACTCAGGGTTTATATACAGGTGTGGTCACTGCCGGTACTACAGTATACAGGAGCTGTAAAAGTAGTTCTCTACTTAAAGGTACATACACTACAATTCCTCCCCTTTTAGATTAACAGTACCATAACATTCAATTAACAGTTAACACTTTTAACATGCACATTTAACTGAAATAGTCCATTTATAGATTCAGTCTTTGGGGCGGCTTCCTGATCCTTTCTGGATAGCGCCTTTCCCGAGTGTCTTGCTCTTGGTGCGGAGGCGATTCTGGCCCCCTGTCGTCGGTTAGTTCATCAGCTTCCGATGCTACTGTTTCTGGGGTAGGTGCTACCGGTATGTCGGGTTCATCACCAGGTACGCGAGACATGGAGTTGACTCGTTCCTGTGACGCTAGGATCTGGTCGACATGGCATCTCACAATGTTCTCCCCAACATCCACTGTGTACATTAGTGGCCCCTGCCATGTGCATATCGTTCCTGGTTGCCATTTCTCTGTTCGGTAGTCGCGGGCCAAGACTGGTTGTCCTACATTGAAGCTCCTTGTCGGCTTCTCATTGATGTGCTGGAATTGCTTATTCTCAACATTTCTTCGTACATTTGGTCTGAGCAAATCCAGACGAGATCTCACCCTTTGGTTAAAGAACATCATGGCCGGGGTCTGGTTGGTAACTGCATGTGTCGCATTTCTGTAGGCTAACAGGAAATTGTCCATGTTATGCTGCAGTGGAATGTCGTCATCGCACATGGCCCTTACTGCCTTTTTAAAGGTTTGTACGAACCTCTCAGCCAATCCATTTGTGGCTGGATAATATGGGGCGGATGTGTAATGCCTTACCCCATTCCTTCTCATAAATTTCCGAAACTCTTTGGACACAAACTGTGGTCCGTTATCAGAGCAAATCTGCTCTGGCAAGCCATTCCTGGCAAATATGGTCCGTAGGACTGCAATCGTTTTCTCCGTAGTGGTGGAGGACATTTTGATCACCTCAGGCCATTTCGAGTGCGCATTCACTGCTATTAAGAACATTGAGTCCATGAATGGACCAGCAAAATCAATATGCACCCATTGCCATGGAGAGGAGGGCCACTCCCATGGGTGTAGAGGGGCATGTGGTGGTGCATTTTGGACCTTCTGGCATCCTGAGCAGCTCTTTGTTAGGTCCTCGATTTGTTGATCGATCCCCGGCCACCACACATAAGCCCTAGCAAGGCTTTTCATTTTCACCCCTCCCAGATGGCCTTCGTGAAGCTCATTGAGCACTCTCTCCCTTAACTTGGGTGGAATTACCACTCGGGATCCACACATCAATGTCCCCTGACATACTGACAGCTGTTCTCTTCTGGATGAGAATGCTGGCAACAGTGAGTCGCTATGTGTTGGCCATCCCTTCACCGTCAAGTCATATACCCAAGACGGTGTTGGATCATTTCGGGTCTCCTTCTCTATATCCGCGTTAGTTACTGGCAAGCGTTCAATTATAGTTGAATAAAATATTTCGACAGGGTCCACTGCTGGTACTTCCTCCGCAGTAGGCAGTGGCAGGCGTGATAGCCCATCAGCGTTTCCATGCTGTTTCATGCCCTTATACTCGATTTCATATTGGTTCGCCCCTAGCAAAAGGGACCATTTTTGTAGCCGTTGCGCAGTCATCACCGGCACGCCCTTCTTTGGATTAAAGATGGAGAGAAGTGGTTGGTGGTCCGTCAGCAAGGTGAACTTCTGCCCGTGCAGATAGTGGTTGAACTTTTTCACTCCCCACACTAGGCTGAGGGGCTCCCTGTCAATCTGGGCGTAGTTACGCTCGGCTGATGTTAGTGACCGAGACGCAAAGGCTACCGGCCTCTCCGAGCCGTCCGGGAACTTGTGCGACAGCACCGCTCCAGTGCCAAAGGGTGATGCATCACACGCCAACCGAATTGGTAGTGCTGGGTTGAAATGAGCCAACACCTCTTTTGATGTCATCAATTCTTTGCACTTCTGGAAAGCTCGTTTACATTCGTCATTCCACTTCCACGGTACCCCCGTTTGCAGTAGGGTGTTCAGTGGGTGTAGTACTGTAGACAAATTCGGCAAGAACTTATGGTAGTAGTTCACCAGCCCGAGGAACGACCTCAGTTGTGACACATTTTCCGGTGCTGGAGCCTTGACTACTGCCTCAATCTTTTCAGGGGACTTATGTAACCCCTCTTCATCAATAACGTGGCCACAATACGAGATCTGCTTCTGGAAAAACTCGCATTTGTGGCGATTTGCTCGGAGCCCATATTCCTTCAATCTAATGAGCACCTGCTCCAGGTTGGCAAGGTGAGCACTGTCATTTTCGCCCATGACCAGGATGTCGTCCAAATAACACTGGGTCCCTGGAATCCCTTGCAGGACTTGATCCATTGCCCTTTGCCAAATAGCCGGAGCTGATGCTACCCCGAACACCAGCCGGTTGTATTGGTAGAGACCTTTATGAGTGTTGATCGTGAGGTACTGTTTCGAGGCTTCTTCTACCTCCATTTGCAGGTACGCCTGGGCCAGATCAATCTTAGTGAAGCGTTTCCCTCCAGATAGCGAGGCGAAAATATCTTCAATCCGCAGAAGCGGATATTGTACCGTGTGAAGGACTGGGTTCACTGTCACCTTAAAGTCCCCACAGATGCGAACTTTCTTTGGTTCCCCAGGCGTATTACTCAATGACCTCTTCATTACAGGAACAATGGGTGTGGCCCACTCACTCCAGTCCACTTTGGACAGTACTCCTGAATATTCCAAACCTTCCAGCTCTGCTTCGACGGCTGGGTGGATCGCATAAGGCACCGGTCTGGCCTTAAAAAACTTTGGGCTTGCATTTTCCTCTATTTTGATCGTCGCTGTTATGCCTTTTAGTGTTCCGAGTCCCTCCTGGAACACTTCTTGTGCATCAGTTAGCATTTTTGACAGTCGTCCAGGTGTGGCGTCGTCATCCTTTTTGGCATCTACAGTCAGTGCTTGTATGGAATGCCAATCTAGCTGTATCTTCCGGATCCATTCACGTCCTAGTAGTGGTGGTCCTCCATCTGGCAATACATATAGGTCCATTTTTGGTGTTTCCTTACCGTTATATACAACGTTCACCCTTATTTTTCCTTTGGGGTAGACTTTTTGCCCCGTGTACGTCTTCAAGACAATCTCTGTATCTCTCAAGGGTATATGTGAGAATAGCTGCTTGTAGTCCCTTCGGTTTATGACTGTTAGGGCTGATCCTATGTCCAATTCCATTTTCACTTGGACTCCAGCTATCTTGAGCGTGACCCAGATAGTTTGGTGATCCTCCGTTTGGATCACCTTATGTAGTTTCAGACAACCCAGCTCCTTGCTTCCGGAGTCTTAATCACTTTTCTGTTCGTCTGAACTACTCTCCATCACCTATATACCTTCTTGTACTTCTCCTGTGGAGATTTCTTGCTGCTGGTTTTCTTTCCCGACCTGCAGACTCTTGCTATGTGTCCTACTTTTCCACATTGTCTGCACACTTTGTCCTTAAACCAGCAATCATTATGGTCGTGTGTTGTTCTGCCGCAGCAATAGCACTTCACTGTTCCGTATGACATTTCATTTGTGCCATATTCTTGCGGTCTCCGTTGTATCTCTGCAGCGCCCCGTGCGGCTGCTTCGTGTGATACTGCAATGCTGAAAGCCTTGTCCAGCGTAAGATCCTTTTCTGATAGAAGCCGTTTCTGGGTTCCTTCACTTTGAAGCCCACACACAAACTTGTCCCTTAAAGTATCTGCTAGTCCCGTTCCAAACTGGCAGTGTTTCGATAGCTTGCGCAGTTCTGTTAAATACTCAGCATTACTTTCATCTTTATGCTGGTTCCTTTTGTGAAACTTAAATCTTTCTGCTATCAGCACCGGTGTGGGGTTTAAGTGGTTCTGTAGGATTGCCACTATTTTTCCAAAATCCTTTTCCACTGGCTTCTCTGGGGTTACTAGGTTTCACAGTAAGCCATACATTTTTGCACCCATGGAATTCAACAATACCAGCGCTTTCCTCTCATCTGGCACTTCATTCGCCTTGCAGTACACTTCTATGCGTTCGACATATGTCATCCAATCTTCGTCTTCATTGTCGAACGCTGTGATACTGCCACTCTTCGGCATCCCTGGGTGTGGTTAGACTGGCTCAAAATGGCATTTTCCCGCGCTTTCCCTTCTTCTTGCGGCTCAAAATGGCATTTTCCCCGCGCTCTCCCTTCTTCTCTGCTGCGGCTCAAAATGGCGTTTTCCCCGCACTCTCCCTTCTTCTCCGCTGCGGCTCAAAATGGCGTTTTCCCGTGCTCTCCCTTCTTCTCCGCTGCGGCTCAAAATGGCGTTTCCCGCGCTCTCCCTTCTTCTCCGCTGCGGCTGCTCGGCCCTTGAACACCGGCTGCGCTCTGCACATTTCCCTTTCTTCCCCGCTGACGCTGCTCGTTCCTTGAACACCGGCTGCGCTCTGCGCGTTTTCCTTCGCGCCTCTCTCTCTTCTCCCGTCAACGCCATTCGGTCCTGAACACCGGCTGCACCATGCGTTCTACCCTCTCTCTTCTCCCGTCGACGCTGCTCGGCCTTTTCTGTGCCGTCGGTCGGCTCTAGCCGCCGCTGCCTGGGAAGGGTCTGCGCCGTACCTGTTGCCAGCCCGTTTCGCTGGACCACCATGACTGGAGAACCAAGCCCAGCTCTCAACAGCCTCCCCTGCAATGCTCAAATCTCTGCTGGATGTCTGGGCGGTTGCTCGTGGTTGACGCCCGTGCTTCTGGCCTCAACTTTCTTCCACTGTTCTCCAGGAGCGAATCCCTGGGAGGTAATGCAGAGTTGCAGGTAGGCTCGAATCTGCCTCGTCGCCAATGTTAGATCCGTGTATTTTGATGTTGTGTGTCCTTCAATAACTAGACACGAGACTGCAGGGAACAATCAACAGGTATTTACTGGATGAGGGTTACTCTAAAACTAAACGTACAGATCCCTACTCAGGGTTTATATACAGGTGTGGTCACTGCCGGTACTACAGTATACAGGAGCTGAAAAAGTAGTTCTCCCCTTAAAGGTACATACACTACAAGAAGTACCTATGATTTAAAAATATATATATTTTAGACCCTATAATGGAGCTACTAGCCAATCGCTGGTTTTATTTCCGCCAAGGAAATGTGGGAAAAAAATTGATGAGGCGGTAGTTCGCCCAAATAAGCCCCTTTTAGACTGACCAGCTGCCTTCTCTGAGCCTCACCATACCACTGGCATTAGAAAGAAAAGAAAATGGTATCTGACAGCAGTTCTAGATTTACCGATACTGACGGGACAAATTCACAGAGATTTAGCAACACCACTCCACGCACAGCCTGGATGAGAATCCAGCTCACATCTGTTTGAACATCTGATGAGGTTATTACTCATTTCAAGAACAGTGTATAAGGCTAGAACAAATAGTCAACTGTTGCCAATCTCTAGACTTTGCTAGCTTGATTAATTATGACATTTTGGCCTAGAAATTGGGTATAGCCCTGCTTGAGGCGTTAGAACTGGCGATGCGCTAAGTTTATAGCCAGATGAGAGCTATCCGTGCCTGGGGCGATATTGGGTTGCATCGCCCCCAAAGGGGATTCAGGCGCTAAATCAGCCGTTGCACGGTGCTCTTAAGGCGCAAAAGGTCAGGTGCTACTCAATTTCGACGCGGACGGGCGCAGCGCAGGTGAACTCAATTACAGCAAAGCACGAGACCTGCAGGCGCCAGCCGGCTCTTAAAGGGGTGGGTCAGTCAGACTGAGCTTCAACACCCAACACCCTGTAGGCCTCAGATTCGGCGCTCGCCCTTGTCTGGCGGTACAAAGTTCATCATTATGGAGAAGGTTAGGCAGAGAGCAGAGCGCTTCAGCACTGAGGTTCTGGACCAATTGGTGGCTGCAGTTGAACACCGTCGACAGGTGCTGTACCCGGATAATGGCAAGAGGCCAAATCAGAAGGCTTACCGACGATCTTGGAGGGAGGTTGCTGTGAGGGTCAACTCCAGCAGCATGGCGACCAGGACCCCTGTTCAGTGCAGGAAGAAATTCAACGACCTGACACGGATCGTTAGGGTGAGTGATGGTTTACCAAACTTGTGCTTCCCTCCATCTGCAGCTGACTTCGGGCACCCTGCTGCAATGATGCGCCACTGGCCATCTGTCAGTATGCACCCATGGCCCTTTCTGGGCAGACACATGGACAGATGTCTCAAGGCCTCATGTAAGGGCTCTTGCACAATGGGGGGCATGCGTTGATGTCTCAAGGCCTCATGTAAGGGCTCTTGCACAATGGGGGGCATGTGATGATGTCTCAAGGCCTCATGTAACAGAACCTCCCCTTCTTTCCCCTGCAGTCGAAGATGGCGCAGATTAGAAAAGAACAGCGTCGAACCGGTGGCGGACCTGCACAAGTGGTCACTCTCACGGATCTGGAGGAGAGAGTGCACCAGATACTTGGAGGACGTCTGTCTGGTCCAGTGACCACTGCATCTGCCGACCCCATTACCGACCGCGAGGGTAAGACTCTCACCTTTTCCACCTGTTGCCTTCCACTTGGTCCCCCCGCCAGCATGCATCCTCAGTGTGCAGCCATGTCAGAGCCTTGCCGCAATCTGGCATGCCTTTCAGCAAACCTGTCCTTTTGCTAAAGCCACTCTTCCACCTCCCACTTTCAGATGAAGCAGCACCAACTCGGGCTCAACGCGCTGAAGCTGCCAGTGCCAGTGCCACCAGAGGCGAGGACCAGGAAGAATCCGGACCAGCCGTTGCAGAATCCGGGGAGCTGAGACATCTGCAGACTGGGGATAGTAGTCCCCTGGAGGGGAGGGGGGGTGGCTCTGAGGATGAACCAGTTGCCGGACCAAGCGGCATGGAGCAACACAGGGGGGATAGGCAAGTTCGGCCACCGTCTCCCCGCAGGGCAAGGCAGGTCGTCATGACTGCTGCACAGAGTGCAGATGAGGTCCGGCGCCTGGCAGAGATGAGCAAACAGGCCCGGGTCAGACACACGGAGCTGATGGCTGCAGTGGAGAAGATGCCTGAGTCAATAGATTCATTGGCTAGGAGTATGTTGGACTTCGGGGCAACAATGGAGAGGAATCTGCAGGGCTTTGGCGCAACAATGGAGATGTCTCTCCAGGTGTTTGGGGAAACAATGGACAGGTCTATCCAGGGCTTCGGGGCCACAATGGACAGGACTATCCAGGGCTTCGGCCCAACAATGGAGAGGACTGTCCACGGCTTTGAGTCGGCAATGGAAAGGACTGTTCAGGGCTTCGGACAATCCCTGGAAAGGTCTGTGCAGGGCTTGTCCGAGGCAGTGGAGCGGTCGGCTCCTGCCTTGTCCGAAGCCATGGGAAGAACTGTCCAGGCCTTCTCCGAAGCACTGGCACCTGGCACACAGGTCCTCACTGGTGCCACGCATTCACTTGCTGGGCTCCTCCACAGCCAGATTGACGCAACGCGATGTCTCACTGCAGCCACCCTCTCTGCATCAGATAGGATCACCCCGGGCCCTTCCACTCCCGTACAAGGCTAGGAATCCGTGGAGCCTGCGATTGTGGCGGATGAGCCGAGCCGCTCCCCTCAGATAGCCAGTGTGTCGTCCGACCATGGTGCAGATGTCCTCTCTCGGCAGGAGAACATTGCACATGCCAGCGCTGGGACGACTGCATTGCAGCTGCCACCACCTGCAGGCCACACTGCTCCCAGCCATGCTCAAAGCAAGCATCCCGCGTCCGCATCCTCCAAGCCCAGAGGTCGGCCAGGCCGTACCTCAGGGGCTTCTGCGCTTCCAGACAGTCGGCAAGCGTCCCCCAGCCTTGAGGCCGCCACTGGGGTGCAATTACGTAGGAGCAGCAGGGCGGGAAGGGGCCGGGCGCGAACGAGAAGTCGTTCTCCCTCAAGGGGCCAGTTGTAGAGGGAGGTGCTGAGACGTTTGTTTGTCCAAATTCACGGACACCCTCACCTGCTGTTATAGGTGCAGATTTTTGTTGAGTTTTGCTGCTTTGCCGAACAGGTCACTTTTATTTTGGCAGTGATGGTTTCTGCTCACTTTACGTTGTTTAGCTGTAATGAAAGACTTTTGTGTCAATAAACAGAAGTTTAAATGTTGCTTGGTGCATGTGACTACTTTCAGTGATGCTGGCATGCAGAGGCCCTCAAACATCCAAAGTGCCCATGAGGTAAGACTCTCATCATTCTGCCACAGGGGTGTCGAGACGAGTCCAGAGGAGCCTCTGACGAATGGACCTTCCACTTTCAGCAGCCCTTCCATCTTCCTCCTCCTCCTCCTCCTCCTCCACCTGCTCTTCCTCCTCCTCCTCCTCCTCCTCCGCCTGCTTGTGCAGGGTCCGAGGGAAGGTAATGAATGGACGCGTTCACCTATAAAGGACATCTGTCACTTGCCGGATGCAACAGCGGACTGCAGCCTGAGCGACAGTCGCATTGTCCCCAATGGCTGACTGAAAGGAGCCGTTGGCATAAAAATGGAAGCCTTCAGTCAGTGTAGCCATCACGGACAGAGAGGTTCTGCAGCGTTCACGCGGCTGCAGATCCTGACCAAGCAGGTGGCACAGATCAGTAACAATGTCCCTCCAGATTCGGAGCCTTCGCAAACACTGCTCCTCCGACATGTCAAGGCTTGTCACCTGCTGCCTAAAGACCCTCGCAGCCTCCCGTCGGATTGGCCGACCTCCATTGCCCCTCCTCCTTCTGGACAATCCCGGCCCTCTCTCCCGCTGTCTCTCTGCCCCTTCACAGTGTTGGGCGATGAGGCCGTCGCCCTCCAAACAAGCTCCCATTCGGATGCCAGTTGGTCAAAAGGCTTTTAGGTGTAGTGCTGCAAGTGCTTCGGACAGGGTTGAAGGTCCCAAGTACTGTAAAGCTCAAATCCCAGAACTCCGCTCCACATTAGCTCGCCAACTCTCTCCAGCAGCGATCGCAATGAGCAGGCCAAGTGGCAGAAGATTCTGCACTAGAGCTGTCCCCTTTAAATAGCGCCGCCCTATTCCGAGAAGGGCCTGTTAGCCCTCCTTTGAACTGTCACTAATAGCGCTGGGCGCTAAGGCTCCGGGCGCCACCCAATATGCGCTCAGGCGCTCCTAAAAGGCGTTGCACACTGAAATGACGTCATGAGCCGTTTGCGCTCGCGGGCACGCGCAAACACTTAGCGCAGGCGCTAAATGTATAGTCAATTTCTGAGTCGGCGCCATCCTCATAGCGCTCGCCCCAACATAGGGCTTCACCCCAATTCTAGGTCTCTTTAGGCGCTCAGCGCCGGCGCTACCAACCCAATTTCTAGGCCTTTATGTCTGCTGGCATGAGCCATTACTAATTTAACGGAGAACATAAAGAGATCAGATTAAGATCAGCTTTGTGGTGGTTGATTGGAACAGTGACCTAGCTTCTGTAAATTTGGCCCACAGGGTGTGCCAAGATGCAGGACAGCTGCTCTGGTTTCTTCCATCCTATTTATTCTAGTTTATGAAACATGAAAATTATCAGCTCAGTAAACTAACTTATTAATCCATGTACCTACATAAACACACTCCCTCCCCCACATACCAGTTTATTGCCTTCGCACATTGCTCATTGATTTAGCATATGCTACTTTCTAAGACATATTTAATATTACATAGAATGTACAGCACAGAAACTGTGTTTACGCTCCACACGAGCCCTATCACCATATCATTCATCATCTATCCCTATCACCATATCCTTCTATTCCTTTCTCCCTTATGTGTTAATCTTGATTCTCCTTAAATGCATCTATGCTATTTGCCCCAAACACTCCAGGTTGTAGCGCGTTCCACATTCTAAACACTCTCTAGGTAAAGAAGTTTCTCCTGAATTCCCTATTGGATTTATTAGTGACCATCTTATATTTATGGCCCCCTAGTTTTGGTTTCCCCCATAAGTGGAAACATCTTCTCTACGTCTATCTTATCAAACCCTTTCATAATCTTACAGAACTCTATCAGGCCACTCCTTAGCCTTCTCCTTTCTAGAGAAAAGAACCTCAGCCTGTTCAGTCTTTTCTGATAGGTCTAATCTCTCAGTTCTGGTATCATCCTTGTAAATCTTTTTTGCACCTTCTCCAGTAACTCTATATTCTTTTTATAATATGGAGACCAGAACTGTTCACAGTACTCCAAGTGTGGTCTAACCAAGGTATATGGAGACCAGAACTGTTCACAGTACTGCAAGTGTGGTCTAACCAAGGTATATGGAGACCAGAACTGTGCACAGTACTGCAAGTGTGGTCTAACCAAGGTATATGGAGACCAGAACTGTGCACAGTACTGCAAGTGTGGTCTAACCAAGGTATATGGAGACCAGAACTGTGCACAGTACTCCAAGTGTGTACTTTGTTTTTCTCTTCAGCTGCTTTTTTCTTTATTTTTCCTCGTAGATTAAATCTTGTGACCTTTCATCATTTCCATTCTCTTTTCAACACCAGGGGGGGAAAATTCAGTTGGTAGCGCCACCCGTTAGCGCCTTAAGAGGGCGCTAAGTGGGGCGCAAACCAACTAGCGCCCGGACGCGGTGATATCTGCGCCTCTCGCGAAATTGATCGGACATTTTGCGGCGGCGCTAAACAATACCACCCGATCTCCTGCGCACGCAGATCTTGACGTCATTCAAGAGTGCAACGCCCTTGGGGCGCACTGGACCGGAAATTCAGTGGCGCCCCCCTCCTTTCCGCCTGGCGCTACCAACGACAGGTTGACTGGAATGCTTCCCAGTCGCTGTGGGGCTAGGGGGGCGCTATTTAAAGGGGGCCTTTTCCTGGCTTTTGTGTGGTAGCCATTTTTGCACCACTCGTTCTGAAAGAGAGAGAGAGAGATTTGGAGAGAGACAAAGAGAGAAAGAGAGACTTCTGCATTGAGTCAATGCTGTCTGAGGTAGTTTTGGCTTCTGACCATAACTTTGCAGGTACTTTGCTTTTTGACCTTCATAACTTTGATTGCCCAGATACTATGGGGGCTGCAATGAATGGGAACATCGTCCTTCTCCATCACATTCAGAGGGCACAGAGGCGCAGAGAGAGAGTGGCAATCATGGCCAGACGGAGGAGGGCCAACAGGCCTCGGTACAGGAGACCTTACCCTCCCAGGGTTTATCGCCAACAGTTCTCCTACATTAATATGTCTGAGGAGCAGTGTTTCTGAAGACAGCGATTTAGCAAGGAGGTGGTCACTGAGTTCTGCCACCTGCTTCAGCCAGATCTGCAGCCTCAACTGAAGAGCAGGACATCTCTGTCAGTGGCAGTGAAGATAACAGTGGCTCTCAACTTTTATGCCACTGGCTCATTTCAATCAGCTACTGGGGACATCGCCAATATCTTCCAGTTCACGGTGCATTGCTGCGTCCGTCAGGTAACAAATGCCCTCTTCAAAAGGAGACGAGAGTACATCTCTTTCCCCATGACCCCAGCCAAGCAGCAAGAACGCGCAACGGGCTTTGCGATGATAGCGGGCTTCCCCATGGTGCAGGGCACCATTGACTGCACGCATGTGGCTTTGCGGGCGCCGCAAGAGAACGGCGAGGATTTCCGCAACCGAAAGGGCTTCCATTCCTTAAACGTCCAGTTGGTCTGTGACCACAGACAGCTGATACTCGCTGTCAATGCCCACTTTCCAGGCAGCAGCCACGATTCCTTCATCATGCGCCAGACTTCTGTGGCCGACCTTTTCCAGGCACCGCATCACCCAGGAGGTTGGCTTCTCAGGGATAAGGGATATCCTCTGTGCACCTGGCTGATGACACCACTCCGTTCGCCCAGCACCCCTGCTGAGCTACGATACAACGAGAGCCATCAAGCTACCAGGAACATCGTTAAGCACACAATCGGCGTGCTCAAGCAATGGTTCCGCTGTCTGGACCATTCTGGAGGAGCCCTGCAGTACTCGCCTGAGCGAGTCTCCCACTTCATTGTTGTGTGCTGCATGACCTTGCAATCCCCAGGACCCAGCCAATGCCACCAGACATTGGAGCACCAGCAGAGGAAGAGGAGGAGGAGGCAGAGGAGGAAGATGAGGAGGATGATCATCAGCAGCACCAAGGCGGGAGGGAGGCACAAAGCGGAAGGGTCGTCCATCAAAGGCTCATAGCAAGTCACTTCTAGGCCCCCTCTGAGGGAATGGCTTTTGCCATTCAAACAACCTGAATGAAAGCATCCCGCAACCCCTAAGCTGGTCAAGGCAACAATGAGTGCAAAGACCAAACATGCACATTTTGAATACAGACACTTCTTTATTTCACAAACTGTGTCTCATTTCCGCATGACAAAGTAATAGAAAGAAACACAAAAAAAAGCAGTCATTCACATAACTGGCTCTCACAACCTGGAGACAATGTCCAATGCAGTAACAAAAATTTGACCACAAACCTCGGCCTTCAATAAAACAATGAAAAACATTTTGCCACACCTCCTACTTTTTGCCCTTCGAGGATGATCTGCTTCCATTGCGAAATTCCCCCCTTCCCACTCTGCAGCTCCTCTGTAATGGGACCCCAGTGGCTGGAGCAAGGCTGGGGAAGGCTGCTGAGTGTCAGAAACTGAAACTGCAGATGCCCTTGAGGGACGGCCTGGACCAGCTCTGGGCTAACTGCTCCAACTCTGCATGGGCGGCAGCAGTCTGTCCTACAGGTGGTGGCAACTGCAGTGGAGAAGTGCCAGTGGTGGCAGCAGGAATGCTGTCATCTTGAGAGAGGACAGCAACTGCCTGCTCGACCGGCACACTGGCACTCCCACGGGGCAGCACTTCAGCATCCGGAGCGATCTGATGGAGCACAGATTGCTGGCCTGCTGCGGCGCGGTGAGAGCCCCGGGGAAATCTGCCTGATCCAGCGAGGGTGGCAGCAGCCAGTGCCCGCGTGGCCTCAATCTGCATCTGCATGAGACCAGCCACTGACTGCATTGCAGCACTTAGCATTTGCGTGGCAGCTGCCTGTGGTACAGCGAAGTGCTCCACACTCCTTGCCAGTGATTCAGTGGATTCGGGCATCCTTGCCACTGCAGCCATGAGCTCAGTGTGCCTTTGCTCTGCCTGGGCGCTCATTTCAGCGAGGACCCGCTCCTCGTCTGCATCCAGTGCAGCAGGACTCGAGGCCATACTCTCCCTCCGGGGAGAAGGCCCCCGAGCTTCCCTAACCCCGTCGCATTGCTGCAGCCCGCTGGGTCCTGGAGCTTCACCCTCATCAGACCATTCCCCCCTGCTCCCCTCCAGGGAAAGCGTGTCCCCAGTATGGGCATGGGCTGCCTCGGTAGAGGGTGGTGCTGATGGTCCGGCTTCCTCTTCCTCCTCGCCTTCAGCTTCACTCTCACTGGCAGCTTGAGGGCCCGTCTCCTCACCTGGTGAATCACCATCTGAAAGAAGGGAGGTACAAGAGTGGCTTTAGCGTGAGGACAGGGTGGCAGCAAGGGAGGCATGAGTGCAGGGATTTAGTGATTTGGATTGAAAGTGTCAAAGGCTGCTGTTGTGAGGAACAAGTGGAAAGAGAGAGGACAAAAAGGTGATGACCTTACCATTGCTGTCCAGAACGGGGTCGGCATCTCCAGTGGCAACGGGACCAATCACACGGCTTGCCACAGTCCTGTGGACGCGCTCCTCAAGATCACTGAGGGCTTGAAGGTGAGGCCGCCTTCCACCGGTCCATTGCTGCTGTCTCCTATTATGAGACAGCTTGGCCTGCAAGAAAAAGGACGGCGTCTGAGTAAATATGCAGCCATGATCATACCTGAAATGCCTCCCATGGTTGAATAGCCCTTACAGCATGGTGGCATAGTGGTTAGCACTGTTGCCTCACAGCGCCAGGGACCCGGGTTCGAATCCGGCCTCGGGTGACTGTCTGTGTGGAGTTTGCACATCCTCCCCGTGTTTGCGTGGGTTTTCTCCGGGTGCTCCGGTTTCCTCCCACAGTCCAAAGATGTGCGGGTTAGGTTGATTGGCTATGATAAATTGACCCTTAGTGTTAGGGGGATTAAATACGTGGGGTTACGGGGATAGGGTGGGATATGTGTTGGTGTAGGGGTTACCGGGATCGGGTGGGATATGTGTCGGTGCAGGCTCGATGGGCCGAAATGGCCTCTATCTGCACTGTGGGGTTTCTGTGATTCTGTGATACTGTATGCAAATTGTGGAATGTGCATGTGTGTTTGATGAAGGGGCCATAGGTGTTGGATGAGTGTTGGGCATTGGGGCTTTCAAGACCCTCTGGCCATAAAGTGAGGTTGAGATGGAGGGATGAAGAAGTTTTGAAAAAAAGGCACTCACCCTGACGACCCGAGTGAGGTCGTTGAACTTTTTCCTACATTGCACATGGGTGCTAGGCACCATGCTGCTTGAGGACACTCTCTGAGCCACCTCCCTCCACACTTCTCTGTACTCACGTGGCAAAGGCCTCCTGCCACTCTCTGGGTACAGAATGTATCCTCTGCGCTCCACCCCGCGAACCAGAGCCTCCAAAGCCCGCTCGCAGAAGCGCTGTGCTCGCTCCCAGGCCCTTTCCATAGTGTCTGGCTGCTATATTTAGCCACAGGTCTGCCCAGGCCGAGATTCACGGCTCCACTGAGCAGGGTGTGGCTGCAGAGCAAGATCGACCCTCCCCTTTAAGAACTGACCGGCGCCAGTGTGTCTGTGTTCAATCGCTAACTGACGGCACCTGCACTGCGCCCGCCCTCTGAGGTAGCGCCTCGCTCCTCAGCCTTAGCGCCTTAAGAGAGTTGTGTAGCGCCTGATTTAGCGCTCCAATCACCTCCAGGGGTGATAAAAGCCAAGTTTGCTGTCGGAGGCGATAATTAGCGCCAGGCGCTAATCTTTGCGCCCGACCGATAATTGCGCCCCAAATGGGGCGATACTGAATTTCTTCCCCCCAGCGGTTTACTTTTGAGGTCTCACTGAGTAGGTTTAATAAAAGTCTTGCTCCCTGAAACATTCTGGCCTAGAAATACGGGGGCTTAGGGCGGTCATTAAGAAGAAAAAATGGCGG
Organism: Somniosus microcephalus; assembly: GCF_052327205.1. Taxonomy (NCBI): domain Eukaryota; kingdom Metazoa; phylum Chordata; class Chondrichthyes; order Squaliformes; family Somniosidae; genus Somniosus; species Somniosus microcephalus. The sequence goes on from NC_140992.1 coordinate 213,349,585, forward strand.
CTGCGTTGCTTGGGGTGAGTCTGTAACTGTTGTTATGTAGTTAAGCACAGCAGTCATTTGGTGCACAGTAAGGTCCCACAAACTGCAGTGATATGAATAACTAGTTCATCTGTTTTAGTTGTTGTTGGTTGGCAGTGGAATATTGGCCAGGGCAATGAGAGAAACTGGCAGCATTCTCAGTAAAGGGGCGTGTCCATCTCTGTTCACAACAAAATCATACTGAGAAAAACAAAAGAAGAATGAAATTAAAGGTATAAATTAAGAAAAGAAAAATGTCCTGAAATGTAAAATTAAGAAAGCCACAATTGTTAAATCATGTTTTTGTAACACTTTTCACCATAGAAAATATTCATGCCATTTCTGGTCAGGAAAATGTTAATTTAATTTATGGTCCAGTAATGGAAAGGATGAGCTAATTGAAAATTCCAAGATCAGTAATGAAGTGCTTATTTTTAACTTAATGATTCGAGCAAACATGCATAGTGTAATTCATCCATGAATACTTGAAGAAAGGAGAGCACAAGTAGGGAGTGGCCGACTCGGACAGAGATTAATTTTACTGTTCATTAATCACCAGGTGATACCAGAAGACAGAATAGTTAATCTTACTGCAGTCTGTGAAAACAGAAAGTTCAGGAGAATGATCCTGGAAGTTATAAATCTACTCTCACAGCTACAGTGGAGGATGTTTGGGGGGAAACACATTGTAGAGGCAACAAATCCAAGACAACAGGGATTTGTAAAAACCGTGTGTAACTAATATGCTTGATGGTTTTGTGGATGTGACAAAAGTGATTAGTGACAATGTGGTGATTAGTTATATATCTTGACTTTTAGAAAGCGTTTGGATAAGGAATTTTACAGCTGAAGTGAAAGCTCCTATAATCAAAGCGAAAGTTGTAATTTAGGTAATGAATTGGCTGGATAATGGGAAGCAGATGGAACTTATCAATGGTAATAGTGCAGCATGCTGCTCACGATATTTATTAATTTATCTTGAGGACATTGTAGATAGAATGGCAAGAATATTGCACATGTCTTACACCCATTCCCCCTGTACAAGGCAATTAATGGGCCAAGGGCAAAGACTTCTTGTGCAACAGTGTCAAGCTGTATATTGAGAAAGGTACTGGCCTCCACAGGGGTGTACGTGGGTGCCGCTGGTCAAAGTTAAAAAAAAAAATCCCATAATCAGTCCCCTTGAACGGAGCAGTGGCGGGGCGGGGGAGTTGGGGCTGGGCAATCCCTCCTACAGGTGATCTGCAGTCCCAGTTTCTAGGTGCGTGGGCCAGGTAGGTGCCAAAGCTGCCCCCAAGCCACGTCCGCTGACCCTAAATCAATTCACTGCCCTCCAACTGACCCCACAGACTCTGGTGGGGATCCGTGTTGGAGGCCACCAGTGGGCAAAATCGCAGAGCAACTGTCACAATCACAGCCCATGGAACTTTGGGGCCACAGGCTTCATCATTCCCTTTACTTTTTGCTTTTCCTCTTGTGTATTCCCTCCCATTCATAATTCTGTCTGAAAAACAGAATTGCCAGGGGAAATCCTAAGTGTGAAATACTTAATCCTAAATCAGCTGCACACGTGACAGCAACTTGTGCCAAAATGCATGCCTATACTCTACTTAGGTACCACAGTGGGGCAGGATGGAACATGAAAGTGGAGCTGGCAGTGGGGCGTGGCCATTTTTTTTAACAATAGGAGAAAGCCTTTAAAAAAAGACAGCAGTGTAAAAGCATCTGATAATGTAGATGTGTGCTTGCGCCTAACAACATGCCTGTGCCTAACAACATGCCTGTGCGGAATCATCCCTAACTCGCGGTCATTATTCAATTATGATTTGGGTTTCCTTGGCTTTTCTTGGGTCCTTTAAATGCTCACTTTTCTCTCCAGTAAAAATGACACATACAATAATTACTTATGCAGTCTATCAGCCTAAATGCCAAGTTTCCAAGTATTTTGCTGCACTTGCATGGTCCTCACTTCTGATCTCCTATGTACATGGACAAGATGGTGCACAGTTTGGAGCTGCTCTGTGGAATATGGGCATTAATTAAAACAAATATGAGTGCCAATGGCTCTGCCTACTGATGTAATAAAACTCACTATGCACTTGGTTTGAACATAAAGCAAGGCTTTAATCAACTTGTTTCAGAACATGGAGGTCTAGTTGTACTTCACTAGTTCCTTGTCTTACAAAATATCCCTGGAAAGCTGGGGCCAACGCCCATGTATTTATACTCCTTGGACGGTGCCACCAGCTGGCCGTCCAGCGTTATTTCACGAGCAGTTTCTTGATGAATGATGAGATTTATAACATTCTTCCTGCCTAAAAGATTTGGAAGTCCAACGACTTCCTCTTAGCAGATCAGGTGGACCACGAATAGCCGCAGTCTCTTCGATTTTTGTTTATGGCTAGAAGGCACATCTCCCCGGACCGTGTCTTGGTCCCTGGGCCACTTGATCCGTACCGGTGGATCGACAGGGCCCGTGTTGCTCTGATCGACCCCAGGGAGGCTGGGGAGATCGTGACTCTGGGTACGGGTCCCCACAGGCGCAGAACTGGCTTCATCCTGTTGGATAGCCGGGGATTGACCGGTGTCCTGGCCTCGGGTGGCCATCCCACGGGGAGCGCTCGGCTCCCCGAGTGGATCTGGTGGGGCAGCTGGCAGATCTCGCGATGCCCCAGGTAGGGCATCATCTTCGGGGGAGCGCAGAGTGTCGGCATCATCCCCGTGGGTCCCTCTATCGGTTTGATCCGTGGAACCGGCCAGAAAGGGAGCCAGGTCCCGGAGTGAAATGGTGGACACCCGGCCATTCGGGTACCGCACGTGCGCGTACGTGGGGTTGACGTCCGTGAGATCTACCTTGTCGATGAGAGGATCGGTTTTAGATGATCGGACGAATCTTCGGAGCACCACGGGGCCGGGAGCTGCCAACCATGACGGTAGAGACATCCCATGGGTGGAGCGACGCTGGAAGCTGAAGAATCACTCGTGAGGTGTGACATTGGTAGACATAGAAAGGAGAGACCTGATGGAATGCAACACGTCAGGGAGCATAGTTTCCCACTGCTGGTCTGGTAGGTTGCGTGACCTCAGCGCAAGACGAACAGCGTTCCAAATGATAGCGTTGTATCTCGCAACCTGTCCATTACCGATGGGATGGTACGGTGTCGTTTTACTTGTGGCGATTCCCCGTTGGGAGAGAGAACTTTTGAGTTCGCTTGACATGAAGGAGGGACCCCGATCAGAGTGGATGAAATTGGCCGTACCGCAAAGGGAAAAGACTTGATCAAGGCATTTGATCACTGTGGAAGTAAGCATATTGGGACAGGGGAAAGCAAAGGGAAAGCGTGGATATTCGTCCACCATAGTCAGTAAGTAGGTGTTTCGCATTGAGAGGGCAATGGCCCTTTAAAGTCAATGCTGAGTCGCTGCATAGGCTGCATAGCATGTATGAGCGAGCCATCTGATGGACGGAAGAATTGCGGTTTTAATTCCGCATAAATTCTACAGGAGGAGCACGTTCTTTTCACATTTTCTGTAGAAAATGGGAGATTTTTAGATCGCACAAAGTGCAACATATGGGTAACGCCAGGATGGCATAAGTCAGTATGAAGATCCGCCAGAGTCGAAGTTGACATAGAAGAGCAGAATGCCCGTGTGAGGGTATCCGGGGCCACATTCTCTTTGCCGGGTCGATAATATATGGTGTATCCAAAGGCGGCCAATTCCATCCTCCAGAGTTGTATTTTGTTATTCTTGATCTTAGTGCGTTTCCGGTTATCCAGAATAAAGGCCACGGAGCGCTGATCGGTTATAAGTGTGAAATGGCGACGAGCGAGAAAATAACTCCATTTACGTACCGCTTCGATGATGGCCGTAGCCTCCTTTTGACAGGAGAATAAAGGAGCTCGCTACCCTGCAAAGTTCTGGACAGAAATGCATCGGGTCGACCACCTTGATTCAAGGTAGCAGAGATTGCCCCAACGATGCATCGCACTCAACCACGAAAGGAAGATTTTCATTAATGGAACGAAGTGTGGCTTTTTCCAGTTGTCGCTTGAGGAGGTTGAAAGCTGAAATAGCTGTTGCCTCTAATGGAAATGACTGCGTGAAGCAGGGGCTGGATCTTGTCGGAGAAGTGGGGTATCCATTTCGCATAATAGGCGAACATGCCGAGTGCCCGACGAAGAGAGCCGAGATTCGTAGGGGGAGGGAGCTCCTGAAGCGGACGAAATCACTCCGGATCCAGTTTGATGACACCGTTGCCCACCCAGTAGCCAAGGATGTTGACTGATGGTACTGATTTCACAGATTTGGACTCATTTAAGGTTAAGTTGCGACGACGGAGAACGTCAACAAATTTCTGGAGGTTGGCATCATGCTCCTTCTGGTCATGACCAGCAATGGTGATATTATCCAGATATGGAAAAGTGTCCGTTAAGTTCTCCTGTTTGACTAGGCTATCCATTGCCCGTTGAAAGACGGCCACCCCATTGGTGACCCCAAATGGAAGACGACAAAACTGCTAAAGCCGACCATTGGCCTCAAAGGCCGTATACTTCTTGTCAGAGTCCTTTAACGGCACTTGATGATATGCGCTCTTTAAATCAAAAGTTGAAAATACCTTGTATTTGGCAAGGTTATTGACCATGTCATCAATGCGTGGTAGTGGGTAGGTATCCAGGTCGGTATACTGGTTAATAGTTTGCGAGTAATCGATGCAAAGACGTTTCTTGTGTTGCTTCAGAGAACTTTTAACAACGACGACTTGAGCCCGCCAGGAAAATGAACATGGCTCAATGATACCGTCAGCTAGAAGGCGAGAGATTTCTGTCTCGATAAAGGATCGATCATCTTGGCTGAAACATCGTGATTTAGTGACTATGGGCTTACATCGGGGGGAAAGATTGGCAAACAAGGAGGGCTCGTCGAGCGAAGCCGGCGAAAGCGCACAAAATGGTACTTTGGAAATAGTAAGTTCCGGCTTTGACCCTCCAAACTCGAATGTGAGTCTTTTGTGTTGTTTCTGGAACTCCTGTCCCAGGAGCACATCACTGCATAGGTTCTTGAGCACCCCGAGCCAGGTGGAGAAATAAGTGTGGCCATTGAGAATAAGGTCGACAAGACAAAAGCCGGAAGAATTGGTGGTCAGTGTCGTCAGAGCCATTGCAATTTACCTGTCTGAGGGGTAAATACGCAGTTTTAACTTACTAACAGCCCGCTCACTAATGAAGCTGTCAGAGCTGCATGAGTCGATTAGTGCACTCAAAATGTGTCCATTTACCAAAACCTTTGAGGCTGCATCGGACAGACTTTGGGAAAAAACAGCTGTGATGGGAGGAGTGGCAGTTTTACCCTTGACAGCTGTACCCTTAGTAGTGGTTCTTGGGGGAGGAGCAGTTTTATAGATTGCAGCTGTAACCTTAGTAGTGGCTCTTGGGGGAGGAGCAGTTTTATAGATAGTAGCTGCAAAACTAACAGGAGCTCTCAACCAGTATACCTTAGAAAAGTGGCCTTTCTTACTAACAGCGGCTCTTGACTGGCATACCTTAGAAAAGTGACCTTTCTTGCTGCAATGATTGCAGGTTACATTACGAGCAGGAAAAAAAATTCCTATAATGGAACGCACCTCCACAGAAGAAACACTTCCTTCCAGATTGCCAAGATGCCGCTAGGGCGGGGTCATCATCAGTGTAGGTTTCTAGGGTAGGGTTGGCATCAGCCGGGTTGGAGTCATCATCCATGAGGGCTTCCGCCTGAGGCCTATCGAAAGAGTCACTAAAAGTGATAGCAGCAGCCCGTGCACGTGGTGAAACATAGGTGTCTGCATTCCTCTTTGCTAAGTCCAGAGAACATGCCTGGTCATAGGCAGCCTGTAACTTGAGGGTTTTATTCTCCAACAGACGCTGACGTATGAAGGGAGACGCAATCCCATTAATAAAGGAATCACTCCTCCTGGTACTGCTCAGCTGTAACAGCTTTAAGATTACAATCCTTGCTGAGCCTACGAAGTTTCTGAAGGAATTCGTCAAATGATTCCCTGGGTTGTTGTCAAGTTGTGGCCAGTAGATGCCGAGCCAAAATTTCATTTGGGGACTTGAAATATAGCTGCTGTAGTATTTGGATAGCGGCGTCATAGTCTACACAGTCTTCGATATAATCAAACACATGAGGGGATACATTATTAACATTAAATAACACCACAATATACAAAGTCCCACGACCATATCAAAAAAAAAATCACTTCAATTAAACTACTTTTAACCAGAACCCGAAAACTTCTTCAACAAACAAGTAATACCAGTTCTAATTTATCAGGAACATTTTCACCACACACCCTGAGGAAGTTGCTGAAAGTACGATACCAGTGTTTCCATACCTTAGCAGCTGTAAGTGAATTCGGGTCCAGGTCGAGACGGGCGGGTCTGAGTAGTTTCTCCAAGATGGATCGATTACTTGCCTGAGTTCCCTGCTATGGTTCGAGTCGTAGCTGGCTGTTCCCAAAATCACCCAAAGCGTGGAGTCGATATCAAGTTGATTAAATTGTCGTAATAAAACTCACTACTCACTTGGTTTGAGCATAAAGCAAGACTTTAATCAACTTGTTTCAGAACATGGAGGTCTAGTTGTACTTCACTAGTTCCTTGTCTTACAAAATGTCCCTGCCAAGCTGGGGCCGATGCCTGAGTATTTATACTCCTTGGATGGCGCCACCAGCTGGCCGTCCAGTGTTATTTCACGAGTAGTTTCTTGATGAATGATTAGATTTATAACACCTACTATTTTCTCCACTATCTTACATAAGCTGTACTTAATTTAGGATATTTGTACAAATCAACTAAACCTTTCCACTGCGCATGTACTTCTGTTTCTGTTGTGGTGATACTTCAATATCATCCAGATCATTAAAGTCACTAAGCGCACATTTAGATCTGATGGTGCAGCTGCGGAATGATGCACGAATTCCTCAGTAATGAGCATAACAAGGCTTTAACAAGCAAAAGTTAGCTTTATTTCTGCTGTTTGCTAACCCAAGTTGGCTTGGTTAGAATCATCAGAGTTGTGCTAACTACAGTGGGATAGTTAGTTAAAGATTTCTACCTGCATTACAACATTCTTTGTCTTTTCAGTAAAATTCTTCTTCTTCTTAGGCAGTCCCTCGGAACTGAGGATGACTTGCTTCCACTTTAAAAATATGAATTCTCAGGTGACTGATGAGTCCAATGCAGGACCTACAGTCTCTGTCACAGGTGGGGCAGATGGTGGTTGAAGGGGCGGGTGGGTGGGGTGCTTGGGTTGACGTGCGCTCCTTGCACTGCCTGCACTTGGCTTCTGCTTGCTCCCAGCGAAGAGACTCGAGGTATTCGGTGCCTTCCCGGATGCTTCTCCTCCACTTTGTGCGGTCTTGGGCCAGGGATTCCCAGGTGTTGGTGGGGATGTTACACTTTTTCAAGGAGGCTTTGAGGGTGTCCTTGAAGCGTTTCCTCTGCCCACCTGGGGCTCTCTTGCCGTGCCAGAGCTCCGAGTAGAGCGCTTGTTTTGGGAGTCTCGTATCGGGCATGCGGACAATGTGACCCGTCCATCGAAGCTGATCGAGCGTGGTCAAAGCTTCGATGCTGGGGATGTTGGCCTGAGCAAGAACACTGATGTTGGTGTGCCAATCCTGCCAATGGATTTGCAGGATCTTGCGGAGGTAGCATTGGTGGTACCTCTCCAGTGCTTTGAGGTGCCTGCTGTACATGGTCCATGTCTCTGAGGCATACATCATGGCGGGTATCACTGCTGCTCTGTAGACCATGAGTTTAGTGCCGGGTTTGAGGTCCTGGTTTTCAAACACTCTCTTCCTCAGGTGACCGAAGACTGCACTGGCACACTGAAGGTGGTGTTGCACTACATCGTCGACATCTGCCCTGGTTGACAGTAGGCTCCCGAGGTATGGAAAGTGGTCCACGTTGTCCAAGGCCTTGTCGTGGATTTTGATAATCGGGGAGCAGTATTGTGTGGTGGGGGCAGGTTAGTAGAGGACTTTTGTCTTACGGATGTTTAGTGTAAGGCCCATGCTCTCGTACGCTTCGGTGAAGGTGTTGATGATGGTTTGGAGTTCGACCTCCAAGTGAGCGCAGACGCAAGCGTCATCTGCATACTGTAATTCAACAACAGAGGATGGGATGACTTTGGATCTGGACTGGAGGCAATGGAGGTTGAACAGTTTCCCGTTTGTTCTGTAAATTAGCTCCACTCCAGTGGGGAGCTTACTGAGGGTGAGATGGAGCATTGCAGCAAGGAAGATCGAGAAGAGTGTTGGTGCGATGACACAGCCTTGCTTGACCCCAGTTCGGACATGAATTGGGTCTGTGGTGGAACCGTTGGTCAGGATCATGGCTTGCATGAATTATGTGAAATTCATTTTAGTGAACAGAAGAAAGTCATTGGTTATCAATCAAATTCTTTTCAAATTTGAGCTACTCGGTAATTATGTCAAAATATATCATGAAGACTTCCTTGAAATTGTTCCATATTTAGCTGGTATCTCCTTTGTATGTCCTCCATAGTTCGACATGTTATTTGAACAGCTGTCCAAATGTGTCAGTCAAAGGCCCCCTGCCATTTCTTGCCGTCAAAAATGCCCCTCAACTCTCTTATTTACAGCTGCTCTTGGGGATCTGTTCCCAGTTAATCTTCAAATTCAGGAATGTTCCCTTCACCACATGGAAGAAAATACGTATGATCTGTCTCATTTCCACTACTATTTGTGACCCCTGTAGTACAAAATTTGCTAAATGGCCTTCTTCCATGGTTTCTTTCTGTGTTTGAGAATTTTGCAAGTTTGACCTTTATTTCCCAATTGCCAATTCTAAAAGTTAAGTTCCCAATTCAACTTCCAGTAATAGAGGCATCATTTGTTTCTTTTTGTTCTACATGGCATGGCCGTGCTCTGATAATACAAGATTACAATGCTGTAGTTTCAGCTCAGATGCCCACTTGATATTGTAGGGATCCACTGTCTATCAGTTCTTTTAGGAGATTGATCTTCCTATTATCGTCATCATTTGGCAGCTAGTCTAAAAATAGCTGGTTTGAAAACTTTCCCTGGGGCCTCCAGCCTCTGTGACTCACTTCTAGATTCACAGATGTCAGTTTAACCTCAACCTAACTGTTGAGACTTAGACATAGGGCACTTGACAAATATACTATCAGCACCATCACCTCCAAGTTCCCCTCCAAGTCACACACCATCCTGACATAGAAGTATATCGCCGATCCTTCATCGTCGCTGGGTCAAAATCCTGGAACTCCCTACCTAACAGCACTGTGGGAGTACCTTCACTACACAGACTGCAGTGGTTCAAGAAGGCGGCTCGCCACCACCTTCTCAAGGGCAACTAAGGATGGGCAATAAATGCTGGCCTTGCCTTGCCAGCGACGCCCAGATCTCATAAATGAATAAAAACAAGCTAAAGACATTCTACAAAATTTAGTTTAGTTTACTAGCTTTGACACTTGCCATGCCGATATCTCAATCTACTACCCTTGACGAACTTAGAAGCCACATCTGAATGTCATATCATAGAACTGACAAGTTGTGCACCAGCTTGTAATTTTTAACATTCTGATATTAAAAATGTCACACACAATATAATAAAAGTCAGATTTTAGGCTTTCCTGCAGATTTTGTTTGTCCTTTTCTACTTTTCTAAATGCAGCCAGTTCGCTTCTTTCCTTCCAACTTTTGATTCTTCTTTCTTTTAGACATGAGTTCTTTCTGAAAGCTCTAGGACCAGCTAACTATCTGACAGAAGCGGCTTTGTCAGTAGATCGGATATGCTCACCCTAGTCTTAGAGTCCACTGATCAATCAATATGTAATACTAACATAGAAATTTGAACTCTTTATAAAAGCTGCTTTCACATTGGGTTTAGTGGGATGCTAAGAACCACTGCTCCCAATGTGTGGGCATCACATTGCTGCCAGCAACCCAAAAGTCACAACTTGATTCCATTTCTATAAAAGCTTTTTGTATACAGTAATGCGAATTTATAGAAACACCAATGACATCATAAGTTAGCTTTGCATTTCATTTAATGTTGCAATTCTGATGAAACCTGGTTGTAATATACTTTTGTTTCAAAATAATACTTGTAGAGTCCATTGTTGAGTGTGTACATAACTAAATAATTTTTTTAAAATTCTACTAACTCAATGTTACCAGGGTCTATGTTCTGACTTACTGTCATGTAGTAAGTGAAAGACTAAATGTTAAGGCTACTTTGGGCTGTATTAATGTCACACGACACAGTTGATAAGAACCTAAGAACATACGAATTAGGAGCAGGAGTAGACGAAACGACCCTTCGAGCCTGCTCTGCCATTCAATAACACCATGGCTGATCTTTGACCTCAACTCCACTTTCCTGCCCAATCCCCATATCCCTTGATTCCCCTAGAGTCCAAAAATCTATATCTCAGCCTTGAAAATACTCAATGACTCAGCATCCACAGCCCTTTGGGGTAGAGAATTCCAAAGATTCACAACCCTCTGAGTGAAGAAATTCCTCCTCATCTCAGTCTTAAAAGGCTTCTCCTTATCCGGAGATTATGCCCCCTAGTTCCAGACTCTCCAGCCAGGGGAAACAACCTCTCAGCATTTACCCTGTCAATCCCCCTCAGAATCTTGTAGTTTCAACGAGGTCAGCTCTCATTCTTCTAAACTCCCGAGAGCATAGGCCCAATCTACTCAATCTCTCCATATAGGAGAGCCCTCTCACCCCAGGGATCAATCTAGTGATGTGAATGTAACATAGAAATCAATGTTTTATCCAGGCAGACTATTTCAGCAGTTATAGGGCCGGTGTAATTAAGTGAAGTAGCACTGCAAATTCTGCATCTTGAAATCATGAACGGTACCAACAATATGTAACATACCAAAAAAAATAAACGCCCCTTGTACTTGGGTTGGTGCTTATATGGTGACTCACATACATGTTTGCAATCACTGTTCTGGTGTCTGCTACATTGGGGTGCTTGTTGTTTGTGGTGGTTTGTGCTGTGTGTTCTTGGACTCCAGGTGATCAGGAGAAGGTAAGTAAGAAAATCAATGGATGGACTACATGCAGTGGATGGTCACAGAGAGTGCAAATTGGCAGCCTGTATCCCTTTCACTAATGTTATAATTCATTATTATTCATGCATCATGTGACATGAGCTTGTGTTTTAAGCCAAGCTGCAGCTAGATTAGTCATTGGTTTTGGAAAAAATGTGAATATATAAGGAAGACACAGCATCGAATAACTAGATACACATGTTGCAGCAAGAAACCAAACTAGAAATGTTGCTGCATAATTACAAGATTGGATGTATAACACTTCTCCAAAAGTATGACTGGGCCATGAGTGGGAGGTGAGGTGACCAGGAATAAATAGTAGAAGTGAGCGTAATACTGATTTCAATCTTGATGAATTTGCGTCAAATGTAATAAATATTCAGTTTGAAACCAGGAACCTCCTTTATTGGTCCAGGAATTTTCCAGGACTTGATCTCGCAGCCCTTCCTGCTTCCTTGTAGCTGGTGCCAAACCTCCCCCACACACTGCAGTAGATTATTTTAATAGAGGCTGCTGAAATTAAAGAACTGGAGGAATGGTTACTCTTAGCACTTTCCAGCCACAGGTTCCAATTGTACACCAACTTTATACATCATGTTTGTGGTTTTAAAAAAGTACATAGGTTACTAACTCTATGGCCCCAATATTTACTTGGGCCATGAAGAGTGCGGGGGAGGATATCTGGACGGGAAACCCGGAAGTATGGATTTCCTGGACGCCCTGCTGAAATTAAAATACTAGTCAGATTTATTGAACAATAAACAGGAAGAATATTAAATGAAAATAGTAGAGGAACAGCAACTACAGACTTTACTATTCCTCCTTGGCATAATTGAAAACAACAAAGGTGCTTCTGCACTGACTCTTACTGAACACTGGACTGAAAGCACAGTCCCTGACTAATATGTGGTGTTTTTTTGTGGATCAATCCACAGCGTTTCTAACATAGAAACATAGAAACATAGAAGATAGGAGCAGGAGTAGGCCATTCTGCCCCTCGAGCCTGTTCCGCCATTTAATGAGATCATGGCTGATCATCCAAATTCAGTACCCTGTCCCTGCTTTCTCCCCATATCCCTTGATCCTTTTAGCCTTAAGAAATATATCTAACGCCTTCTTGAATATATTTAATGAATTGGCCTCAACTGCCTTCTGTGGTAGAGAATTCCACAGGTTCACCACTCTCTGGGTGAAGAAATTCCTCCTCCTCTCAGTCCTAAATGGCTTACCCCTTATCCTTAGACTGTGACCTCTGGTTCTGGACTCCCCTGCCATCGGGAACATCCATCCTGCATCTAGTCTGTCTAGTCCTGTTAGAATTTTATAAGTTTCAATGCGATCCCCTCTCATTCTTCTAAACCTGCTGACCTGTGTTTATCTATGATGGCTTCAGAATGACAGCTGACTGGGAGCAAATCAGCCAGAGATATACCAACATCCTTCAAAGATCTGCGGATGCTGGAAATCTGAAATAAAAACAGAACATTTTGGAAATAGTCAGCAGGTCCAGCAGCATCTGCGGAGAGAGAAAAAGAGTTAACGTTTCAGGTCAATGACTGTACTGGTCTCACTAGACGTACTCCTATCTAGTTATCCAGCCAGCTAAACACTCATTCAAATAATTCCTCGAGAAGCAGGTTGCTGTTTTGAAGCTTTACTTGAATAAGTTTTGTGAAACTGTAAACAAAGACAAAGTATGTTTTGTACATAGAGCTGCGTACTATACATTAGATGTTACATAAGATATAAACATGTTTATGACAACAGAATAGACTAATTGTATAACTAAATAGCACTGAAGCTAAACCTCGGTAGCTAACAGTTAATAACTTCTTATAGACAAAGTATTGTCAAAATACTACACTGACAAGGTTGTTATCATGTTACTAAACAAGGATACTCACAGACATTGCGTCTTGCCTAGCGTATAAGAAGGATGGAACAGGATTGAGAATGCCTCATGTGGCTTTCTTCACAACTCAGCAGGAACTCCCTGGAATACTACTTCCGGGGCAAACAGGAAGAAGGTCAAATAACATACTGCTATACACTAACACTGCTATACAATAACTACCACCAGAGGGTGCTATCTGCATGTAATAAGTCCAGAACACTCCCCGTCTGGGGTCGTTAACGACCCCACATAATCCTAACTCTACTTGTCACTGGAGTCCTCTGGCGACAAAAGAAGGACCACCTCAGAGACAGGCCGAGAGAAGACCTTTCCTGTTCCTTCTTTGACGACTCTCAAGTCCACCTTTCTCACTCTCCTGTCCTGGCTGGGAAGGGACTTCACGATGATAGCCATAGGCCATTCATTCCTTTTTGCCTGACTGTCCTTCATCAAGACAACATCTCCTTCTTTGAGATCTGGCCTCTTGTCCTGCCACTTGCGTCGGCTCTGCAGTGTGTTGAGGTACTCCCGTCGCCACCTGCCCCAAAACGTGTCTGCCAGACTCTGAACCCATTTCCATTCTTCCTTGAAGAGTTCTCTTTTCCGAAACTCTCCTGGAGGACAAGGGGAAACACCTGTCTTCTGGGTCAAAAGCATGGCCGGAGTGAGGATGAGGGGCGATTCCAGGTCTGAAGATACGGGAATGAGGGGCCTTGCATTCATCACGGCAGTGACCTCAGCCATCAGTGTGGTCAAGACTTCATGTGTGAGGCACGACGATCTACCTTGGAGAAGCATGCAGTCGAGGATGCGGCGGGCAATGCCGATCATGCGCTCCCATGCGCCACCCATGTGGGATGAGTGAGGTGGGTTGAATACCCAGGTACATTTCTGCTCTTGGAGATACTTCTCCACACTCTCTGAGCTGGAACTTGATCCATCCATCTTCAGCTCTCTGCAAGCGCAAACAAAGTTTGTGCCGCAATCCGAGCGTATCTGCTTTGCCAGGCCTCTGATTGAGAAAAACCTTCTCAGAGCATTTATGAAGCTGGAGGTGCTCATTGTTTCAATAACTTCAATGTGTACAGCTCTTGTGGACATACATAAGAACATCACCGCCCACCTTTTGCTATTGGCGTGTCCTCCTCTGGTGCGGCGTGAGACCACGTCCCATGGTCCGAAGACATCTACACCTATGTAGGTGAAAGGTGGTGCTACTTGTAGCCGCTCGGCTGGCAGATCTGCCATCTGTTGGTTCTCTGTCGTCCCACGGAGTTTCTTGCAGGTGACACATTTGAAAAGCGTGCCGCTGATACATCTCTTAGCTCCAACCAACCAGAGTCCATCTGCTCTGATGACACCTTCGGTGAAATGTCTGCTCTGGTGCTTCACAGCCTCATGATGATGGCGCACAAGCAGAGTAGCCAGGTGATGACGACCTGGAATGAGGATGGGGTTGGTTTCATTTGTTCCTGGTTGAGACTGCGATATGCATCCCCCAACTCTGAGAAGTCCATCGGTGTCGACGATAGGATGCAGCTTCCATAGACTGCTGTGAGGGGGTAGGTTGCATTTTGCTGCTATGCACTTCAACTCTTCTGAGTAACACTCATGTTGGACGCTCTTCATCACAAGGATTTTGGCTCTCTTGAGCTCCTCTTCAGAGGGACTCTTACGACAGATGTGCCACCCATGGCAGCTACTCTCTTGTGTAGGCTGGGAGAAGGTACGAGCTATGTGGGTTAGGCATGCTACTGTCTTTATGAGAGTGTTCCATTTGGAGAAACGCTCAAAATGTTTGGTGCTCATCAGGTCCTTAGAGATTTGAGTAACATTCGCTGTGACTTGTGGGCGTATCTCGGAGTCAGAAACAGGGTTGAGGAGGTCAAATGACTCATTGAGTTCAGAGGAGTGCTGGGACTGATCCTGAAGAAAAGCAGGTCCTGACAGCCAAGTCGTGCTGCTGAGAAGGGACGCTGTTACAGATCTAGACCCATGGTCAGCTGGGTTCAGGTCTGTGGGGACGTACCTCCACTGGTCGGGGGATGTGGACTGTCGAATACGTTGGACCCTGTTGTTCACATAGACGTAGAACCGTCTACTTTGGTTATGGATGTATCCTAGCACCACTTTGCTGTCTGTATAATACTTGATGCTATCGAACTTCAGATCAATCTCCTCTACTATGAACTCTGCAATCTCAACTGCTAATACTGCTGCGCACAGTTCCAATCTGGGTATGGTGAGGTCTGGCTGGGGTGCCAACTTGGCCTTACCAAAGACGAAGCCGACTTTGCTTTGTCCATCTTGAGTGGTGACCTTCAGATAAGCCACACCTGCAATGGCCTTAGCGGATGCGTCTGCAAAGACACAAAGCTCTTTGAATTGGACATTTGAGGGAGAGAAGGATGTATAGGAGCGAGGTATTTGGATCTCCTGTAAGTCTTGAAGTGAGTCTCTCCATCTGTCCCACTCTGCTTCCATCTCTTCAGGGAGGGGTGAATCCCACTCTTCAACGCGTGTGGAGAGTTCCCTGAGCAGCAGCCTGCCTTGTATCATGACAGGGGCTAAGAAGCCGAGAGGGTTGTATAGGCTGTTGACTGTAGAGAGCACTCCTCTACGTGTGAAGGGTTTCTTGTCATCTAAGGCTTGGAACGTCAACGTGTCTGTTGCTATGTTCCAAGACACTCCTAGGCTATGCTGTAGGGGGAGGTAATCAGTGAAGAGGTCTAGATCCTTGACGTCCTTAGCACGATCTTCAGGGGGAATGCCTCCATCACTGCTGGTCTGTTAGAGGCTATCTTGTGTAGCCTGAGGTTGGATAGTGCAAGTAGTTCCTGGGCTCGTCCGAGGGTACTGATGGCCTCTGCTTCGGCCGGGAATGACTTCAGTGCATCGTCGACGTAGAACTCTCGTTCGATGAACCCTCTCACATCACTGCCAAAGTCATCTTCTTCTTCCTTGGCAGCCCTCCTTAGTCCGTATATGGCGACAGCAGGGGACGGGCTATTCCCGAAGACATGGACACGCATTCTGTAGTCCACAATGTCTCTGCTGGGGTCGTTGTTGCGATACCACAGGAAGCGGAGGGAGTCTCTGTGGTCTTCTCTCACCACAAAGCAGTGAAACATGTGCTGGATATCGGCAGTGATGGTGACGGGCTCTTTCCTGAATCTCATGAGTACCCCCAAGAGGCTGTTGTTGAGATCGGGCCCTGTGAGGAGTACATCATTGAGAGAGACTCCCTGATATGGTGCACTGGAGTCAAACACCACACGGATCTGTTCTGGCTTTTTGGGGTGATAGACTCCGAAGGAGGGGAGGTACCAACACTCTTGGCCTTCCTGGAGTGGAGGAGCTAGCTCTGCATGATCGTTGACAAGCATTTTCTTGACAAATTCTAGGAAGTGTGCTTTCATCTTTGGCTTCTTCTCTAGTGTGCGACGGAGTGAGTTAAGACGATTATAGGCATACTCTCTGTTGTTCGGCAGCCGACATCTGGGGTTCTGGAAGGGTAAGGGTGCAACCCAGCTGTTAGAGCTGTCACGAGAGACCTCATTATCCATAATCTGGAGGAATCTCATGTCATCGATCGATGGAGCAAGTTTGTGTTCATTGGCGGTGCGACAGAAGACTGACTGACCCGGGTTCTCTCCAGTGAGCATCATCCGTGTGCTGTTTGTGGAGATCAGCGCTGGGGGGTTCTGAGGCTGGGCTGTATGATTGAACTTCTCCGTCACTCGGATCTGACTACTGCATGGGGTAAGGTAGCTTGGATGACCATTCTCCAAGATGGGAGTCTTGAGTGTGCTCACCTGAGATGGCTTGTGAGCACCCCTGAGGCACACGTCTCCAACAACGACCCAGCCGAGGTCTAGCCTTTGGGTGAAAGGGGCATCATGCGGACTGTTGATCTGTTTCCTTATCTTATGTACCCTCAGGATGTCCCTTCCCAACAACAGGAGTATCTCTGCGTCTGGATCAAGAGGTGGGATCTCGTCTGCAATGCGTCTCAGATGATGGTGGTGATGAGCTGCATCCGGAGTGGGAATTTCAGAACGGTTGTCGGGAACTTGATTACATTCGATGAGTGTAGGAAGGGGGAGACTAATCTTCCCGTCGGCTGACTCAACAACATAACCACAGGCCCTCCTGCCGGCTGTCTCTGAAAGTCCAGCACACGTCTTCAGCGTGTAAGGCGACGGACTTCCTTTGACCTTGAAGATGTCGAAGAACTCAGATCTTGCTAGAAAACGGTTGCTTTGTTCGTCTAGTGAGGCATACATCTTTTCAGATTCCTGGCGACGTCCTACAGGGTACACATTAACGAGGCATATCTTGGAGCATGCTCTTGCGCTCACTCCTTCTCCACACACCTCGGTGCACTTGGATGTAACCTCCGGATAGGCGGCTCCCTCTCTCTCCCCGCCGTGCTTTGAGGTGGGAGGAGACGACTCTGACTTCCAAGGAGCTGGGCCTGGGTGGAGTGCTGAAATGTGCCGATCACTTTCACATTCTGTGCATTTTGCATCTACCTTGCAGTTCTTGGCGAGATGGTTCGTGGAAGAGCAGCACTTGAAACATATAGATTTATCTTTGAGATACTGTTTGCGGTCTTCCAGGGACATCTCTCTGAAGCCTCTGCACTTCTTTAATGGATGGGGCTTGTTGTGGATGGGGCATTGTTTGCTCATATCCTCAGATTTCTTCTGATCCCTTGTGTTCTCGGTTGAAGACACTTGCATTTTGTGGACAGATATTGGTGTCTTTTCATGTCTGTCAGACTTGTCTCTTCTGGCAAGTGCTGTGTGGGAAGAGAAGAAGTTGAAGCTGGGGTCGGCCCTGGCTTTGGCTTCTCTACTGATGAAGTTGGCAAACACAGAGAATGGAGGGAAGGTAACGTTGTGCTTTAGCTTGAACGCTGACCCAAACGATATCCACTTCTCCTGCAGATTGAATGGAAGCTTCTCAATGATGGGACTTACCCCTCTGGAAGTGTCTAAGTACGATAGGCCAGGTAGGTAGTCGTCCTGCTTTGCGGCTTCGAGTTCCGACAGCAGATCTCCAAGGTCGCGGAGCTTCTGGGGTTCCTTATTTGTCAACTTCGGAAAGTTCTCCAACCTGGCAAAGAGAGCCCTTTCAATGGCTTCAGGCGAGCCGTAGCTTTCTTCCAGCCTCGCCCAAGCCATCATCAACCCAGCTGGCGGATGTCTCACATTGACTGCTTTTATCCTGCGTGCCTGTCCGGCGGACTCTGGGCCGAGCCATTTGATAAGGAGGTCGAGCTCTTCTCCTGCCGACAGGTCTAGGCCCGATATGGCACCGTGGAAGGAGGACTTCCAGGCCCAATAATTCTCTGGTCTATCATCAAACGTGGTTAACCCTGTAGTCACCAGCTGGCTGCGTGCAAGGTATTTGGCAAGGTCGTAGGTGGTGGGGCCTGTGCCATGGTTGCCTTGAGTAGGGGCTCTGTTGGGGGTCTCAAGGAAACGAGAGGGGGTTTGCTGCTGACTTTCTTCAGCGCTCCATTCCTCTGCACGGTGTCCTCTGTTCTGCGGGGGAGGATCCTGTGACTTGGGGCACGCAGTCCATTTTGACCTTGGTTGGTGACATGGGGCATGTTATATGATGTGTTTGAGTCTGTAGAGATGTGTGGGTCTTCATCTCTCTCGTAAACTGTGTGTCGGCTTGGTCGCTCACGTAATCTGTGGTGCGCTGTAGTCGACTCTGACGCGGAACGAGAATTAAAAGTTTGTTAGCTGTCTCAGGATCAGCGTCCACCAAAACTGCCTCCAATACTTGTCATAGAGTCATAGAGTCATAGAGTAATACAGCACGGATAGAGGCCCTTCGGCCCATCGTGTCCGCGCCGGCCATCAAGCCCTGTCTAATCTAATCCCATATTCCAGCATTTGGCCCGTAGCCTTGTATGCTATGGCATTTCAAGTGCACATCCAAATGCTTCTTAAATGTTGTGAGGGTTTCTGCCTCCACAACCCTTTCAGGCAGTGAGTTCCAGACTCCAACCACCCTCTGGGTGAAAAAGTTCTTTCTCAAATCCCCTCTAAACCTCCCGCCCTTTACCTTGAATCTATGCCCCCTAGTTATTGACCCCTCTACTAAGGGAAAAAGCTCCTCAGCATCCATCCTATCTATGCCCCTCATAATTTTGTACACCTCAATCATGTCCCCCCTCAGCCTCCTCTGCTCCAAGGAAAACAAACCCAATCTGCCCAGTCTCTCTTCATAGCTGAAGCGCTCCAGCCCTGGTAACATCCTGGTGAACCTCCTCTGCACCCTCTCTAACGCGATCACATCCTTCCTGTAGTGTGGCGACCAGAACTGCACACAGTATTCCAGCTGTGGCCTAACCAGTGTTTTATACAGCTCCATCATAACCTCCTTGCTCTTATATTCAATGCCTCGGCTAGTGAAGGCAAGTATCCCATATGCCTTTTTTACCACCTTATCCACCTGTTCCGCCGCCTTCAGGGATCTGTGTACTTGCACACCCAGATCCCTCTGACCCTCCATCTTGCCTAGGGTCTTTCCATTCATTGTGTATTCCTTTGCCTTGTTAGTCCCCCCAAAGTGCATCACCTCGCACTTTTCCGGGTTAAATTCCATTTGCCACTGTTCCGCCCATCTGACCAACCCATCTATATCGTCCTGCAGACTGAGGCTACCCTCCTCGCTATTTACCACCCTACCAATTTTTGTATCATCCGCGAACTTACTGATCATACCCTTTACATTCATATCCAAGTCATTAATGTAGACCACAAACAGCAAGGGACCCAGCACCGATCCCTGTGGTACCCCACTGGCCACAGGCTTCCAGTCACAAAAACAACCTTCGACCATCACCCTCTGCCTTCTGCCACTAAGCCAGTTTTGTATCCAATGTGCCAAGGCACCCTGGATTCCATGGGCTCTTACCTTCTTGACCAGTCTCCTGTGCGGGACTTTATCGAAGGCCTTACTGAAATCCATGTATACCACATCCACTGCGTTACCCTCATCCACACACCTAGTCACCCCCTCAAAAAATTCAATCAAATTAGTCAGACATGATCTTCCCTTGACAAAGCCATGTTGACTATCCCTGATTAATCCTTGCCTCTCCAAGTGGAGACAAATTTTGTCCCTCAGGATTTTTTCCAATAATTTTCCTACCACTGATGTTAGGCTCACTGGCCTGTAGTTCCCCGGTTTTTCCCTACTACCCTTCTTGAATAATGGTACTACATTAGCGGTTCTCCAGTCCTCTGGCACATCCCCTGTGGCCAGAGAGGTCCTGAATATATGTGTTAGAGCCCCCGCAATCTCCTCCTTTGTGCCTCAGCTAATGCAGCATCTATCTCTTTTTCTTCCTGCAGAGCGTCTAATGTGGCTTGGAGACGGGCCTGGTCAGCTTGGAGACGGGCCTGTTCAACTTTTATTTCTATTTCTTTGTTGGCATAAGCAGCTCTGGCTTGGGCTGCTTCTAGCCTAGCCCTGCTTTGGCGATGGCCATGCTTACCCTAGAACCAGCTGATGACCATGAACCGGCTGATGACCTAGAACCAGCTGATGATCTGTAGTAACGAGAGCTTATAGACAGATTGTCACATTCTTCAGTTTCATCTAACTGTTTAAGGTCTTCTACTTGCTGAGTAGCGTTTTCGGTATTACCTCCTGCCATGATGATGTGAGGTAAGTGTGGTGTACAAGGTGAAGACTTAAGCTGGCTGTGTTGTGATGGCTTACTCTGCGCCTACATGACGGCCACTTAACTCTGAGTCCTTGCTGCTCCACGTGGAGGATCTCATCTCTTCACACCTAACCGTAATGCTGTCTTTTCACTGTACTGGTCTCGCTAGACGTACTCCTATCTACTTATCCAGCCAGCTAAACACTCATTCAAATAATTCCTCAAGAAGCAGGTTGCTGTTTTGAAGCTTTACTTGAATAAGTTTTGTGAAACTGTAAACAAAGACAAAGTATGTTTTGTACATAGAGCTGAGTACTATACATTAGATGTTACATAAGATATAAACATGTTTATGACAACAGAATAGACTAATTGTATAACTAAATAGCACTGAAGCTAAACCTCGGTAGCTAACAGCTATTAACTTCTTATAGACAAAGTATTGTCAAAATACTACACTGACAAGGTTGTTATCATGTTACTAAACAAGGATACTCACAGACATTGCGTCTTGCCTAGCGTATAAGAAGGATGGAACAGGATTGAGAATGCCTCACAACTCAGCAGGAACTCCCTGGAATACTACTTCCGGGGCAAACAGGAAGAAGGTCAAATAACATACTGCTATACACTAACACTGCTATACAATAACTACTACCAGAGGGTGCTATCTGCATGTAATAAGTCCAGAACAATGACCTTTCATTAGAAGTGATGAACATACATTATATGATATTTGTACTTCAATTGAGTGGCTTGTCCCTTTACTTGGGGAATAAATTAGCCTGTCCTACCTGAGTGCTGCTAGAAGAATCCAACTAATAGTCATTAACAACCGCACCTTGAAAACAATGGAGCAGGCAAACAACTCCAATTTACTACTTATATAGAATTTACAGCATAGAAACAGGCCATTCGGCCCAACAGGTCTATGCCAAAGTTTATGATTCACACAATCCTCCTTCCACTTACTCCTCCCATCAGTATTTAAATTGCATTTGATTTTCCAGGAAGCACCGTTTCAAGTGCTTGAAGCACATGTAAACTTTCTTTAATGATTCGTTTTCAGATTCCAACATGTATTGAAATAATCACACATGGTGAGAACATTTAAAATACATAACGAAATTCTCACTATAGGATTTGGTAATCAATTGCAAGTATTACTAATGCTACTACAACAACAATGACTTGAATTACATGGTGCCTTTAATGTAGAAAAATGTCCCAAGGTGTTTCACAGAAGCAAAGGAAAAAATGGATGCCATGCCAGAGAAGAAGATACTAGGAGGAGTGAGCAAAATTTTGGTCAAAGAGATGGATTTTGAGAAGGGTCTTAAAAGGCGAGGGCGAGAGCGGTACAGGGGGCGATGGTTTTCGTGGGGGGTGGTGGGGGGGGGGATTCCAGAACATGGGGTCTAGGTGATTGAAAGTATAACTGGCAAATGGTGGGGGAAAGGGAGGCCAGAGGCAGAGGAATGGGGGAGGGGAGTTGCAGCACTGGAGCAGAGTACAGAGATAGATAGGGATGAGGCCACGTAGGGATTTACACAGAAGGATAAGAATGATCAACTTGAGACATTGGGGGACAGGGAGCCAATGTAGATCAGTGAGGATAGCAGGGATGGGCGAATGGGCCACACACAGGTATGTCTCCCTAACATCTACATTAGACAATCATCTGGCTATGGTTATAGTGTGTATTAAAAATCTTGTGCTGCTTTTCTTTATGTGAACCTTAGGTCATGAATTTAATCGTGCTGAGGGGGCGGGTTTGGAAGCGGGTCCGCTGTCAAAATGGCAAAGATTGACAGTGGGTAGGAAACCCGCTGTCAACCCGCCTCCACGCGAGTCTCCCAGGTGTCGGGTCTGTCAGCGCAGAACTGACCCGACACCAAGCGGCGTAGGAGACATTTCTGGTACTTAATTGGCTTAAGAGCCAATTTAAGAGGATTTTGAAGCTTACCCTGTAATTTTAGCTTCTCCCCCACTGGTTAACCGCTGTTCGGGGAACACGTCAGCTCAACCTGCCGTGTTTTGAGTCTGTTCTGATGTTTGTGAAAAGCTGACAGCTGCAGAAGTGGTGTAAAGGATGCCATGTTGCAGATGGTGAGTTTCCGAGCAAAGAGAATGTTGGTTACTGCATTTTTAATACATACAGAGATTTCTTTAGGTTATAAGTTTTTTAATCCATCTGTATGTCCAGTACCTCATTGGGAGAACCTCTCTCACCATTGACAGATCACTTCTGTCATCTTACCTGCAGCTGCCTTCTATTGCAGCAACATTGGTGCCAATGAAAAAATCAGACCATGGTCCTCTGAATCCTTCCACGATCAGCACCAACACCAACATCACCAGGCACACCAACATCACCAACCTTCTCTGCCATCACCTGATACTGCACTGGACACAGGGCATCAGTGTAAGAAATCGTGAATTGGAAGAAATAACTTGAGACAATGGGCCAGTAATTCCTGTCCCAACATGTGAGTACAGTCGGGGTACTCACGCGTCTGGCCGGAGGAAATGCCGGTTTTCAGCATGCACAGCGCATGCGGGGAAAACCGGCATTTCCTGTCCTCTGAACGAAGGGGTTCAGAGGCAGAACGCGTGCGACTGCACAGGCAGCGCGTGCGCAGTAAAATTCCTTTTTTTTTCCAAAGTTGCGCGCGTGTAAAGGCCTCCGGTCTTTACGCGTGGAAAAACAAGACGTAAGTATTTAGTTTTTCAGGTAAGTGGGCTTTTTGTACAATGTAGACATTTTTTTCCAGAGGTTTGTTATTTTTAAAGAATTTACAGGATGGTAAGTTTAGTTTTAGACCCTATTTTTAAAAAATTTATTTTTTTCAAAAAATTGATTAATTGTTTAAAACATTAAAAAAAACTTATTTATAGTTATTATAATCAGTGGGATGTTTTTTAAAATTTTATTTAAAGTTAAAGTAGTGTTTTGGCAGCCCATACTTTTCATGAGTTTGACAGCTCTTACTGTCAAACTCATGAATGAGTTTCCCCTCCCCTGATTGGCTGCACAGTGCTCACCTGATCCCAGCCGGCACATCGCACTAACTACGCTGCTGGATCAGGTTAGCACAGCGCGCTGACAGCTGAACCGGGCCTGTGACAGGAAATGCAAGCAGGCCCGGGCTTCAGATGTCGGCGCGCAGGGTGAGTGCAGATCGGGGGCTTGCACGCGCGGCAAGCCCCCGATCTAATTTCAGGGCCATTATAGTCTCTTTAGACTGGTGTTAGAATAACTGGATAAATGCTTAGAATTTGCTGATGTTCTTGGTTCCCTGCAGATGTTATAGCATTCTGCCCCGTGGCAGACTAGCTGTCTGCTGTTTGTGTGTTAGAAAGGTTGTTGACTGTATCTTTGATAATCTACCCTAGGCCCACCCCTAAAAAAAGATTAAAAGAGATAACAAAAGAGATTTTAGCACAGACGGTGAAGGGAAGGGAAGAGCTGTTCACACACACCAGCCGTCTGTCCGATCTGGACCAATACCAGCTGCTTGTCATGGTCATTTGTCTACTATGTCTATCGTGATTGCGTGTTGTACTTAACTTAAACTACCGCTCTTTAATAAAAAGCCTTACAACTCCTAAGACCCTCTGGGTAATCTGTGTGTGACCTGTGATCCGAATCTTACAGTGGTGTCAGAAGTGGGATCACAGAGTTGGGAGTTGCAAGGTTCCGGTTGTGGGAACCGGAGGGACTTGGTCAAATGCACGTTATTGTTGCTTAGACTGCGTATTTTTCTCTCTGAAAGAAGGAAGTGGGAAAGAGCGTATTAAAAAGTAAAACCAGAAATACAATTGCATTGGCATACCACCAGGAACAGTTGATAGATAACCTGAAGGAGGTGAAGCATAAAGTGCAGGAGGGAGACAGAGAAGGAAAAAAATCTAAACTGCAGGCTAACCAATCTGAAAACTCAGCAAAGAAAGGGAAAAAAACAGGGATTTGGAAAGCCAGGAAAAGCTGCCAAGACGCCAATTTAAAAATAGGAAGAAAATAAAAGAGAACTTAAAGTTTTACTGACATGGAAGTTATTAACGTCTGTGCCGAGACAAATAAAACACAAGATTTGCTGTGTGAAAGGAATCTTAAAAAATGCTGTAATTTCAGTTTGTGTGAAAGTGTGTGTTAAAGTGTGGAAGTTTTCCTGACTATGAATATTTAAGAAGTTACAGTATTCCTTTTATCTGAAAATCTGCCTTTAAAAAAAAAAGTCTGTTATGTGTGTTTTAGCTCCACCCACTTCTCTCTGCTAAAAAAAAAAGCATTTAACCCTTTTGTCTTGTCTTGGATTTTGAAAGTTTTAAGAATGTGCGAATAAGATTGTGCACCCAGAATTGGAAAAAAATCTTGGAATTACAATTAAAGTTAAGCTGGTGTGGAAAAACAAAAAATTTGTTTAATAAAAGATTAAGTTTCAGTCTAAGATTTGGAGTTGGAGTTGTGGTTGCTTTGGTGAAATTTTCCAAAGCAGTTTGATTTGATTTGTTTAAATGTGAAAAACTAATTTTTCTCAAGTTGTATAATGCTTTTACAGTCATTTGGAAAGGCTTCTGAAGAAAGGACAGTAAGAAATATGATGGAATTTACTGTTTTCTGCAAGCATGTGCTATTTTGTTTTATTTTATCTGTTCTGTGTTTCATTAATACAGTATTGGTCTGAATTAGATTGGAATTATTAAAGGTAACTAACCTTCTCTTCTTCTTAGGCAGTCCCTCGGAACCGAGGATGACTTGCTTCCACATTAAAAATGAGTTCTCAGGTGACTGATGAGTCCAATGTGGGACCTACAGTCTCTCACAGGTGGGGCAGATGGTGGTTGAAGGGGCGGGTGGGTGGGGTGCTTGGGTTGACGTGCGCTCCTTGCGCTTGGCTTCCGCTTGCTCCCGGCGAAAAAACTCGAGGTGTTCAGCGCCTTCCTGGATGCATCTCCACTTTGTGTGGAATTGTAAAAACATAACTGTCTTTTTCGATCGGGAAAGTTTTTATAAATTTACGTGAAGTGATGCAATTGCGTGCGCCTGACAATGTTTCACGCCACCTTCTTAAAAACCTGCAAAGGAGTTAACCCTTTCCACTGACAGCTGTTTAAGTTCACCAAGCAACAATTTTAGTATTAATGAATGAAATTTAAAGATATCGGACATTATTAAATTTAAGTTTCTTAATTTTATGTTAATATTTCCTCACCTACACAAACTGAAATCTGAATCTTACATCAGCACCTGACAACATTGCTGCCTGGGAGGTCAGCAATGGTATCACCATGGCCAGATTTTCTTCATTTGCTGCTGTAAATCCTGGCTGCCACATGGTGCGCCAGGTTGACACCATCCCACATCAGCACCGTGAAGCATCCCTTTAATGTCCAAGCCATTCCATGCACACTCATCGCTATAGCGGGGTGGGGGAGGGAGTTATGACTGAACAATCACTGGAACTCAGTAAGACACTTCTCAATGTGCACTCAGATCTGTCCAATAAGGGACACTTTTGGAAAAAGATATTACACTGTATGACAACACATTACCAGAAACTTCACATGGACATTGGCTAAACCTCTCAAGTGACTACCCTTGTGTGTTGTTAGTTGGTATGCTTGCAGTAGGATGAGGGTGAGTGTGAGGGGTGGCTAGTGAGATGGGGAAGTGATAAACTAGATAGAAAGGGTTGGGTGGAGGTGCAAGGTAAGTTGGTGTCCTGGGGACATCTCTTCCACCCTTGGAAGTGAAGAGAAACTCCCTGAGTGCTGTGGAGGGAGTCATTGGAGAGCCTGGGTGCAAGTGTTCACCTTTGTGCAGTGATTGTCAGTGTTTGCAGCACCTCAGTGCTACCAAACACTGACAGATCAACTGTAAAAATAAAATTGTGCATGGTCCCTTTAAGGAAACTGGCAGATGACGTGTCATCAAATGATGTCATCAGACCCGCTACCTGTTAATTGGCCGGTAAGCCCGACCCAACCCCACCTCCAGAATTAAATTTGCGGCCTAATTTTAACCCTGTGGTACAGTGATGCAAGAAAATAAAAATATACCTCAGACTTAATTTTTGTCACACAGTACACTTTACTGAACCAGCAGGAGAGCTATCTTGAATCAAAGTTGAAAGTATCTCTTTTTAGTGGCATTTAATCTGTTATTTCTGTCTGTAGGGGTAATATATGTTGTATACCTTGATAGGGCAGATTACTATTATAACGCGGAAGTGCATTCAAGGTTTTTTCAATATGTTGGTTATCTTGTAGATTTTATCTCTGATTAAAATTTTAAACTGCAATCACGGATATTTACTTTTTTAGGGCAAAGAGTGCAGTAATGGGTCGTGGCAATGTGTATCACATAAATACCAGCTTAACACAGTTTGGTCGGGTAAGAATTTATGTTTTAAATACATTTTTGTGTTTTGCCCTCCTTGGGCAGCGATGGTTCTGCTATCACCGATTCCCCTCTCTGTTCAGATGTGCTAATTTCATTAACACATTCACTTTGTACTTGTGCCACAATATTTATTGCAATGTACATCAGTATTAAGAACAGCTCACCAGAGGGATACATCACAAATCCAAAGTGGTGATAATGAGTCTGTCAAGGTGAGGGTACAGCTGCACCTGGAGTACTGTGGATAATTCCAGCTGCACTACTCTATAAGGATATCCAGACATTAGATGCAGCACAGAGAAGGGCAGCCAAACTGTTACGGAGCTCAATGCACCTGAGCTACAATGAGATATTGAAGAGTTAGGATTGTTTACTGTGGAGAAGAGAAGGCCCAGCAGAGATATTACTCAAGTACTCAAGTTCCATAAGGGAATAGATAAATTGAACCCCAATAATATGTTTGAGATTGTTACAAATTCTAGAATCAGGGGACGCTGGATCAAGCTTAGAAGAGGGAAAATGCATAAAAAGTTTATAGATTTAACTGTTTTAAGCAGAGGGTGGTGAATGTGTGCAATGGACTGTCCAGGGAGGCACTGCAGGGAGATAGTGCAGACAAATATAAGGGAAAACAGAATACATAGTTGAGTATGAGGGTGATCGAGGAGTATTTGTTTTTCAGACGAGCCAGATGGGCTGGAAATTATTCCATTCCCATACCTTCCTATGCTAGTATATTATCCATTTCTATCATTAGTTCTCTGTAGCTACAGCTCTGAATTTTTTTAATACCTTTTTAAATTTCTGCTTGTATGCTCCTGACACCAAATCATAAGCAATTCGAATCACTTGTTTTGCAATATCATAATCAGTACTGTTGACCGAATGTACACTTTAAGATGCAATAAGCACTTTATCACTAAGCGACAATACCACTTTTTCTAACCATACTTCTCTGTCCTACTTATGGTGATTTGCTTTAGAATCTATATTTTCCCTTTTCTTAAAATTTAAAATAAGTTAGATTTGCTAGAATTATTCTGCACAGATATATGGGCTGGATCAACTGTCCCTCACCCTTCAATCTCTTTAGCCTTTCTTTGCCAGCGTGAGTGCGTGTTGGTGCTACTTGTCCTTTTCATCCAACTTGCGTTTGTGAAGAGCCTTCTCATGCTGGTGCCATTGTTCCTTTTCTTCACCCTTGTATCTATGCTGAGCCTCCTTCTGCTTGTGTTACTTACAGCAATCTTTATTTATACTCGCCACAAAAGGTAGCTTTCATAGGCAGGCTTGTGCCTGCTCAGTGAAAAGAAACTCAGGCTTATGCATGACGTGACTGAGAATAATGTGCCTCAGGGTTAACAATCCATCCTGGTACCACTGGGGTATATTCTGAAAATAGAACGGGTTGCCCATCGTACGTTCCTAATTTGGAGAAACACCACACTAATGGACCATATAGTTCAGGCTAAAACTACTAATTCAGTTAATATGAGAAACAAATATACACTGAAGGAAGTTACAGCAACAGATAAAATGATGGGATAATACTTAGCTTGCTTTAATAATTTAAATCCTTTTTTAAAATCATAAGAATTAAAAAAATATATGAAACAGGACTGAACTCTGTTTATGTCACAACAATATCTCTTGAACGATTCAATTAGTTCTGACTCCTATATCTGAGATTATCAAAAATAATATTTTTAATACACTAAAAATAATGGACTTGAAAGTGTAACAGTGTATGAATGCTTAACACATTTCTCTGAAATTCCTCTCTCTTATTTTAGCAGAGATCAATTAACATTTGTTTAAGGCAGGTTAACGCCTCTGCTAAAATAGCAGAAAGAGGAATTTCAGACAAATGCGTAAAGTGCACTATTATTCCACAGCATGACAGTGGTCTTAATTAATAGAGTGTATCCCAGCCAGAGGTAATAGGTATGTTTTTTCCCCAATCATCATGTTCAGCATTAGTCAACAAGTACTAGCCAGTCTCACTTGGAGAAATAAATATCCTATTTTTATACCCCACCAGCCTCCGCATTCAACGGATCATCCTCCACCATTTCTGCCACCTCCAATGTGATTCCACCACCAAATACATCTCCTCCCCTTCCCTTTCAGCATTCTGAAGGGACTGCTCCCTCCGCAACACCCTGGTCTGCTTCTCAATCACCCCCAACACCCCTTCCCCTTCCCACGGCACCTTCACGTGCAAGCGCAGGAGACACCTGCCCTTTTACCTCCTCCCTTCCCACTGTCCAGGGCCCCAAACAGGGATTTACTTGTACTTCTTACAATTTAGTATACTCTATTCGCTGCTCATGATGTGGTCTCCTCTGCATTGGGGAGACCAAAAGCAAATTGGGTGACCGCTTTGTGGAACAGTTTCGTTCAGTTCGCAAGCGTGACCCGAGCTACCGGTCGCCTGTCATTTTAATTCTCCACCCACACCTTGGACTTCTACACTGTTCCAATGAAGCTCAATGTAAGCTCAAGGAACAGCACCATACCTTTTGATTAGTCACTTTACAGCCTCCAACATTGAGTTCTACAATTTCAGAAAATAACCTCTGCCCCCACTTTTTAGACAGCAGCTGTTGCTGATGATTCTGCCATTCCCATTAACACCTCCTCTAGACCCATCTTTTACTTCTTTACTCATCCCATTACCATCTCCTTTTGCCTTGCACCATCATCCCTTTTCTCATTTACTCTCACCTGCCTTCCACCCTATCATAGACCTTCCCTTTTGTACTTTGCTCTCCTCCCCTCCCCCTTTCCCTGCCTCTGTACTTGCTTAAAACCTGGTACATCTCTAACTTTTTCCAGTTCTGATGAAAGGTCATCGACCTGAAACATTAACATTGTTCCTCTCTCCACAGATGCTGCCTGACATGCTGAGTATCTCCAGCATTTTCTGTTTTTATCCTATTTTTACAACCAGCCTGTGATTTATTCTCTTTATCTGGTGATGGAATTTTAAGCAAAACAAGTTTGATAGCTGAAATTTATTTATAACTAAGATATCTCAATATTTCTTTATCTGATTAATGTGGGAATGAATGATTTATTCCACTTCCAACACATCCATTGTTTTGATTTTGATAATTGCAGTGAAATAAGATATACATTGTGTTGTGTCGGTACCTTTCTACCTAGACACAATTAGAACTCAGAACCCAGAGATTCAAACATGAAGTGCTTTATTCAGGAAGGAAAGGAAAGTTCTGGAGAGTTCCGAACAAAGAGAGCTAAACTTAACCAAGAGAACACCCAACCATTTATCTGCTGTGACAGCGCCACCGCAGGTGGGAGGAGAACACACAATACATAACACATTGTTTATTCAGTAAATGAATGACATCACTTTCCTCCCACACACTTCTTCCAGTGGCCTCTCACAGATTAATCTATTACTTATTATGTGTTGGAATTTGCTCAACGCTCCCAAATTACTTCTTGATGCTGCATTTAGTTTTGGGATAGAATGCCAGATTCAAATGCTAGTTTTACTAAAACAAACATCTTTTTCAAACAGTCAATGGCTTCAATTGATTAATTGCTCCTGAGTCGGTTGATATCTGAGCCAACGGGGGATTGGAGCTTCACTGGCCAATGGATGGGCAGACAGGCTTCGCTTCCTAATCCCACATATTAAAATCATGGCTGTCATGTCGGCATCGGATCCTACTGTACACAGTATGGGTTATCTTCCATTTCACTGGACTGCTGTGTACTGTCCAGCGGGAGAAGAGTGAGTTTGCTCATGAGCGTAATGACTTTTTAAAGGAATGCCACGTTCATGAAAAGTGTTTGGTGAAATAAACATGATTTGGGAAAGAGGAGGATGCAGAAGATCCAGATGTCATTTTTGTCAAGATGACATTCCACCCAAGTGACAAGATGATGTGCTTCAGTGACATTTAACTAGTTGCCCATCAGGGGATTGTTGGAAATGGCGGATTAGTAGTGTGAAGGTTCCAAGGAAGTGAGAGAGTGGGACAGGGTAAACTGCAGGATTATGGCCGTGTCCTGGGACTTGCTGCCTCTGTGATCTTCAGTAAGTTACAGAAAATTTAAGGAATAATTACTGTCCCCCAGGATTCACAGTTATGAGCTGATGTTGTAGAAAGATTTCAAATATTTGTGCAAATCACTATGGCAGATCAATAGCCTCTTACACATCTTGATCCTGTTTAAGGGATTTGAGTATGATCAGACTGTTGTTTGTACCCAAGTAACTAAATATACTAAAAGGTAACTAAAATAACAGCATCACAAGTCACTGATTCTGCATAATTATTGGTAATAAAGCACCACTATATTGTTGAAAACTTATTTCCATGGCGGATGAAGCAAATTGTTCAGTGCTGCTAGTTTAATAATAATATTGCTTGCAAACAACAACAGAGCTCAGAGTACATGCTGCCATGAAAACCTCTTCAAAACTGAACTGCTTTTCTGTAAGAGACCTTATTCTTTCTTCAGGCCTCTAACAAACTATCTTTGGGGCCTGTTCAAAACTTTAAATACCTAACAGCACCACTGATTATAGGCAATAATGCAGTATTGGATGTCACCTTCCATTTTTCAACAGCCATTGATTGTCTATTATTAGCAATCCGCACATCACGTATACATCCTGTCCATTTTGTAATATTGCTGTGAATGGAAAGTTTATTGCCGCTGATTACTTATGTTCTGATAAAGCAGTCAGGCTGCGGTTCATGATTGTAACTGTTTGCCCCCTGCCTGGAAACCTCTGTCTGCAACGGGTATAATCTATCGCTCCCATTATTATACTGATACATCTGCTGGAATAGATTTCCAATAACCTGTCACAACTTTTTCTCTCTTTCCTCTTCTATTTATAATTTGTTTTCTCCCCTTAAGGTGTCCCTGAAGCAACCAAGGTTAATTTATACTTTAGTGAGGCAGGCATAAATGCAAAGTGACAGTGTAACTCAGAAGACTATTGAGCACACTAAAGCCCTCAGTTATTAGATCCTTACAGGTGTCTATCTCACACCAGTTTGAGTTCTCAAAGAGTGCAGTATAAATCCATCCAATGAGGATAGACAGACCAGCTGTTTCCTAGCCTCTGACAACCTAGAAGGTCCACAGAAGCAGTGCAGGAATAGTGTTCTGTCTTTTTCTTTCTCTTTGCCCCCCCCACCCACTTTCCTTTTGAAGGTCAATCTGGCCTCTGCTTATCCCCCCCATTGAGGAATTACTGAGATTGGAAACTGACTGTGAACTGGAAGGGTGCGTGCCTTTGCGTGCAATGAGTTGGAGCAGTACCTTGCTGGGTGGCAAAACCCATTCAAAACTGAACTGCTTGTCTGCAAGAAACATTATGCTTCCTTCTAGCCTTGAACAAACTATCTTTGGGGCCTGTTCCTAACTGTAAATACCTAACAGCAACACTGGTTATAGGCAGTATACAGTGTCACATATCATTTTTCAGCTTACATTCATTATCTATTGTTAGCAATCCACACATCATGTGTACTTCCTGTCCATTTTGTAATATTGCTGTGAATGGAAAGTTTAATGCAGTTGCTTACATACTTGCTGTCTGACAGGCTGCTTGTGCTTCCTCATTGTTGAGCTCAAACTTTGTATTTGTAATATTCGATGTACAATTTAGGACAAAGAAGCAACATGCACCTCAAG
Source organism: Somniosus microcephalus (assembly GCF_052327205.1). Lineage (NCBI taxonomy): Eukaryota > Metazoa > Chordata > Chondrichthyes > Squaliformes > Somniosidae > Somniosus > Somniosus microcephalus. The sequence goes on from NC_140992.1 coordinate 213,382,376, forward strand.
CACAAAGGAACATAGCAAGGAAATTGTGTGACAATCTATTGGAAAAAAAATCAGGAAGTATCAATTTAATCAAGCAAACAGTTCCAGGCTTTGTAAGTGACGCTTTAAAAAAATTACAATTTTCTGATGAGAACACACCTTAAATACAATAAAAGGTTTTAACACTGTTCACATCTAAACACCCACCATCGTTAATATAGCGCAGCTTTGAAGTATTTGTGAAAAGCTTTTGGTCAGAAAAGTAACAGTCATCTCAGAGCACTTTTTTTTGAGGGTACAACCTGCCCCATGCCCAAGTCAATTTTCCGCTTTGACCTCGTACCTATTGTGGTTGGGAGGGTGGATGAGCTTCTGTCAAGCCTTTGCTAAACAAACTGCTAGGAAGTGTGTAACAGTGACTAGGAAGTGCGTAACAGTGATGACTGTTGTGCTGGCCAGATGGGGAAATGCCTGGTTTCCTCCTGCTTGGTATTTGAACCCCTGACCCGTGCATGCTTTCCTAATCTGGAACATTTATGTATTTCAGACAAGCATCTGTGCCATTTACGGTGTAACTGGGGCATCAGATCGGAAGGTGGCTGAATCAAACAAAGATTTTTTCAAATGATCTGGTTTTGAAACTCACAATTTTCCTACTGAAATCAGTTACTTTGTGATTTATTGCCGTAAAGAGACTGGCCCTTTAAAATTTAGCCCCCCTCCCAAGGACCTTTGCAATACTGGAAGCCATGGATATATAGGTGTCTCTTGTGCCCACCATTGCTAGGACAAAAATGACAGGAATTATGGTGTACTTGGCATATTTCCCTCCTTTCCGTGGCTCATATGCTCACCTATATGTGGGCAGACCTATTGCGCACTAACACCAAATCCAAGGAAAGTGAGGTGCAGAAACCCAGTGTACCTGGGTCCTGCCTTAACTGCCTCCTTTGCCCATCCAGATTATAGCATATGTAGTGCTAATTTTGGAAGAAAATTTAAAGCCTAAACTTGCATCAAAATTAGTTAGGGAATCAGGGACGTAGTTTAAAAAGGAGTTGGTGGTTACCAGACTAGAAATTAGATGGAAGATAAATTTAAACACACGTGATTAAATAGTTTGTGCAACATTTAAGAAACATGTGATTCTGGACATAGCAATGTTATCCAGAGGAAATTTACAGATTGGGCTTCTTGGGAGTTTTATCTGTGTTTGATTGCCTCCCTCTTGGGAGAGGGTGGACAAGGGGGTGGAGGAGTGAGGAATGGAGGGGAAGAGGAGGAAAAGGGGGGATGGGGAGAGGAGGAAAGGAGGGATGGGAAGAGGGCAGAGGGGGAGTAGGAAAAGGGAAGGAAGATTAAAAAACATGTAAGATTTGTTGCCTTTATAATTTTTATAACTTTTTAAATATTATAATCGTAAATGCAAGATGAGAAAAAATTAGCTGTCTAGGCTCTATTTTCCTCAACTCTTCCCCACCCCCACCACACCCTAAACCACATCTGAAGTGCAGCCTAGAGGACAGGTAAGACCTGTTTCCTGCCTCTATCAGTGTGGTGCTGTGTCAGAGACAGTCTACTTATTTTCTTCTGTCAGAAAGCACTCGGCATCTGCTCAGTGCTTCCCAGCAGCAACGCAGCTGTAGGTGCGAAACCATGGATCTTAGCAATTCCCTCCCCCACAACTGAGGTGGGTGACCTGATGGTGTAGTAAGTGGCCTATTGACCAGCATAATTATTTAACTTACCCTGACCCTGGGGAACTAGCTGGGGTCAGAGGTTCAGGAAATTGTGGGTGGAAGTCCTGATCCACTGAAGATCTGCCGCCATTGCTGCTCTGAGAAAAATCCATCCTTCTTTGGCGTATTAATTTTTTTTTAAACTGAGGAACTGGGTGACACAGTGCATTAAGAAAGTAAAGGAAGACTTGCAATTATAGAGCACATTTCACAACATCAGGACATCCAGGAAGACAGCCAATTGAGTACTTTTGAAGTATAGTCACTGTTGTAGTGTAGGAAACATGGCAGCCAATCTGCTCACAGCAAGCTCCCACAAACTGCAATGTGACAATGACCAGATAATCTGTTATTTAAGTATTGGTTGTGGGATAAATATTGGCCAGGACACTGGGGAGAGCTCCCCTGCTCTTCTTCGAAATAGTGCCATGGAGTCTTTTACGTCCACCGGAGTGGGTTAGACACTTTCACCTCTAAGACCCGGGTTCAGATGCAGCCCAGACTGATGGAATGGACATGTTCTCGGTCTGGTGACTGTAAGGGTGAAATGAGTTTGGGCAGTCTCAGTCCAGTTCCCAGTGGGAATGAGCCTACAGCACAAGCTGTCACAAATTGGCAACATCACTCAGACAGGCTTAAGCATGGTTGGTGGGCTAAAGAAAGAAGAAAGAAAGGCATGCATTTATATAGCGCCTTTCATGACCACCGGATGTCCCAAAGTGCTTTACAGCCAATGAATTACTTTTGAAGTGTAGTCACTGTTGTAATGTAGCAAAGTATAAAACTGTCATATTGGTACAGTAAGGAGTGTTCTTCTGAGGTTGGGGCAGAACTGGATGCTATATCTGGCTGGATATACCTGGCCTGTGAGTGCTTGATGCCTGAAATGGAAAGTGTTTCATTCCCCAGCACTGACTGACATCCCTCACCTTGATGAGCATGAAAGAAAAGTTTAAAAGGTTAAAAAATTTAAAACAATGCTAATTTTGTTCAATCTAATTTCAGTGAAGCACTTTAGTTCTAACAGCAGTTTTTCATGTGGGCCTTCAATAAAAGATACACCAATAAACTGTGTAACTACAATGTGAAATTTTACCTTGATTTTTTAGGAGGTTGTGTTGGAGATGAATCGACTGGGAATGATAATAGATCTGTCGCACACTGCCATTGACACAGCAGAAATTGTCCTTAACATCTCCAAGGCACCGGTTATATTCAGTCATTCGTCTGCCTATGCCATCTGCAAACATCCCAGGAATGTTCCAGATAAACTTCTTCACATGGTTGTAAGCGATTTAAACTCAACTCTATTATGTGCTTCTCTTCAGTAATTGCTTATAGAACACATTAAATTACAAATGACTGATCTATAATGCAGCCTTGCAGTAGCGGTGATGTACATTTACACAGGAGAATCTACCATCACATGGTACTGGCAGGGCTCAGTATAAATACATGGGTCGAGAATTTCCTCCGAGTTTCTCCCGCTCTATTGCCGTAACTTTGCTGTAAGTGTAGTGGGACCTCTGTTTACACCATTAAATGTAGGATTTTATGGCAACTCGCTTGTGTAGGTCTGACTACTAGAACCAAGCCTTTTATACTTCTCTGATTTTACAAAAAGTGGTGTGTTAGTGTTGGGTGGCACTATGTTGCGGTGTATAATTTCTCCAATGTGCTATGCCACAGAGGGGAAGAACATACTTCTGCCCTGGTCATTTCCCCACACAGAGAGTTCCTGATTTCAGTTGTGTCATCAGAAGGAAGATGTCAAATGGAGACCAATGGATGTTTTACAATGAGGGAAGAAAAACTGGAAGCTGCCCTCGTGCCGCATTTCTTTTTATTCATTCATGGGATGTGGGTGTCGCTGGCAAGGCCAGCATTTATTGCCCATCCCTAGTTGCCCATAAGAAGGTGGTGGTGAGCCATCATCTTGAACCGCTGCAGTCTGTGTGGTGAAGGTACTCCCACAGTGCTGTTAGGGAGGGAGTTTCAGGATTTTGACCCAGCGACAATGAAGGAACGGCGATATACTTCCAAGTCAGGATGGTGTGGACTTTGAGGGGAACTTGGAGGTGATGGTGTTCCCATGCGCCTGCTGCCCCTGTCCTTCTAGGTGGTAGAGGCTGCGGGTTTGTGAGGTGCTGCCAAAGGAGCCTTGGCGAGTTGCTGCAGTGCATCTTGTAGAGGGTACACACTGCAGCCACGGTACGCCGGTGGTGGAGGGAGTGAATGTTTAAGGTGGTGGATGGGTGCCAAACAAGCAAGTTGCTTTGTCCTGGATAGTGTCGAGCTTCTTGAGTGTTGTTGGAGCTGGACTCATCCAGGCAAGTGGAGAGTATTCCATCACACTCCTTACTTGAGCCTTGTAGATGGTGGAAAGGCTTTGGGGAGTCAGGAGGTGAGACACTCGCCATAGAATACCCAGCCTCTGACTTGCTCTTGTTGCCACAGTATTTATGTGGCTGGTCCAGTTAAGTTTCTAATGACAAGTTAAAGGAAATATTGGCAGAAGCCAATCTCTGAGCCAGGGACTGCACAGAAAGATCTGAAGAGGAGGTAGAAAATAAAGGCAACTTTAAAAATGAGGATTAAATAAACAATTAAGTGCTCAGATAAGCTGTGATTTTCTTTGCTATGTGTTTTTCAGAAAGAAAATGAAGGCCTAGTGATGGTGAACTTTTACTCTGGTTTTGTGGCCTGTCAGAAGCTTTCCAATATTTCTATAGTTGCAGGTACATGATTTAAGAGGTTGTATTAGGATAAGGAAATAGTTTTATGCCTCTTTGTCCTTTTAAAAGGGATAAATTCTTTGATGTTTCCATTTTCAGCCAAATTAGAAATTGTGCCTTTTAATGAAATAATTCTCTTATGTGCCTGTTCACAAAATGTTTCAGGGTGGAAGTGCTCACAAAATGTGAAGGAGATGTGGAGAAAAGCTGTGCTTTGATTTGGATAAATATCTTGAGATAACTTATTGCAATTATATAGGGCTTTGTTGAGACCACACCTGGAGTTTCATTTTGATTTCATTGCATGAAAGCCATGAATTCTGAACCTCGCCGAGGATAAAATGAGAGAATATTGAAACTTCTCGTCAGGGTCGGTTTTACAATTTGCACCTGCTGTTACAGATCATTTCGACCACATCAAGAAGATTGCTGGATATGAGTCGGTTGGAATAGGTGGAGACTATGATGGGGCAACTGGGTTTGTATGCAGTGTAATTCTAACAGTTACTTCTTCTTTTGTTATGTTGCCAAATATCTCCTGACATTTGTGGTGGGTTGCAGATTCCCCCAGGGTCTAGAAGATGTGTCAAAATATCCTGCACTAATTGACGAATTGCTGAGACGCAACTGGAAGGAAAAAGAATTAAAAGCTGTACTACGAAATAACTTTCTCCGGGTTTTTCAGAGAGTTGAAGAGGTAAGAAGGCTAAACATGAGGGGTGGGGGTGGGGGGTGTTACTTTATTGTCACTGTGTTTGTTGAATAATGAGACTGGTGCCAGTGGTGCAAAGTTCCTCTGGTAAAAGAAGTATTGCGAGTAAATTCAAACATTCCCTTCCCCCCCCGCCCCCCCCCCCCACATATCACTGTGTAAATAATATTTGTGAATGAAGATACAGTGAGGTGGTGATGTGCATTGGTATTTGAATAGACTGTGCCTTACTGGTAGGACTGGACCTGTGATATCAGGGAGTGGAGGAATATTCAAAGGGAGAGTCCGTGTCATTTACCTCCAAGTGCTCAGCACAAGGTAGTATTTTCAGTGGCTTGGTGGTAGCCTCTTGTCTGGCAGTGAGACATGACGAGCGGTTACTCAAGAAGGAAAATATCTAAAATAAGTTACCCACAAGCATCATTTTAATGTCGGATTCAAACATTTCCCTGGGAGCATGTCTCCAGAACCATTGGAAATGTCTTCCCAGTTGCTTCATTGGAAGGAGTGGGTAGCATTTGAAGGACTATTTTATTTATACTTCTAAATTTGCTGTCTGCAGCCTTACTGGAATTATCTTATGGTCAATAAGAATGAGTGAAATATCCTGTTTGCTATTAGATACATTAAAAAAAAATTATAAAGAAAATAAATTCAGAATTTTTCCCCCTAGTAATAGATTCTTTGTTGCTATTGGGAAAAAGACGTTTTAAAATATGAAGAGAATAAATTAATTCCCAAATAGCAACTAGAGAGTAGTTTTCAATAAAATTGAGCAAAGGCCCCTTCCTTTTCAATCAATACCCATGGTCATTGCAAATTCCAAAATACTGGAAGAAGCACCAAACAGAGTCAAAAATGAACATTTAGCTGGGCAGGGTGGGAAATAATCCCAGACTTTTCCTCCTTGAAAATAAATCTTGTGTCTTCAACACTTGCTGAAGATTTCCATGTGTTTTTTCCTGTAATACACGAATGAAGAAATGTTACATAAAATTTAGAGCACAGAAATAGGCCATTTGGCCCAACAGGCCTCTGCCGGTGTTTATGCTCCACACGAGCCTCCTTCCATCCCTCTTCATCTAACCCTATCAGCACATCCTTCTACTGCTTTCTCCCTCGTATGTTTTTCTAGTTTCCCCTTAAATGCATCAATGCTATTCGTCTCATATACTCCTTGTGGTAGCGAGTTCCACATTCTCACCACTCTTTGGGTAAAGAGGTTCCTCCTGAATTCCCTATTGAATTTATTGGTTGGGTATACATACAATTAAACTATATGTCCGCTTCCCACTGCACGTTCAGTATTGCAATAGGCTTACGTTCAGGCCTAGCTTTTTTGACACCATTGATGAGCTTTTGCTAGTTTCTAAGCTGGCTTGTACGCTGATAGAATCCAGTCTAGACAGTTTTAGTCCTTGAACAGTTTCCCCTCCCCTTCCTACTGTTAATGACTATTATAATTAAAGAAAGAAAGACTTGCATTTATATAGCACCTTTCATGACCACTGGATGTCTCGAAGCGCTTTACAGCCAGTGAAGTACTTTTGGAGTGTAGTCACTGTTGTAATGTGGGAAACGCGGCAGCCAATTTGCACACAGCAAGGTCCCACAAACAGCAATGTGATAATGACCAGATAATCTGTTTTTGTTATGTTGGTTGAGGGATAAATATTGGCCAGGACACCGGGGATAACTCCCCTGCTCATTTTCAAAATAGTGCCAGGGGAGCAGACAGGGCCTCAGTTTAACATCTCATCCAAAAGACAGCACCTCCGAAGTGCAGCACTCCCTCAGCACTGCACTGGAGTGTCAGCCTAGATTTATGTGCTCAAGTCCCTGGAGTGGGACTTGAACCCACAACCTTCTGACTCAGAGACAAGTGTACTACCCACTTTTTTTTAATATACTTTATTGAACATTAAGAACATTTACAACATCGTGATCATTACATTGTATGATACAAATCAATTCCACCGCTCTGCACAGCCATTCTGCCACCACATTTTAACATCAAAACCTGAAGTTTAATTTGTCACCTGTAACATATATTAATCGATTGTACTTTAAAAATTGGTTGTAAAATACTGTCCTTTAATTCCTTTCTGAATAAAACATCCACAGAGCCTTATAATGATCTTTTAGCTTATATTTAAAATACTCTTTTAGATTGATTCTCCTCCCCTTAAAAAACAGCATTCCTTCTTTGCACAATCACGAATCTAGCCAAACTGAACATTAAATTAATTGCCGCTCCGCTAGACTCGGGCAGATTCTCCTGCAATCCCCATCTCAAAATTGAGTCCCACGGGATTCCCATTCTCGCTCTTCGGTCCCCACCCAACAAAAAAGCTTCACACAACTGTCGAACATGGTACTTAAAGTCATTTAACTGCGGACATAACACCAGTAAATGGGACAGAGTCTCATCCCGTGTCCCACACATTGGGCAAGTTGCCGCCTCCACTCGTCCAATCTTGCACAAGACCGTCATGGTAAAAATCTGGTTATGAGCCAATTTGAAATCCAGTTCAAAATTCGCCCACACTCCCTTCCAAATCCTGCTGAAGTCCAGCTGTGGGTATATATTCTGCTAAAACTCCTGACCAGCAGGTGTCTTGAATCTCCATTCTCTGAATACCTCATAGAAATCTCGAGTATTACAGTTGTCAAATTGGACCAACTCTCCCCCTTTCTCCAGTACAAAGCTTGGACGCATTTTACTTCCTTTGGAGATTTCCGCATTTATTTCTTCCATCCAATCCTGTGGCATTGCCCTCACAATCTTCTCATACATGATTCCTATTGCTTTTCCTTCTACCTCCTGATCCTCCTCCCACACCATGTCCCTCACTATCGCTTCCGGCAACCAACCTGGAATTACCTCGTATAATGCAACTTTCACAGATATAATCCCAGCTTTTATAAAAGCAAATTTAAATAAAACCTCGCCTTCGATGTTGACCCACCTGTTCAAAAATAAGGGCTGTTCTAAGAATTCCTCAGCCCCCTTGAGCATAAACTGTACACTCTTTAAAAATTGGGCCCAAGTCTCTACAGCCCCCTTATAAAACCTAGGGAGAAGTTTAATCGATTTCAAAAGCATATTATTGTATTCCATATACAATATCCCCTGCCCTCCTATCCCACTTCATTTTTAAAAATGCTCAAAACAACTCTTCCAAAAACTTGTATTTGACTTCTGAAGAAATCTCTTCACCCATTTGATTCTAAAGGATTTATTCTTCAAATCAATATCTGGAAAATGGAGTCCTCCCCGATTTCTCCGTCCAATGATGGTATTGTATGCCACCAAGGCTGGTTTACCTTCCCATATAAATCTCACACAAGCCTCTCGGATGGACTTTTCCGCTCACTTAGGAATATCCTCCACCGTCAATAAGTACCATAGCTTAGATAGCAGGAGAGCAGACACCACTGTCGCTCTTCCTTGCACTTTCAACCACCTTCTTTCCCATCTTCCCAAAATCTTTTTAATTTTCATAACCTTCGGTTCCCAATTTAATCGATCCACTTCATCCCTGTCTTTCTTGCATCCCATATGCACCCCCAGAACTTCCAAAATCTCCACCACCTTAAAGGGACATTCCCCCAACCATTCCCCCCTACCTCTCCCTGCAACCAGGCATTGGGACTTACTATAATTCACTCTGGCTCCTGAAGCTCTACAATATTCCTCCACTACATCCATAGCTTTCCTCACTGACTCCCCATTTCTCAATGTTAAGGTTGTGTCATCTGCATATTGGTGTATCACCGACACCAGCCCAGAACTCGGGACCACAATCCCAACTACACCTTGTTTCTTTCGCATCATGTAACCTAATGGTTCTGCTACCAATGTGTACAACAATGGGGACAGGGGACAACCCTGTCTCACTGATCTCTGTATCGGAAAATACTTGGATAAAAAACCATTACATTTAACGCAGCTAGATATGTTTGAATAAAAAATCCTTATCCACTGAATGAAATTTTCCTTGAAAGCAAATGCTTCCAAAACCTTCAATAAAAACTCATGAGAGACCCTATCAAAGGCTTTCTCTTGATCTATCTTTAATACATAAGCCTCCCTCCCACTCTCTTCCATGAGCTCTATCGCATCTCGGATTGAGACCAGAGAGTCTGCAATGTCCCGGCCTATGACTCCATAGGACTGAGAGGGCCAAACTATCTCCGGTAACACCTCCTTCAAACGATTTGCCATAACCCTCGCCAAGATCTTATAATCCACATTTAATAATGTGATGGGCCTTCAATTCTTCAGATCCTGTCTATCCCCTTTATTTTTATAAGCTAAGCTTATGATACCCCTCCTCATAGATGTGGCCAGGCTTCCCTCAATTTTAATTTCCTTAAAAACTTCTAAGAGCAATGGACTTAAAATCTCGAAAAATTCTTTATAAAATTCTGCACTTAGTCCATCGGACCCTGGGCTTTTCCGCCCCCCTTCATTCCACTTATTGCTACTTTTATTTCCGCTAATCCTACTTCTTTGTCACACATGCTTCTCTCATCCTCCTTTAAACCCTCTTCAATAAAAGCAGTAACCTTCTACATCGCCAAATTGGAAATGTCTTTTGCATATAGCTCTTGATAAAAGCTGCTAGCCGCCTCTAAAATCTCCCCACTTTCATGAATGATCTTCTCCCCAACCTTCAACTCTTCAATTAACGATAATCTCTGTCGCAGCTTCTCTTGCTCTAGAAAATATCTAGTGCATCTTTCGTCCTCCAATGCATCTCTAGCCTTTGCACGGAGAATGGCCCCCTTGCATTTTTCAGCTTGCAATAATTCCCACTCTTCCTTTAGCACCCGGAACTTAGTCTCAGCTCCCTTATCCCCTCCGTCAACTGCTTTACAGACATCTGTAAACCTTTTGTTTATATTCTCTTCTCGATGCCGTTTAGCTGCCGCCCTCTTTTTCCCATAACGTACCGAAAAATCTTTTACCTCATATTTGAAATTGTCCCACCAAACTCTTCTTTCTTTCAAGAACAAAGGTTCCTTCCGAGCATTCTTTATTATATTTATAATCCCTTCTTTATAAGCAATTTCTTTCAGGTATTGATTGTTTAAAATCCACACCCCTGAACCGATCTTAACTCTGCTGTTCTTAATTCTAAGAACCAAAGCCGAGTGATCACAAAAAATACTTTTTTATAATAAATCTCCATCACCTCCGAACTTAACCCTTCCCGCATTAACACAAAATCTATTCGGCTCTGCTGTAAATCATCACCCACCCAACCTGATCTGGAGAACTCCCTTTTTATGGGGTTCCGGTCCCTCCAGAAGTCTCTCAAATTTAAATTTGCCATCATTTTTACAATCATCACTCTGAAGTTATCATCCTTAAAGGTCATCTGGGCTGAAATGTCCATCCGAGATAAAAATACATTAAAATCCCCCACTATACAAGGATTTTCCACCTCTGCCGCTTCAGTGAATAACCCCCGAAAAAACTCGCGACGCTTGCAATGGTCGTTTGGTGCATAGATATTAAAGAGATTGCAATTAAATCCCTCCATTTTTATCCTTAGCCGTAAAAATCTCCCCTCAGTGTCCTTGTTCACCAAGGCAACGTTCTCTTCTATGGACGGACTCACCAAAACAGCCACCCCTCTACGGTTATTGTTTGCACAACTTGCAAACACCTCTCCCTTCCAAACCTTCTGAACTCTTTCTAGAATATCCTCATCCCAAAAGGTTTCTTGCAGACACAACAAGTCCGAACCTTTAAAACCCTGCAACAACTGCTGCAATTTCTTCTCACCCCTCAGTCCGTTCACATTAATCGAGACCAATGTAATCATGGCTCCAAAGAAGGGAAGTATGCCTGATAATCTCCGCATCATTTAATCTCTGGCTCTTCCCTCCTCTCATGCTCCTTCTCAAATTTTTGGGCAGCTGTTGCTTTTTCCTGCAGCCTCCGCCTCTTTTTCACCTCCTGTTTGACCCCTCCCTGCTGTTTCAGCCTCTTCCTTGCATTAACTTTGGGCCCAGGAGCTGCCCTTTCTCCCTCCTTCTGCCCCTCACTAACCTTTCCCTTTCCACATGATGCCACCCCACCCCCGACTTCCATGTCTCTGTCCCCCTCTAATTCTTCACATTCAAGCTCTTCTGCAACCCCCTGTGCCTGCTCCCAGTCAGATACATAATCCTGCTGCCCGTCAGATACTTAATCTCCCATAGACAGTCTTCCTGCTATCGCAGTTTCTCCCACCGTGCCGCTCCCTTCGACCACATCTCCACCTCTGACCCTTGCACCTTGTTCCCTCACTTCATGGGACAATGGCGCACCTAAATTGTTCCCTTCTGACGTCTCTATCTCGCCGATCCCATCCTGCTGTCCCTTTAAGGCTCCTGCTTCTTGCACCCTCTCCCCGTCCTGCCCCCTCCCGCTCACCAAGATATCCGACTCCCCGCCTCTCCCCGGAGCACCCACATCCAGCACACACCCCGCTCCCGCCACCTCTCCCCCCCGCAGACACCAGACTCTCCAGGGGGAGCCGAACAACACTAAGGTTTGAGTCTGCACTCAACCCTCGCTGCCCGCTGCTGTCTTTGTTCCCCTCCACAGCATTCAGCGTGTTTTCCGCCATCTCCATCCCGTTCTCCGCTCCGCCATCCTCTGCCTCTTCCTGTACTCCTTTCTCCTTCATTTTACCAGCTGTGTCCTCCGACTGCACCGCTCCTCCGGCCGTTCCATTCTCATCTCCTGTTCCTTCTCCCATCTCCTCATCACTCATATCGCTCCCTTCTGCCACACACTCACAGCGGGTGGGGCCTTTGCGACACACCCCACAGCTCTCCACCTTGCAGTTCCGAGCAATGTGCCCCGACTCACCGCAATTGTAACAATACAGGTCTGGACAGTTTCTTACGAGATGGTCATGTCCAAGACAATAATAGCGCACCTTTGCTTGGTTATCATGCAGCACACGAAAGTACTGCGCTCCTTCCAGTGTCTCAAACTTCATACTGTATGGCAATGACCTCACCTCCTCTGGGAACCGCACCTTTATATACCGGGTTCCGTCTGCTGCCCGTGTTCCCGGATAGTACCTCCTTTTTATTGCAGAACAGATTTTAATGTCCCACGACTCCAACTTCTTGCTTAGCACTTCGTCCTCGATGTAAACTGGCAAGTTCAAAAATGAAACCACCACCTCCTCTGAATATAGCAGAGTCACCTCCAAGAATTTCTCACCAACTTTCAGACTGAGTAACAGTCTTTCCACCTCCTCACGACCACTGACCGTCACCTCGAATCCCACATTTGGCTTTGGTTGGCAAGCAAAGCAGCTTCCCTCACCACAGTCCTCATGAACCGCCTGGATAATATCCCAAGCTCGAATCTTCTTATCCTCACACTGCACCACCACCGTGTTTTCTTTACCAAACCTCCTGGGGTCCCGGCCCAAATCTTTGGGCCTTTTTTTTTCCTTTCCCACCAGTTTCTTCCCTAATTAAATTCCTCTCGGGAACATTGTCCTCTGAGGGGCCCAGCACTCCGGACCCCTCAGCAGCCATCTGGCTATTTTTGTGGGCCAAAAAGGCCCTAAAACCTGAAAACAAAACTCCAAAGCCCACCACCAACTTTTTACAAAACTCCCTCCAACTCCCAGCTGCAATCAGGTAACCAGTAACACCTGGCTCACTCCTAGCCCCTCCCACCTAGAGAGTGCTACCCACTGAGCCACAGCTGACACCATATAATTATAAGGAAATGCTTCAGTACATTGATCGGTTCCATAAACTTTAATAGAAAACTGCACTTGAAAGCTGCCTGAAGCAGTCAAGAGGCTGTGCTCTGTTCTCCTGATACTATTCAAGGTATTATTCCTAACAGGTCACATCTGCTAGCCAGCATAGATGTCAGCGATATTTGCTTAGTGCACGGGTGGCAATTAGTCAGGGCAGCTGGAGCAATGGTAATTGTCCATTACTGCTGGAGATCAAAAAGTCAGGGCATATATTAGTCTGATTAGATCAGTAGTACAAACTATCTCCCAGCCACAAGGGAGAGCCTGACAGTATTATTTGCAGAAATAAAAAGGATCCACAGAATAGGAAAGGCATCACAGAAGCTGATGTAGACAAGATGGAGTGTTACAGCTGCTGTGGTTTACTGAACAGCCACTAGACTGCATTAAAAAAGCACCTCCCCCAAGTTTCTCTGATTCAGGCAGTAGAAAGTTAACATAAGGATTAAGAAAGTACCACGTCTGATCCCAGGTCTGTGCTGAGTTTGCTGTTCTTGGTGGTAGAAGGGTGGGACTGTTGACTTTGGCCTCCTGAGTTATAAAGGGGAAAGATGGCCAGGGCTCCCGCTCTTGATCATGATCCACTAATCCCTAGTGGGAAGTGGGAAGGTCGTATCTGTAACCGTCAGGTGAGGACAGGGTTGGCTCAGATGTGATGTTGCCATAGCTGAAACTCAACTGACACTCACTGTCTAGGTTAACACACGAAGGATAGGCACTCGGGTGAGTTATTGAGGTAAAGATTGCTGGAATAATAACTGAGCAAGAAGTCGGGGGTTAGGGGGTGGTGGAAACTGGTGGGACCCCTCTCCCCACCACACTGACTGGTTAGGAAACAGACCAGATAGACTGACATCACTGCTGAATACTATGAAACTAGTTATTTTAATGACAAATATATGTTTCCTATAATTTCGAATTGCAGCAGGCCTGTAAAATTGTCTGGGTGTTATTTGCTGGGCTGTGCCTCTCCCCATTTGCTTTCCAAAATGCCAATCTTCTGCCTGTCCCTATCACCTGACTGGAAGTTGTTACCGGCCAATGTTACAGTCAGCAAGCGTTCTGCTCACTGACATTTTAAACGTGTTCCTGTTCAAAGTTAGAATCCAGAGCGCAGTTAAAGCTCCAGTGAATTGAATCTTGCTGTAAAACCAGCAGGTAACTTCCGCATGGGGGTTTGACTGGTAACCCGGGGCAACTAACAATTTTCTGTACAGTTGACAGGGGAGGGAAAAGGCCGAGCGTCAGAACTCAATCCTGATCCTCTGTCAGTCCTGTAAGGACGATACCGACAGAGCAAAAATGTATTTGTGGGTTTAGGCTAAGCGCTTCCACTTACCCAAATTAAAAGCATATATGAGTCAGAAGAAGAGCCACCATTCGAATGTAAATGTCGAGCAAATGGTATTCAAGAAATTAAAATAAGGATATGGATAACAGCTAGATAGTTACTAATAGATATTTCTTTAGTCAGAGTAGTTGAACTCACTACCACAGGAAGTGGTCCAGGCAAATAGCTTTAATGCTTTCAAACGGAAACTAGACAAGTAAAAGAGAGAAAAAGGGAATAGAAAAATATGCTGAAAGGCTGAGATAAGGTAGATGGAATTGGGAGTAGACTCATGGAGTGTAAATACCAGCACAGACAAGTTGGGCTGAATGGCCTGTTTCTGTGCTGTATATTCTATGTAATTCTGTGTAAATAATTACTGTTCAAAATGCTTACCAATAAGTTTCTTATGACTAATACAGAATACTAAAATTATGTAGATTAGTACCTACTGCAGTACTGAAGGAATGCTGCACTGTCAGAGGTGCCGTCTTTCAGATGAGACGTTCAACCGAGCTCAGCAGTAGGGCTGGCTTAAAACGTGACGGGCTGAGGCTTTTGAAATTATTTTCAAAAACCACTTTGTCACTTTGCTCCGAGCTCTGAGCCCGCCGGTCACACTGCACAGCACCAGATCTCCGAGGCCTGCTGCAGCCATTCCCAAGAGGTCGGGAAGCTCCCCGGCAAAATTATTTAAATGTTCCTGACTCCAGAAAGTCAGCCAGGATCAGGTGGCATCCGCACAGCAGATGGAAGCCTCAACTCACGTCACTTCTGCTGGTGTTATGGCTGAGCCGGAAATCCAGGCAACTGAATCAACGATGAATCAATGGATTGTCATCAAAAATTCCCGTACTTCAAAGTTAAAAGGGTTTTCCCTTCGGGGTCTCCTGCAGCCACTACATAACAACAGATGAAATAATCATTGAAGCAGACAAAAATAAATGCAAATTCAAATTACATTCAAGGCAGCTGAATAAATTTGTTATTAAAAGATGTAATTTGAATAATTTAGCTCCGGCAACCAATATCTCCCTGTACTCCCAAGAGCTTTCTCAGCTCTGATAACCATGTATGTTTTAGTAAAATTCTGTTATTTTTATATAGAAAATCTCCCATGCCATTGGTTCTATATACTCAAGGTCTAAAGCACAGCTGTGTTTCACAGAGTTGCATCATGAGCTAGGGAAGGAGTCAAGGAGCAGAGAACAGATTGGGGCTGGTGAGTGAAGCACAGCTAGGTGCAGAGGGTAGTGTCCAAATGGCGAGGGGAAGAGGAGCAGAGGGAAATGCTGCAGAGTAGGTGGGGAGGAGGGAAAAAAGAGGGCTGAGCTTTTCAACTAACATCGCTGGACCTTCAGAGAAGTGGGAGCTGATCCATCTAATATCATCAGAGATGTGGGAAGCTGATCCATCTAATATCACCAGAGATGTGGGAGCTGATCCATCTAATATCATCAGAGAGGTGGGAGCTGATCCATCTAATATCACCAGAGATGTGGGAAGCTGATCCATCTAATATCAACAAGAGATGTGGGAGCTGACCCATCTAATATCACCAGAGATGTGGGAGCTGATCCATCTAATATCACCAGAGATGTGGGAAGCTGACCCATCTAATATCACCAGAGATGTGGGAAGCTGATCCATCTAATATCACCAGAGATGTGGGAGCTGATCCATCTAATATCATCAGAGAGGTGGGAGCTGATCCATCTAATATCACCAGAGATGTGGGAAGCTGATCCATCTAATATCACCAGAGATGTGGGAGCTGATCCATCTAATATCATCAGAGAGGTGGGAGCTGATCCATCTAATATCACCAGAGATGTGGGAAGCTGACCCATCTAATATCATCAGAGAGGTGGGAGCTGATCCATCTAATATCATCAGAGAAGTGGGAGCTGATCCATCTAATATCACCAGAGATGTGGGAAGCTGATCCATCTAATATCACCAGAGATGTGGGAAGCTGACCCATCTAATATCATCAGAGAGGTGGGAGCTGATCCATCTAATATCACCAGAGATGTGGGAAGCTGACCCATCTAATATCATCAGAGAGGTGGGAGCTGATCCATCTAATATCATCAGAGAAGTGGGAGCTGATCCATCTAATATCACCAGAGATGTGGGAAGCTGATCCATCTAATATCACCAGAGAGGTGGGAGCTGATCCATCTAATATCACCAGAGATGTGGAAAGCTGATCCATCTAATATCAACCAGAGATGTGGGAGCTGATCCATCTAATATCAACCAGAGATGTGGGAGCTGATCCATCTAATATCACCAGAGATGTGGGAGCTGATCCATCTAATATCACCAGAGATGTGGGAAGCTGATCCATCTAATATCACCAGAGATGTGGGAGCTGATCCATCTAATATCAACAAGAGATGTGGGAGCTGATCCATCTAATATCACCAGAGATGTGGGAAGCTGACCCATCTAATATCAACAAGAGATGTGGGAGCTGATCCATCTAATATCACCAGAGATGTGGGAGCTGATCCATCTAATATCAACCAGAGATGTGGGAAGCTGATCCATCTAATATCAACCAGAGATGTGGGAGCTGACCCATCTAATATCACCAGAGATGTGAGAAGCTGATCCATCTAATATCACCAGAGATGTGGGAGCTGATCCATCTAATATCAACAAGAGATGTGGGAGCTGATCCATCTAATATCAACAAGGGATGTGGGAGCTGATCCATCTAATATCACCAGAGATGTGGGAAGCTGATCCATCTAATATCAACCAGAGATGTGGGAAGCTGATCCATCTAATATCAACAAGAGATGTGGGAGCTGATCCATCTAATATCAACAAGAGATGTGGGAGCTGATCCATCTAATATCACCAGAGATGTGGGAGCTGATCCATCTAATATCACCAGAGATGTGGGAGCTGATCCATCTAATATCACCAGAGATGTGGGAGCTGATCCATCTAATATCACCAGAGATGTGGGAGCTGATCCATCTAATATCACCAGAGAAGTGGGAGCTGATCCATCTAATATCACCAGAGATGTGGGAGCTGATCCATCTAATATCACCAGAGATGTGGGAGCTGATCCATCTAATATCAACAAGAGATGTGGGAAGCTGATCCATCTAATATCACCAGAGATGTGGGAGCTGATCCATCTAATATCAACAAGAGATGTGGGAAGCTGATCCATCTAATATCACCAGAGATGTGGGAGCTGATCCATCTAATATCACCAGAGATGTGGGAGCTGATCCATCTAATATCACCAGAGATGTGGGAGCTGATCCATCTAATATCACCAGAGATGTGGGAGCTGATCCATCTAATATCACCAGAGATGTGGGAAGCTGATCCATCTAATATCACCAGAGATGTGGGAGCTGATCCATCTAATATCAACAAGAGATGTGGGAAGCTGACCCATCTAATATCACCAGAGATGTGGGAGCTGATCCATCTAATATCACCAGAGATGTGGGAGCTGATCCATCTAATATCACCAGAGATGTGGGAGCTGATCCATCTAATATCACCAGAGAAGTGGGAGCTGACCCATCTAATATCACCAGAGATGTGAGAAGCTGTGATGACAACTGTTCTCAGAGCTTTCCAGACCAAGGGCTGTAACTGGAAGAGAAGGATTTGATTGTCCAATTAGGAAATCAAGATGCATCTTTAAAGCAGCACATTTTACAGATGCATTTAAGGGGAAGCTGGATAAGCACATGAGGGTGAAAGGAATAGAAGTCCAGAACCAGGGGTCACAGTCTAAAGATAAGGGGTAAGCCATTTAGGACAGAGATGAGGAGGAATTTCTTCACCCAGAGTGGCAAACCTGTGAAATTCTCTACCACAAAAGGCAGTTGAGGCCAATTCATTAAATATATTCAAGAAGGAGTTAGATATATTTCTTAAGGCTAAAGGGATCAAGGGATATGCGGAGAAAGCAGGGACAGGGTACTGAATTTGAATGATCAGCCATGATCTCATTAAATGGCAGAGCAGGCTCGAGGAGCCGAATGGCCTACTCCTGCTCCTATCTTCTATGTTTCTATGTTTCTATGCTGATAGGATTAGATGAAGAGGGGTTGGAGAAGACTCGTGTGGAACATAAATGCCAGCATAGACCAATTGGGCTGAATGGCCTGTTTCTGTGCTGTAGATTAGATGTAATTCTAATTTTTTTTTAAATGATTGGCGGCAAAACTGGACATTCACAAAGCATGCCATAACATCCTTTTGGTAACTCTCTTCCCCTGTACTGGCCATGCTAGACGTGCTCCTATCTAGTTATCCAGCAAGTTAAACACTTATTCAAAATAATTCTTCGTGAAGCCGTTTGCTGTTTTGAAGCTTTACTTGAACAAATTTGTGAAACTGTAAACAAAGACAAAGTATGTTTTGTACATAAACTGAGTACTATACATTTGATATTACATAAGATATAAATGTATTTACAACAGTAGAATAGACTAATTGTATAACTAACTAACATTTGGACTCACTTCTGTAACTATCAAATATTAACCTTTTATAAACATAGTGTTATCAAAATACTACTCTGACAACATTGCTATTATGCTAACAAACAAAGATACTCACAGATATTGCGCTTGGCCTAACATATGAAATCAGATTACATTGGATTGTGAAACCCTCATGGAATTCTCCATTACTCAGTTCAGGTTCTTCCTGGAATTCTACTTCCTGGGATTCTACTTCCTG
This sequence comes from Somniosus microcephalus, assembly GCF_052327205.1. Classification (NCBI taxonomy): domain Eukaryota; kingdom Metazoa; phylum Chordata; class Chondrichthyes; order Squaliformes; family Somniosidae; genus Somniosus; species Somniosus microcephalus. Next base: position 213,401,392 of record NC_140992.1, read on the forward strand.
GGTTACACAGGAAGAAAGGTAGAAAGGTCAAATGACCTCACACAGGAGGAAAGGTAGGAAGATCAAATGACCTCTCACAGGAAGAAAGGTAGAGAGGTCAAATGACCTCTGCTTCATACAAACTGCTAACATGATAACCACCACCAGAGGGTGCTATCTGCATGTAAAAATGTCCAGAATGTCACTGCTATACGATAGCTACCACCAGAGGGTCCAGAACATCCCCTGTTCTGTTTTAGAATCAGTGAAAGGTGACAGCCTTAAGCTACATCCTCTTAAGTTACAGTTCACCAGTGTGATGTATGGAGAATGCCATCGGTGCATTCTGGAAATCCACCACATGGGGAGCCTCGTGCTGACAAGGCCGAGGTACACAGAGCGGCTGAATAGAGAAGATCCAAGCTTCATTGCCCAAAAGACTGGGAGGAAAATTTTTTGAGGCTTTTCCAAGATAAATTGCCTGATTTTATGGATTGGTTTAGTATTTTCTTTCACAATTTATACTTTTTAAATATTTTGCGTTATAAATGCTATTCTTGCTATAAATGCTAAACAGTAAGTGAGTAGTAAGAGGCGGGGTGGGGCCTATTAGCGACAAAGAAGGTGTTCTATGCTTAGAGGCGCAGGGCAAGGCTAGAATATTCAATGAGTACTTTGTATCGGTGTTTACTAAGGAGGTGGATGCTGACAAAATATCGGTAACAGTGGAAAAGGTAGAAGCAATGGAAGGGGTGAAAATTGACAGACAGGATATACTAGAAAGGATGGGTATGCTTAGAGTGGCTAAGTCGCCTGGTCCAGATGGCTTGCATCCCAGATTGCTAAGGGAATTGGGGGAGGAGATAGCAGAAGGGCTTGCCATAATTTTCCAATCTTCCCTAGATGCGGGGGAGATGCCTGAGGATTGGAAAGTGGCAAATGTGACACCGTTGTTCAAGAAAGGGTGCAAGGACAATCCTAGTAACTACAGGCCGGTCAGTTTAACATCAGTGGTGGGTAAAGTTTTAGAAACAATAATCAAGGAAAAAATTAACGAGCACTTGGAGAGGTTTAAGCTAATTAAGGAGAACCAACACGGATTTGTAAAAGGCAGATCATGTTTGACTAATCTAATTGAATTTTTTGATGAAGTAACAGGGAGGATCGATGAAGGGAATGCAATGGATGGTGTCTACATGGATTTTAGGAAGGCGTTTGACAAAGTACCACATAGAAGGCTGGTTAACAAAATTGAAGCTCATGGATTAGGTGGGTCAGTGGCAGCTTGAATAAGGAATTGGCTTAAGGACAGAAAACAGCGAGTTGTGGTAAATGGCTGTTTTTCAGACTGGAGGATGGTAGACAGTGGTGTTCCCCAAGGTTTAGTGCTGGGGCCACTGCATTTTTTGATATATATATAGATAAATGACCTGGATATTGGAATACAAAGTAGAATTTCTAAATTTGCCGATGACACCAAACTTAGGGATGTGGCAAACAGTGAGGATGATACCAATCGACTGCAACAGGACATAGAAAGGCTAGCAGAACGGGCAGACAAGTGGCAGATGAAACTGAACACAGAGAAGTGTGAGGTGATGCATTTTGGCAGAAGGAACAAGGAGAGTCAATAAACACTTAATGGTACAGTTTTAAAGAGTGTGCAGGGACAGAGGGACCTGGAAGTTAATGTGCATAGGTCCCTGAAGGTGGCAGGACATATTGAGAGAGTGGTTAGCAAAGCATATGGGATCTTAGGCTTCATAAGTAGAGGTATTGAGTACAAAAGTAAAGAAGTTATGCTGAACCTTTATAAAGCAATGGTTAGGCCACAACTGGAGTATTGCGTCCAGTTCTGGTCACCACACTTTAGGAAGGATGTGAAGGCCTTTGAGAGGGTGCAGAGGAGATTTACCAGAATGGTTCCGGGGATGGGGGATCTTAGCTACAAGGACAGGTTGGAGAAGCTGGATTTGTTTTCATTAGAGCAAAGGAGGTTGAGGGGTGATTTGATAGATTTGTACAAGATTATGACAGGTTTGGATAGGCTAGACGGGGAAAGGCTGTTCCCACTAGTTGATGGTACAAGGACTAGGGGACACAGATTTGGGCAAGAGATACAGGGAGATGTGAGAAAAACTTTTTTACGCAGCGAGTGGTGAGGACCTGGAATTTGCTGCTGACGGAAGTGGTGGAAGCAGAGACACTCGATATTTTCAAGGGGAGACTAGATAGGCACTTGAGGGAAATAAACTTGAAGGGCTACAGGGATAGAGTGGGAGAATGGGACTGACTCGATGGGCCAAATGGCCTCCTTCTGTGCTGTTATGACTCTATGACTCTTAGCTGTATAGAGTGGGATGTTTTAGGGAAGGAAGCTGTCAGTCAAAATGTATGATTTGTGGCTGCTGTGGGTTTCTGTTAGTGAAAAAATGTGAGTCATTGATAGATTTTGTGAAGTTGCTAGTTTTGTGAGGCTTCTGGTTAGTCACTTCTGCATGTCTGTATTTCGAGCATGGTTTTTTGAACAAATAGTGGTTATTTGAACCAAAGTGTGAGAGATAATTTAGTTCAAGTTCTAAGTTCCACAGACTGACTTAAAAAAAAATTCCTCTCTTCAGCGTGATCCCTACATTGTGGGTCATTCCCTGTCCAAGGGCAACAGTTTACCTACGCTCAGGTCTGTAAGTGGCCAGCAGAGAGTTGGTCAGAGTGGCTTGGGTGACTTCCCTACCATCCTTCCCTCCTCCTCCAGATGAGCACTGTCCCCAGGATGGTGTGGATCAGATCAGAAGTTCACTTGGTTGGCGAGTACCCATATTCCAGCACAGCAGAGCTCCAGCACCACACCACCAACTTACTGGGGTTTATTCAACGATGTGATCCAATTTATGGGGATTTGAGCCCTGAATTAACCTATTGATTGTTCATACTAGTCTCTACAGTGTTCTGTAGAACTGATGCAGCACTAGTATTTGCAATGCAAATAGTTAAAAAAATGAAGTGACACAGAGAAGGAGGGACTGGTTTAACAATTTAACCATAAGTTCTATATTATGGTCAGCATCAATAAACCACTAATTCATTAAAAAAAAACTGCATATGATATTCAGAATACAGTAGTTATACAAGTAGTTAGTTTTTAGTTCCAACATAATAACCAATACTATAATTGAAATCTGCAGATATTAATATGTTTATGATAGATAATGGCCAAGATATTTTGAGGTCAAACTATTATGGGAAAGTGCTATAGGAAGTGTTGCTGTGAAGTTTGTGCCAGAGACTTGCAACAGTTGTTAAGCATTAGTGTAAGCAAAGCTCAGCATTTCCTGCAGTTAGAGAAATAACATACACTTCCTTTGATCAGTACATTCTAGAAATAGAACTGCTGCAATATACTATTCTCATTCCGTTTTACATTAAGTGTAAACGAGCAGCTGGAAGCTTTGCTGCCTCCTGTTCTGCCCTTAACTCTTGACATTTTTTAAACCAGGAGTTAATATTTATTGGAACACAAAGGCCCCGATTTTCGGCTTGTGTGGGAAATGGTCGGGTTTCCCCGAATGTGGGGTTTCTGACACACATAAAAAAGTGTCAGCCAGCTCCACGCAATTTTCCCTCAATTTGCCAATTAATTCCCAGCATTTGGGAAGCCTTGCTAATTGTCCAATTCGAGTCAGAAATCCCCACAGTATGATGTCATCATTCGTGGTGCTTTCAAGGTCCATAGCAAACACTGCATCCTCTGAAGGCTTCCAAACGAACCATACAGGATGGCAGAGGAGCCTGCAGCAGCTGTGGCCAGTGCCAGACCCTGAGCTGCCTTCAAATTCGACGAGGCTTCACTGCAGGCATTATTGGATGGGGTTAGGGGCCACAGGGAGGTCCTCTTCCCTAGGTCAGGGAGGAAGAGGCCTCCCACTGAGACCAATGCTGCATGGATGCAGGTGTCAGCAGATGCTAACTCGCTGGGAGTCACCAGAAGAACCTTGGCATTACATCTCTAACTCCTTCCTTTACTCCCCCACAGTACCATCCAGAGCCCCCGTCCTGACTGTGGAGGAGGAAGAGTCTGTGCAGCCAGACTCCTCAGAGGAAGCTCCAACCTCTGAGGGCACAGCGTCAGCAGAAGTAAGCGCACCCAGCACCAGCGCAGACACTCACACCTCGGGGGGACCTTCGGGACATAGTGTTGTCACCTGGTGTTTCATAGCTCACAAGTGAGCCTCAGCAGATTCTGGAGACAGGGACAGCAGTGGAGAGTCCTCGTCGGAGGGCGCAGGACTCTGCCAGCTCAGCTCAGCTGCGCTGCATGTCAACCCTCTGCCTCTGGGTCCATCCGCAAGAGAAGAGGTGATGGATCTCCATGCACAGATGCAGGAGCCTCTGGCAGGTTTTGTCTCCAGGGTTGCTGCGAGTGTGGAGTGAATGGAGGAGTCCATAGCGACCATGAGCAGAGCCTTCGTGGAATCATTGGCGCATGAACGCATCACCATGGAAAGGTTGGCAACCTCCATGGAGGAGATAACTCACCAGGGTACGGAAAACATGGTGAGTGCTCATAAGAGAATGACATCTCTTGAGGAGCGTTGGCCATCTGTCGAACAGAGAAACCAGATCTTCATGGAAGTCCTTCTGAGTAGGACTGCCAGTGCAGAAACGGGTCCCCATGGCCCCCTAAAGCGCAGCAAGGTGCTCTCAAGCCACTTCCAAGCGCTGGCCCCTTCTGGCCTGTGCAGCTTCACGTGAGTGAGCAGCAGCCTGGTGCTCCTGATGATCATCCTGCTGTTCCTGGTTCTGCTGCTGCCGCCTCTGCTGCTGGAGATCCTGTAATGGAAAGAAGGGAAAGAAAAAAAGGCGTCCCATGCTTCTGGTAGATGCCTCCGCTGAGGAAGCGCTGAGTGAGGGTGGCGAGAGGGGCTTCCCAGGAGATCGCATTGGAGAAGTGTGTGAGGCTCCAACCTTCCACAGCTGTGCCTAAGCCTTGAAGAAGTAGCCCCAAACCTGCAACAACAAGGTCCTTCAACATACATGTGCTGTCCCTTTAAATCGCAGCTTTCCCTGACCTGCAGCTGACAGCAAGCAAGCCGGCAAGCTTCACGCCAGGTTTCATCAGCGGGGCTCCCCGCAGGCGGGTTTCAGGTGGGGAAAGGCCCAAAGTCGCAACGGCCCCGGAAAATCTACCTCAACAAGGAGATAATTGCTCATTACTGTTCCGATGAGCAGTCCCGCAAGCGGCGGCCGGGACTGAAGCGGGTCGTGTAGAAACGGCGGTCCGAAAGTCAGATGGGGCGGGGAATCAGGCGGGGGGGGGGGGTCGTGACCCACTTTTTCGGCGATTTTCGGCCCCCGGCCGCCTGGAAAGCCGCCCGACGGCTGGCAGAAAATCGGAGCCAAAGCCTTCCTACCTCTATATCTGTACGATTGTGCACCAAACTGCTGGGAAGTACAATTACTTATTGTGTAGAATTACATAGAACATACAGCACAGAAACAGGCCATTCGACCCAACTGGTCTGTGCCGGTGTTTATGCTCCACACGAGCCTTGTCCCACCCCTCTTCATCTAAACCTATCAGCATAACCTTCTATTCCTTTCTCCCTCATGTGTTTATCTAGCTTCCCCTTAAATGCATCTATACTATTCGCCTCAATTATTCCTTGACATTTAGTTTCCCTGTGCCTACAGATTGAGGCTATATTTTTCAGAATTACAAATTGTGTTCTCTATGACAGACAGTAAAAGAATGAGAATGATATTGTAGCTGTGAATTTCCAATTTACATAAAATAATTCCCGGTCTCTCCTCTTTCTGTGGTGTGTCCCCAGACACCTCGTCAGGTTAGCTTCAAGCTATTGCACGTGGCAGTCTCGGTTAATCTCTGGAACTCGCATCAAAAATATACATTTTTAATATGTCCATAAATACATAAAGAAAACTTTTGCTGTTGTTCAACTTTAGAGCTAAACGGTTCATCAGCAGCCAAACCTAGTAATTAGGTGATAAGAACCCGATTATTAAATAGCATTATGTCTGGAAACTTTTAGTTTATATTTATTTCCTTTCTTTAAAATCAAATTGAATTCATTTAGGCTACGATTTCCCCTACCTTGGCGGGTCCCGACCTCGCTGCCTGCTCCAGCCCGCTCCAAAGTGATCTTACAAGGATTGGCCTTGTTAAGCTCGCCCAGCACGTTTCCCGGCCAATTGAAGGAAGCGGGTCTGATGATGTCAATTGATGATGGGTCATCAGCTGGTTTCCTTAAAAGGACCATGGCCAACTTTATTTTGACATTTGTGCTGTCAGTGTTCTACAGCATTGAGGTGCTGCAAACACTGACAATCACTGCACAGAGGTGCCCGGCTGCACCCAGGCTCTCCCATGACTCCCTCCATATGCTTATGGAGGGAGTCACAGCACACGGAGGTCCTCTTCCCTTCCAATGGGCAGAAGAGACCTCCCCATGAGATCAATGCAGCCTGATTGCACATTGCACAGGAGGACACAAGCAGAGATGTCGTTAGGAGGACCAGGCTGCAGTGCCGTAAATCTTTCAATGATCTCAGTAGATCACGAAACGTTGCTGCAAAGTCACACTCAACCTCATCCTGCTGTGCCACTCATCACATCCCCATCACTCTGCCTTCCCTACCCTATTCCTGCACATCCTTACTCACACCAACTTACCTTGCACTGCCACCCATCCCTCTCTATCTACATTATCACTTCTCCATCTCACTAGCCACTCCTCACACTCACCCTCATCCTAGTCTAATCATACCAAATAACAGCACACAAGGGTAGGTACTTGGGTGTTTTAGCCAACGTTCATGTGAAGTTTCTGTTAATGTGCTGTCAAACATTGAAATTTTTATTTTCAACACTTTGCGTTCTTGGACAGATTTGTGTGCACCTTTGGAAGTGAGTTGCAGTGAATGGTGAGACATAACGGTACCCCCCGCAGTGGCAATGAGTGTGAAAGGAATGGCTTGGGCATTGTAGGGATGCTTTATGGATGTTGGTGTGGGGTGGTGCCAACCTGGCGCATCATGTGGCAGCCAGGGTGTACAGCATCAAGTGAAGTAAATGTCGCCATGGTGTGGCCATCCCTGGCATCCCGGGCAACAATGTGGTTGGGTGCTGATGCCCTGTGTCCTGTGCAGCATCAGGTGATTGCGGAGAAGGTTGGTGTTGTTGTTGGTGCTGTTGGTGTGCCTGGTGCTGCAGGTGTTGGGGCTGATCAAGGTGGAATTCTGAGGACCAAGGTGAGATAGTTTCAAGGGCACCGATGCTGATGTAATAGATGGCAGGTGAACTTGAGATGACAGAAGTGATCTGTCAATGGTGGGAGAGGTTGTTCCAATGAGGTGACACTGGATACAGAGTTTGCTCCAAACACTTGCAACCTGCATAAAGCTCAATCTGTCTTCCAAATACAGTAAGCAACAGCTTCTAACCTTGGAAAGTGAACAGCTACGAAATGGGAGCTTTTATAGAACATTTACAGCTATCAATTTAAGAAATCACCTCATACTGACACATCTCCCGACCTGCTTACCTGTTGTGATCCCCGAGCAGCGGGGATGCCATGGGCGAACTCTTAAAATCTAAATGTGAGCTTAAAATAGTTTTTAAGTGCCTATTAACAAGCTCTTAATCATCTAAATTGCCTCCCCCACCACTTGGTGTCGGGTCTGTTCAGCGATGACAGACCCGGCATCTGGGAAACTAGCATGGTGGCGGGTTGACAGCAGGTTCCCTACCCGGTCAAAAACATTTTTTCCCACCCGACCCGCCACCAAACACATCCGTTGACCCCCCGAAAAATTCCCCCCAAAGAGCTTGCAGTTAGGGAAATGGGCGGCACAGTGGTTAAGAATTTGGCCCCCTGAAAGCCACGTTCAAATCCAGTTTAGACTGATGGAATAAATACTCTCTGTCTCCGGTGTGTTTTAAAGGGATTCAGTGAATTCACTGGACACTGATCTAGTTTCTATCAGGTATTGCCATAAAAGAAACCTGCCTGAACTTCAGCCCAATATCAGGATTGTGTGAGAAGTAGAAATGTCATACTAGTAATGTAGGGCAGCTCTTCTGAAGCTGGGGGTTGGGTGCATTGTTGGGGAAGAGTTTACTCAGTATCTGTGTTGAGTGTTTAATATGTCTAGTCGCCCAAAAATGGTTGCGCTTCAACCCCCTGCATTAATATCCCTCATCTTCATAATCACAAAAAAGACACCAAAATTTATGAAGAATTTACTAAATTTTTAAGGCCCGTTATGGATAGAAAAGAGGTGCTTAATGGATAAGTTGGGAGCTTCAAGACTTTAAAGAAAAAATTACTTGCATTTATATAGAATATGTCACATCCTCAAGATTTCCCAAAGCGATTCACAATCAATGAATTTCAATGAATTACTTTTGAATTGTAGTCAATGTAGGCAAATGCAGCCTAATTTGCAAACAGCAATGATATAAATGACCAGATAATCTGTTTTGTTTTGGTTGAGGATAAATGTTGGCTAGTGCACCTTCCCTGCTCCTGTTTGAAAAGTGCCCTGGGATCTTTTATTCCTTCAGAACAAGCAGTTTAATGTCACATCTGAAAGAGGGACATGCCTGATAATGTTGCAGTCTCCCTGTACTGTACTACAACAACAACAAATTGTTATTTACAGGAAACTTTCGTTTAAACGGAGGTTAAATCTCCGGAATGCTCTATCCACCGGCAAAATTCAGGAGTCGGTTCAGATAACTTTTTTTACTTTTCGTTGCTTTTTTTCTCCATTCCTGGCTCTGCAAGCGTCTAGCTGAAGCTGTTGCTTAGCTACAGAGACGCTTGCAAGCTGCGCCGACTGTTTTGAAGCTGTTGCTAAGCAACAGGGTTTGTTGCTAGATACGGAGCTCAGAAGCTCCATATGTTTTAACATTAACGCTGGTTTCTCCGGCAGTGTTGATCGACCGGCACCAGCTCAGTCCCATCAGTGCTGGATACCAGAAAGTTTCCTGTATATAGCGCCTTTAACATAGTGAAACGTCCCAAGGCGCTTCACAGGAGCGTTAAACTATGGCCTCAGGTCTTGGATTGGGGTTTAAACTCATGACTTTCAGACTCAGAGGTGAAAGTGCTTCCACTGAGCCAGTTTAATACTTCAGCTGCACCCCAGTGTTGCCAGAATATGATCAGAAGTCTCCAGTTAGCATAGCAGGGAAGGTACCTCAGTGATAAAGCTGGCCATTAACAGTAAAAAAAAATTATGTTCATAAATGTTCAGCTGAAATGGACGAAAAAAAGTTTAAGCATTTTAAATAACTTTAAGGATAGCTACCAAAAAATAGACTTTAAATTGCTGAACAAAATTATTTATTTTGAACAGGTAAAGGAGGAACTGAAGAATTTGCCACCCAGTGAAGAGGAGATCCCCTTTCAGGAGGTTCAGAATTCCTGTCGCTTGAATCTCAAGAACCCCTTTCCACCTTTTCACAACTCTCAAAGCAAAACAATGCCATCTGTTTTTACCATCATATGTACAGTTACACTCTACATCATTTGCATCATTTTAACTGGACAGTGAATCCAGTCCAAGGTCATTCAGCTGCAAAGCCACTTCCAAGCAATTATGCAGAAGCGTGAGCTGGGGCAAAAAGCTTTAAACAATGTAATCCGTCAACAGTCAGCAGGGTGATAGACCGAGATAAATCAACCACCACCCCATACAAAATGGATGACTTAAATTATTCATCTCTAATTTCCACAATGCGGAAAAAAAACTGAGCGCAACTGTTTCTGCAAATGTATATTCGCTTGTTTATTCATTGCCCTGCTGACTAAACTGGATATTCCTACAGGTGGCCTAACAAATAGAGACTAGTGCAATAACTCCAACACCTCCACTAAGTACTCAATATCAGAAGTAAAATCTCTTGACAAGAACTAGTTCAGAGGTTAAAGATTTATGTTTTTCTTTACCAAGAATGCTGTGTGCTCATGTGACTCATGCTTGCATTCTGGTGTGCATGCCTATTCCACCTGCTTACTGCCATTTCTTTGATTAGTACTGTATTGCAAAAACTTTCAAAGGTTATAACAAACACACCTATTGTGCCAGTTGGACCAACACATTAGATCTTATTTCAGAAAAAAAACCTCCCCTTTCCCTGTGTTCTTTGTATTCCTGCTCCATGCACCCAATTCAAGAAGGAAAGCAGGCAGGTGACCAAGTCTAAGCCCTCTGACAAGGCTGCTCAGGGTGACTATTGGTAACTTGTCCTTTGATTTTCCCTTTCTGTGAGACCGTGCCTAGCCTCCATTCAGCACCATCCCATGGCTACAGGGCATTGATAGGGAACTCATTATGGGCCTGAGGGAACATAGAAGTCACACATAAGCTTGTATCCTGCCACTGTACTGTGCACTCTAATGTACTTCCACAATGTTGTACCACTTAAGCTGCTACTTCATGCGGGGAGCGGAAAGAGACGTACTCTGACCCAATACTGGCCACTGGACTAATAGCCACCATCAGTAACATTATGGTTTTCTTTGTTTAAGGATCAATAATCCATTTTGCAGACATGATCAGTGTTACCCTGCATAGAGGCACGGTTCAGCCAGCTTCAGCTTTGTAACTTGAGCTAGTTTACACTTTTGACTAAGCAGTAGCATAAAACCTTACAGATCTGCTGTAAAGTATTTATTAAATGAACAACAGTTGGGGAAAGTGCTGTGAATGCCTATTGCCCTTTCCTTCGCCCAGTCAGCATTTGCAAGCACACCTTAAAGCATTCATAAATCACAAAGTGCCACCAGATAACGATCTCATTTTATGAATGTACAATATTACTGTGTAGAGTAGTTACAAAGTGATATCCGTTCATGTGCAAATAATGAGAACATTTTACAGTATATTCTTCTATTATATGTAGTTGAATTTGCTGGTACCATTCGGGGTTGCTCCAGTTACAGTTTTTCATGCCCAACACAAAAGTCTGTTTCAACAGACAAGAACTCGCTCCTTATGAACAGAAACATGACCATATACGCAATACTGGGATAGATGGCAGCAGGCCAAACAAACTTTTTTTAACCGTTGAGGTATGCATGAGAAACGTTATAGGATCACACTCCTCATTTCTGCAGCTGATGGACAAATAGCTCTCTAAAAGACCATGGAGTAAAAATTGGACCTTGTGCCTGTTTTACGGGTGGAAAATGGGTGCAATGATGGCCAATTTTGGGGCCCAACGTTCTGCGCCCCAAGGACGCCAGAAAAAAGGCTGACCTGAAATTGGGTCAGGCCATTTTTCAGGTGTCCGTGGCGGCCACCAAAAACAGGCCTTGTTCCCTTTCCAGGCTAATGAGAGGCCTACGCCAGTTTTAGGACCCCTCTGGGAAATTGGTCTGTCCTGAGCAGAGCAGGTGTCGGGATTGCTCCGCTCAGCCTTTCTAGACGAGGATGTGGCCTAGTCAGTGAATAGTTTTTCAAAATTGACATGGAGCCAGGAGGAGCTGGCTCCACAGCGCTCCTGAAGGTTGCTGCCCTCGGTGATCAGAAAATTGTTTAAAGCCCTTCTTCCATTTCAAGGACAAAGTAGTACTGCAAGTTTGATAATCAGGGCCGCCTGTGCTGATTCAAAGGCCTGGTACATGAAATAGACTGTAAATCTGGGAAGATCACAGCCCGATGATCAGTCATCACCTGGTTGGACATTGAATAAGGTAAATGGAACTTTATACCAGGTAGCTGATTTCAATCATACATATTCCATCAAATATAATTAGACATCAAGGAAGTACAGGAACCCAAAGTTATAATATTTACATAGATATGAGCCATTGATGTTGGGAGTTCTGTTGCAAATACTATGCATATTCTATCGAGGTAGACCTTCCCAGTAGGCATTAACAATTTAAGGTGTCTACAATACTGCCACCGTAACCTCCTCCCGCCACCCCTCCACGAAAAAAATGATGATATTTAACAAGACAGACCTTCAGTTTGTCATATTTGGTCTGGCGCAAGAAACAAGCAATCTTTCAGCTTACCTAAAAAGAAAATATTTTTACCTCTCTGTTCCAAAACACAATTTCATGCTATTTGCATTGTTGCATTCAAAGCGGTAATGAACAAGGTTATATGTTGGCTGATGAAAACTGCAGAGTACAGACAAGAATTTGAATTACTTTTGCATTTCGATATTTACCAATGAGGTAATTTCAGTACTGCCATCTTCAAAATACATTTCACTTTCACATCAAAGGTGCTTTTGATTCAAATAATGTAGAATTCAATATTATTTGCCCGTTTGCCAATTACATAACAAAAAAGCAGAGTGCGTTAAATCTTATGCAGATGGATTTCCAGCTCTGCTGATCAATATTAAATCTATAAACTGACAGTCAAGAACTTTCCTTCATAAATAGTTCACTTACCTTTTAAAGTATTTCTTCATCAAAATTGTGCTGGGACCAGTCTTCATCCTCTGTCCTTATGAAATGCTCAGCTTTTGTTCAAATTTCTCTGCAGCTCTTTCAAGGGAGAAACAAAGTAAGATTTTACACCTAAGCTAACAGATCTACACGATACATCTCATCTCTATGACATTTGCAGAAAGTGCTGCTAAAAGGGGCCAAATACTGTACTGAGATATCTGCCAGTAACTCTCACTTTTCCTATCAGACAAGATTACTGAAAAGTGGACCCTAAATGGCTCAAAGAGTTACAATAATGGTAGAAGGAAAGTTTATAAAGTATAGTACGTCTCTTTTCCATTTATTCTTTGTAAGCTGATGTCTGCCATTTCATATATGCCTCTGTAAAATATATTCTAACAATAATGGATGTTTTGGCAAGTTGCTTTTTTGAAGAACTGTCAAGAGTTTGCACTCAAATCATTCTTTCAAAATAATGCTACAGAATATCAAATGTTATGGTGTGTGTGTTGTGGGGGCAGCGTGTGGGGGGGAGCGTGTGTGGGAGGGGGAGTGTGGGGGGGCGTGTGTGTGGGGGAGCGTGTGGGGGGCGTGTGTGGGGGGAGCGAGTGTGGGGGTTGTGTGTGGGGAGCATGTGGGGGGGAGCGTGTGGGGGACGTGTGTGGGGGGAGCGTGTGTGGGGGGGCGTGTGGGGGGGGCATGTGGGGGGGGCGTGTGTGGGGGCGTGTGTGGGGGGAGCGTGTGTGGGGGGGCGTGTGGGGGGGGCATGTGGGGGGGGCGTGTGTGGGGGGAGCGTGTGTGGGGGGAGCGTGTGTGGGGGGAGCGTGTGTGGGGGGAGCGTGGGGTGGGGGGAGCGTGGGGTGGGGGGAGCGTGGGGTGGGGGGAGCGTGGGGTGGGGGGAAGACTGGGGTGAGCATGTGTGGGGGGATCGTGTGTGGGGGGAGCGTGTGTGGGGGGAGCGTGTGTGGGGGGAGCGTGTGTGGGGGGGGGGAAGTGTGGGGGGCAGCATAGGGGGGAAGCGTGGGGGGGGGAGCGTGTGTGGGGGGGAGCGTGTGTGTGGCGTGGGGGGGGGAGCGTGTGTGGGGGAGGGGGGAGAGTGGGGGTGGTGGAGAGTGGTGGTGTGGGGAGAGTGGGGGTGTGGGGAGAGCGGGTGGAGGGAGCTTGTGTGGGTGGGAAGTGTGGGGGGAAGCGTGTGGGGGGAAACGTGTGGGGGGAAGCGTGTGGGGGGGAGCGTGTGGGGGGGGAAGCGTGGGGGGGAGAGTGGGGGTGGGGGAAAGTGGGGGTGTGAGGTGGGGAGAGTATGGGTGGGGGTGTGGGTGTGTGGAGTGGGGAGAGGGGGTGGGGGGAGAGTGGGGATTTGGGGGGGAAGAGTGGAGTTGGGGTGTGGAGTGGAGAGTGGGGGTGTGGGTTTGGGGGGGAGAGTGGGGATGTGGGGGGGAGTGGGGGGGGGGTTTGGGGGGAGAGTGGGGGTGTGGGTTTGGGGGGGAAGTGGGGATGTGGGGGGGGGGAGAGTGTGGGTGTGGGGGGGAGAGTGTGGGTGTGGGTGCGGGTGTTGGGGGGAGAGTGGGTGTGGAGGGGGAGAGTGGGGGTGTGTGGGGGGGAGGGTGGGTGGGGGTGTGTGGGTGGGGGTGTGTGGGGGGGAGGGTGGGCGGGGGTGTGTGGGGGGAGGGTGTGGAGAGTGGGCAGGGGCGTGTGGGGGGAGGGTGTGAGTGTGTGGGGCGGGGGGTTGGTCCGAGTGTAGGGTGTGTGTGTGTGTCCCTGTATCTCCCTGAAGACTTTGAACACGAGACCCAGAGATGAGATTTGAAATCAGTGATTCCATGCTGTGTGAACACTTCTGTTTTATAGAATTAATCACAAATAACTTGCCAAATATGCTAAACCTTTCATAATTATACTAAAGTGTACTTTACCACGTCAGAAATTTTGAAATCTCACTTAGCTAACAGCTTTATACATGACTTTGTAGAAAAATGGAGCTTATTCAACTAACACATAGAATCATAGAATAGTACAGCACAGAAGGAGGCCATTCAGCCCATCGAGTCTGCTTGTCTAGGCGTTTGACGCAAATTTATTCTGGTAAATCTTGCTTGAATGTCTTTGTTACTGATTTTTTTTAATTGATTATTGCAGTAGTGATTTGGATAATTTAAAAGTAAAACTGTAAAGTGAAGCCAAACCAAAACTACTTCATATTGAAAGGCAGCTTTGAACACAAACAATTCATAAAAAGATTCTCCAGCTGAACGTTAGTTCAGTTGCCATTTTATGTGCAAGTAAATATCTTAATCCCGCACAGCCAGTGGGGTAGGAGAGTCAGGATTATAGTTGTAGCCATATCTCTGACCTTTGGAACAGCGAGTGTGAGATTAATGAATTTATGATGAGAAGAAAGTAAATATTTTAAATGTACGGCAACATTATGCACTGCTGTGTTAGTGTGTTACATTGCAAATATGGAAAGAAAAGAACTTGCATTTACATAGTGCCATTCATGACCTCAAGACGTCTCAAAATGCTTCACAGCCAATTTAGTACTTTTGGGAAGTGTAGTCACTGTTGTATGGAAAACTTGCACATAGCAAGCTCCCACAAAAATTAAATAAATGACCAGATAATCTATTTTAGTGATATTGGTTGACAGATAAATGTTAACCAGGACACTGCTCTTCTTTAAATAGTGCCACGGAATTTTTTTTATGCCCACTTGAAAAAGCAGATGAAGCCTCAGTTTAATGTTTCATCTGAAAGATGCAAACTCCATCAGTGCAGCTGTACCTCATACTCCACTTATGTGTCAGCCGAGATTAGGTGCTCAAATCTCTGGAGTAGGGCTTGAACCCACAAACTTCTGACTCATGCGAAACTGAGGCAAGGCTGATCCTTGGGTATGGCTTGAAGTGTCATTAATGTCTTTGCATAAGTAGGATCATTGCTTACTTTGTAGATCAGCCATTTTATCATTCAGTTGTTCTGCTATGACTGCACAATGGCATTTCTCTATTCTCTGCTATGTTTGATGTTCTGTGATGTCAAAGAGAGAGGATATAGAGAAGAATGACTGGCAACTATGATAGAGGACTCTAAATTCTAAGAATGAGCATCATCTGAGTACATTGGGCCTATACTCTCTGGAGTTTATAAGAATGAGAGGTGATCTCATTGAAACATAAAAGATCTGAGGGGGATTGGCAGGATAAATGCTGCAAGATTGTTTCCCCTGGCTGGAGAGTCTAGAGCTAGGGGGCAAAGTCCCAGGATAAAGGGCTGGCCTTTTAACACTGAGATGAGGAGGGATTCCTTCACTCAGAGACTTGTGAATCTTTGGTGCAAGGGGGAGGGATTCAATTTCCTGGGACATTGGAACCGGTTCTGGGGGAGGTGGGACCAGTACAAACTGGATGGTTTGCACCTGGGCGGGACCGGGACCGATGTCCTAGGGGGAGTGTTTGCTAGTGCTGTTGAGGAGGGTTTAAACTAAAATGGCAGGGGGTTGGGAACCTGTGCAGGGAGACAGAGGAAAGGGAAGCAAGGATAGAAACAAAAGACAGGAAGGAGAAAAGCAAAAGTGGAAGGCAGAGAAATCAAGGGCTAGATTTTCGTGGAGCCATCAGGCGGGGTTTCAGGCGTGTGAGGGGGGGAAATCCTGAATTTGGGGGTCCCGACACCATCCCGCCCAAAACCCCGCCCCACGTAAGTTTCAGGGGCGGCGGGTACCCGCCCCGCATTGGGACCCGCCGAAACCAGGCGGGAAGGGATTAGTGCCAATTAACTGCCTGTTAACAGGTAGTTAACAGGCAGTTTTTAGCCTAATCCCTATTTTGAGGGGTTTCGTGTGGGTTTCCCGACGGCTCCAAACCATGCCAGGTTAGAGCAGGCGGGCCGTCGGGTTGAAGGAGTTGGAGGGGTCGCGATGTCAGTGCTCAGGTGAGTGATGGGTGCATGAGTGTAAAGGTAAGTGTGTTTGGTGTGTCTAAAGTGTGTAACGAACTTTTACTTACCTGTACTTACCTTAACAGCCTTTCTTCCTGTAGCCGTCGGGAGCGCATCACTCAGCCGGAACTGAAAGCTGAATGGCTGCGATCTGTCAAAAGTGACAGCCTTCAGCTTTGAGTGCCGGTGAGAGTTCTAACTGAGTCTGTGCAGAAGGACTCATGTTAGAACTCAGAGTGTCAGTGTTTCACAGCTTCAAACAGCTGTGAAATACTGATATTTCATCTGTCAAGAACTTTTGTCAGATGAAATTGCAGTCTGTGATGTCACCTGTTGCCGGGTGGCCCATAATTGGCCTGCTGAGCCTGCTGGGCGGGCTCAACAAGGTCAATCAAGGGAAAATCACGCGGATTGGCCGGACGTCGAAGTAAGCGGGTCAAAACCCCGAAAGGGGAAGTCCCGCCTTCTTCCCGACAGGTTCGGGAAAATCTACCCCCAAGTGTGTAAATCAAACAGGGCTACAGTAAATAATAATTCTAAAAGGACTAAGAGTGTTAAAAAAACAAGCCTGAAGGCTTTGTGTCTTAATGCGAGGAGCATTCGTAATAAGGTGGATGAATTAGCTGCGCAAATAGATGTAAACGGATATGATGTAATTGGAATTATGGAGACATGGCTCCAGGGTGACCAAGGCTGGGAATTCAACATCCAGGGGTATTCAATATTCAGGAAGGACAGGCAAAAAGGAAAAGGAGGTGGGGTAGCATTGCTGGTTAAAGAGATTAACACATTAGAAAGGAAGGATATTAGCTCTGATGATGTGGAATCTGTATGGGTAGAGCTGAGAAATACCAAGGGGCAGAAAACGTTAGTGGGAGTTGTATACAGACCCCCAAACACTAATGCTGAGGTTGGGGATGGCATTAAATGGGAAATTAGAGATGCGTGCAATAAGGGCACAGCAGTTATCATGGGTGACTTGAATCTACATATAGATTGGGCTAACCAAATTAGTAACAATACTGTGGAGGAGGAATTCCTAGAGTGTATACGGGAGGGTTTCCTGGACCAGTATGTCGAGGAACCAACTAGAGATCAGGCCATCTTAGACTGGGTATTATGTAATGAGAAAAGATTAATTAGCAATCTTGTTCTGCGAGGCCCCTTGGGGAGGAGCGATCATAATATGATAGAATTCTTCATTAAAAAAAGAGTGAAGTAGTTGACTCAGAGACTAGGATACTGAATTTAAATAAAGGAAACTACGATGGTATGAGGAGCAAGTTGGCTAGGATGGATTGGGGGAATGTTACTTAAAGGGTTGATAGTGGATAGGCAATGGCAAACATTTAAAGGTCGCATGGATGAACTACAGAATTTGTTCATCCCGGTTTGGCATAAAAATAAAACAAAAAGGTGACTCAACCGTGGCTAACAAGGGGAATTAGGGATAGCATAAGATCCAAGGAGAGGACATATAATTTGGCCAGAAAAAGCAGCAAAACTGAGGCTTGGGAGCAGTTTAGGATTCAGCAAAGGAGGACAAAGGGAGTAATTAAGAGGGGGAAAATAGAATATGAGAGTAAGCTTGCAGGTAGCATAAAAACTGACTGTAAAAGCTTCTATAGATATGTGAAGAGAAAAAGATTGGTGAAGTCAAGCATAGGTCCCTTGCAGTCAGAATCAGGGGAATTTATAATGGGGAACAAAGAAATGGCAGACCAATTAAATACATACTTTGGTTCTGTCTTCACAAAGGAGGACACAAATAACCTTCCAGAGATTTCGGGGAACATAGGGTCTAATGAGGGGGAGGAATTGAATGAAATCAATATTTGTAGGGAAATGGTGTTAGGGAAATTGATGGGATTGAAGGCCGACAAATCCCCAGGGCCTGATAATCTACATCCTAGGGTACTTAAGGAAGTGGCCCGAGAAATAGTAGATGCATTGCTGGTCATCTTCCAAAATTCTATAGACTCTGGAATAGTTCACATGGATTGGAGGGTAGCTAATGTAACCCCACTATTTAAAAATGGTGGTAGAGAGAAAACAGGGAATTATAGACCGGTAAGCCTGACATCGGTAGTGGGGAAAATGCTAGAGTCCATTATAAAAGATGTAATAACAGAGCACTTGGAAAACAGTGACAGGATCGGACAAAGTCAACATGGATTTACAAAAGGTAAATCATGCTTGACTAATCTACTGGAATTTTTTGAGGATGTAACTGGTAAAATAGATAAGGGAGAACCAGTGGATGTGGTGTATTTGGACTTTCAGAAGGCTTTCGATAAGGTCCCGCATAAGAGATTGGCGTGCAAAGTTAAAGCACATGGGATTGGGGGTAAGGTACTGACTTGGATAGAGAGCTGGTTGGCAGACAGGAAGCAAAGAGTTGGAATAAACCGTTTTTTTCCCCGAGTGGCAGGCAGTGACTAGTGGGGTACTGCAGGGATTGGTGCTAGGACGCCAGCTATTCACAATATATATTAATGATCTAGACGAGGGAACTAGATGTAATATCTCCAAGTTTGCAGACAAAGCTGGGTGGGCATGTGTGCTGTGAGTAGGTTGCAGAGAAACTCCAGTGTGATTTGGACAGGTTGGGTGATTGGGCAGATGCATGGCAGATGCAGTATAATGTGGATAAATGCGAGGTTATCCACTTTGGTGGCAAAAACAGGAAGGCAGATTATTATCTGAACGGCAAGAGATTGGGAAAAGGGGAAGTGCAACGAGACCTGGGTGTCCTTGTGCACCAGTCGCTGAAGGTAAGCATGCAAGTGCAGCAGGCGGTTAGGAAGGCAAATGGTATGTTGGCCTTCATAGGGAGAGTTTTCGAGTACAGGAGCAAGGATATCTTGCTATAGTTGTACAGGGCCTTGGTGAGACCACACCTTGAGTATTGTGTGCAGTTTTGGTTGCCTTATCCGAGGAAGGATGTTCTTGCCATGGAGAGAGTGCAGCGAAGATTCACCAGACTGATACCTGGGATGGCAGGAATGATGTATGAAGAGAGATTGAGTCGATTAGGCTTATATTCGCTAGAGTTTAGAAGAATGAGAGGGGATCTCATTGAAACTTATAAAATTCTAACAGGACTAGACAGACTAGATGCAGGAAGGATGTTCCCAATGGTGGGGGAGTCCAGAACCAGGGGTCACAGTCTAAGGGGTAAGCCATTTAGGACTGAGATGAGGAATTTCTTCACCCAGAGAGTTGTGAACCTGTGGAATTCTCTACCACAGAAGGCAGTTGAGGCCAACTTATTAAATATATTCAAGAAGGAGTTAGATATATTTCTTAAGGCTAAAGGGATCAAGGGATATGGGGAGAAAGCAGGGACAGGGTACTGAATTTGGATGATCAGCCATGATCTCATTAAATGGCGGAACAGGCTCGAGGGGCCGAATGGCCTACTCCTGCTCCTATCTTCTATGTTTCTGATTCTATGAATGCTCTGTCCCAAAGTGCTTAGTCATTGAGTATATTCAAGGATGATAGAGATAGATTTTTGGACTCCAGAGGAATCAAGGGATATGGGGATAGGGCGCGTAAGTGGAGTTGAGGTCGAAGATCAGCCATGATCTTATTGAATGGTGGAGCAGGCTCAAGGGGCCGAATGGCCTACTCCTACCCCTGAGAGGCAAGAGCTCTACTTGTCAAAAATAATCAGCCATGGACAACTAAAGAAGTAAGGGACAGCATAAAACTAAAAGTAAAAGCATACTAAAATGCAAAAAAAGCACAGATCCTGGCGAATGGGAACGATACAAAGAACAGCAAAGGGTCACAAAACAGATAGTAAGAGCTACAAAAAGGGAGTTGGAAAAGAAACTTGCAAGGGATATCAAAATCAATACAAAGAATTTTTACAATTACATTAGGAAAAAGAGGGCAGTCAGGAGCAATGTTGGCCCCTTTAAAACTGAAAGCGGTGATATTGCCAATGATATTAAGGAAATGGTGGACACGTTGAATAATTACTTTGTCAATATTTACAGTATGCCGGAAATCCCAAGGAAACTAATATTGAATCGGGGACAGGGACTCAATAAAATTAACATAAGTAAAATAACAGTAATGAAGAAAATAATGGCACTAAAGAGTGGCAAATCCCCAGGACCAGATGGTTTCCATCCCAGGGTTTTAAAGGAAGTAGGTGAGTACATTGCAGATGCCCTAACTATAATCTTCCCAAATTCTCTCGATTCAGGAACCGTTCCTTTAGATTGGAAAATTGTGTATGTCACTCCGCTATTTAAGAATGGCGAGAGGAGGAAACCAGGAAATTATAGACCAGTTAGCCTAACATCTGTTGGCGGGAAATTGCTATAGTCTATAATTAAGGATAGGGTGATTGAACACCTTGAGAATTCTCAGTTGATCAGAGAGAACCAGCATGGATTTGTGAAAGTTAGGCCATGCCTGACAAACCTGATTGAATTTTTTGAAGAGGTGACTAAAGTAGTGAACGGGAATTTCTATGGATGTTATTTATATGGACTTCCAAAAGGCATTTGATAAAGTCCCACATAAGTGATTGTTAACTAAGGTAGAAGCCCATGGATTTGAGGGCAAATTATTGACCTGGTTAGGAAATTGGCTGAGCAGCAGGAGACAGAGAGTAGGGATAATCGGTAATAACAACAGAAAATGCTGGAAAAACTCAGCAGGCCAGGCAACATCCATGGAGAGAGAAATAGAGTCAAAGTTTCAGGGCGAAACCCTTTGTCTAGACTGGAAAAGCACAGGAAATGAAACAGATTAAAAGGCCAGTTTGGGGGCTGGGAGAGAACAAAAGAGAAGTGAAGAGACATTAAGAAGTATTCAAAACGAGACGAGGTGTTGATAGGACTAGTAGAGACAAAAGACGGCTCTAGATTAGATGTGAAATGCGCTGGCAGAATGGGAGAGAAAAAAAGGGGGGGAGGGCCAAAACAAAGATGTGGATAAAAAATATAAGTAAAAATGTAATGGGGGCCGAGGTTATGATCTGAAATTGTTGAACTCGATATTGAGTCCGGAAGGCTGTAAATTGCCTACGCTGAGCTTCCGTGGAACAATGCAAGAGCCCGAGTATGGTGAGGTCTGAGTGGGAATGGGGCGATGAATTAAAATGACAGGCCACCGGAAGCTCGGGGTCATCCTTACGGACTGAACGGAGGTGTTCCACAAAGCGGTCACCCAATCTGCGTTTGGTCTCCCCAATGTAGAGGAGAGCACATCATGAGCAGCGAATACAGTATACTAGATTGCAAGAAGTACAAGTAAATCGCAGTTTCACCTGGAAGGGGTGTTTGGGGCCCTGGACAGTGGAAAGGAGGGAGGTATAAGGGCAGGTGTTGCATCTCCTGTGCTTGCACGGGAAGGTGCCGGGCGAAGGGGAAGGGGTGCTGGGGGTGATAGAGAAGTTGACTAGGGTGTCTCGGAGGGAACGGTCCCTATGGAATGCTGAAAGGGGAGGGGAGAGGAAGATGAGTTTGGTGGTGGGATCATGTTGGAGGTGGCAGAAATGGCAGAGGATGATCCGTTGAATGTGAAGGCTGGTGGGGTGAAAGGTGAGCATAAGGGGAACCCTATCGTGGTTCCGGGAGGGAGGGGAGGGGCAGGGGTGAAGGCAGAAGTGCGGGAGATAGAACGGACACAGTCGAGGGCTGTGTCAGCTACGGTAGAGGGGAATCCTCGGTTGAGGAAAAAGGAAGACATGTCAGAAGCACTGGTGTGGAAGGTGGCATCGTCGGAGCAGATGCGGCGGAGACGGAGAAACTGGGAGAATGGAATAGAGTCCTTACAGGAGGCGGGGTGGGAGGAAGTGTAGTCCAGGTAGCTGTGGGAGTCAGTGGGCTTGTCGTGAATGTTGGTCAATAACCTATCCCCAGAGATGGAGATGGAGAAGTCGAGGGAGGGAAGTGAAGAGTCGGTAATGGACCATGTGAAGGTGAGGGAAGGGTGGAAATTGGAGGCAAAGTGAATGAAATTGTCTAGTTTAGGGCGAGAGCAGGAAACGGCACCGATTGGTATGTTGGCCTTCGTAGCAAGAGGGTTCGAGTACAAGAACAAGGATGTCCTGCTGCAGTTGTACAGAGCCTTGGTGAGACCACACCTTGAGTATTGTGTGCAGTTTTGGTCGCCTTACCTGAGGAAGGACGTTCTTGCCATGGAAGGAGTGCAGCGAAGATTCACCAGGCTGATGGCAGGAATGACGTATGAGGAGAGATTGTGTCGATTGGGCTTATACTCACTGGAGTTTAGAAGATTGAGAGGGGATCTCATCGAAACCTATAAAATTCTGTCAGGCCTGGACAGACTAGATGCAGGAAGGATGTTTCTGATGGCCGGGGAGTCCAGAACCAGGGGTCATAGTCTAAGGATAAGGGGTAAGCCATTTAGGACTGAAATGAGGAGGAATTTCTTCACCCAGAGATTGGTGAACCTGTGGAATTCTCTGCCACAGCGGGCGGTGGAGGCCAGTTCATTAAATATATTCAAGAAAGAGTTGGATATATTTCTTAAGGCTAAAGGGATCAAGGGATATGGGGAGAAGGCAGGGACCGGGTACTGAATTTGGATGATCAGCCATGATCTCATTGAATGGCGGAGCATATCGAAGGGCCGAATGGCCTACTCCTGCTCCTATCTTCTAAGTTTCTATACAGTCATCAATGTACCGGAAAAAGAGGTGAGGGAGGGGACCCGAGTAGGACTGGAACAAAGAGTGTTCTACATATCCCACGAAAAAGCAGGCATAGTTAGGACCCATGCGGGTACCCATAGCAACACCTTTGATTTGGAGGAAATGAGTGGAGTCAAAGGAGAAGTTGTTCAATGTGAGAACAAGTTCAGCCAGGCGGAGGAGGGTAGTGGTGGATGGAGACTGTTCGGGCCTCTGTTCAAGGAAGAAGCGGAGCGCCCTCAGGCCATTCTGGTGGGGGATGGAGGTGTAGAGGGATTGTACATCCATGGTGAAAAGGAGGCGGTTGGGGCCAGGAAAATGGAAACTGTTAAAGTGGCGGAGGGCATCGGAAGAGTCACGGATGTAGGTGGGAGGAGACTGGACAAGGGGAGAAAAAATAGTTGAGACAGGAAGAGATAAGTTCCGTGGGGCAAGAACAGGCTGAAACGATGGGTCTACCAGGGCAGTCCTGTTTGTGGATCTTGGGAAGGAGGTAGAAGCGGGCTGTGCGGGGTTGGGGAACTGTGAGGTTGGTGGCCGCAGGGGGAAGATCTCCAGAGGAGATGAGGTCAGTGACAGTCTTGGAAACGGTGGTTTGATGTTCGGTAGTGGGGTCATGGTCCAGGTGTAGGTAGGAGGAGGTGTCGGAGAGTTGGCGTTCAGCTTCCGCTAGGTAGAGGTCGGTTCGCCAAACAACAACAGCACCACCCTTGTCAGCAGGTTTAATGATAATGTGAGGGTTGGCTCTGAGAGAATGGAGTGCTGCAAGTTCAGAGGGAGGTAGGTTGGAGTGAGTGAGGGGAGCAGAGAAATGGAGACGGCCGATGTCACGGCGGCAGTTAGCGATGAAAAGATCTAGAGAGGGTAAGAGGCCAGGTAGAACGGGAATTCTGAAAGCGGGAAAAACGGTCAGCCATGCGGGGGGAAGACTCCTGGTCAGAGAAGTGGGCACGGAGACGAAGGCGGCGGAAAAAGAGCTCAACATCGTGCCAAGCTCAAAATTCATTGAGGTGGGGGTGTAAGGGGATGAAGCTCAGGCCTTTGCTGAGGACTGATCATTCAGGGTCAGAGAGGGGAAGGTCAGAGGGGATAGTGAAGACGCAGCAGGGGGTGAGATTGGGAGAAGGGGTGTCAGAGGAAAGTGAAGGGGAAGGAGGTTTGGGGGGGGGGGGGGGCGTTGGTGTTCAAGAATTGATGAAGCTTGCGATCCTTGACATCAGAAAGGAAGAAAAAAAGTTTTTGTTGAAGCATCAGATGTGTCGAAGGATGATATGGAACTGTGGACCCGGGCAGCTTTGAGATAGAGTGCGTCGGTGCTGCTGAAGAGAGAGGTCGAGAGTGTTCATGTGGCGCCGCATGGCGTTGAGCGTGGATCTCAAGATGCGGCGAGAGCAGTAGTTCGAGAAACGATGAATATCTTGGAGATATCTGTATTCCTGGGTGGATAATGGGTAGGTACTCAAATTGGCAGAATGTGACTAGGGGTGTCCTGCAGGGATCTGTGTTGGAGCCTCAACTATTCACAGTGTTTATTAATGACTTGGATGATGGCATAGAAAGTCATATATCCAAATTTGTCAATGACACAAAGATAAGCGGCATTATAGGCAGTGTAGATGAAAGCATAAAATTACAAAGGGATAGCGACAGACTAAGTGAATGGGCAAAACTGTGGCAAATGGATTTCAATGTAAACAAATGTGAGGTCATCCACTTTGAACCTAAAAAGGATAGAACAGGATACTTTCTAAATGGTGAAAAGCTAAAAACAGTGGAAGTCCAAAGAGACTTGGGGGTTCAGGTACACAGATAATTAAAAAAAGAAAAACGCTTGCATTTGTGTAGCGCCTTTCATGACTACCGGACGTCCCAAAGCGCTTTACAGTCAATGAAGTACTTTTGAAGTGGAGTCACTGTTGTAATGTGGCAGCCAATTAGCAAGCTGCCACAAACAGCAATGTGATAATGACCAGATAATCTGTTTTTGTTATGTTGGTTGAGGGATAAATATTGGCCAGGACACCGGGGATAAGTCCCCTGCTTGTCATTGAAATAGTGCCATGGGATCTTTTACATCCACCTGAGAGAGCAGACAGGGCCTCGGTTTACCGTCTCATCTGAAAGACGGCATCTCCGACAGTGCAGCACTCCCTCAGCACTGCACTGGAGTGTCAGCCATGATTTTTTGCTCAAGTCTCTGGAGTGGGACTTGAACCCACAACCTTCTGACTCAGAGGCAAGAGTGCTACCAACTAAGCCACAGCTGACACTAAATGTCATGGACAGGTACAGAAAACAATCAAAAAGGCTAATGGAATGCTGGCCTTTATATCTAGCAGACGAGAATACAAGGGGGTAGAAGTTATGCTGCAGTAATGCAATAAATACCCTGGTTAGACCACACCTGGAGTACTCTGAGCAGTTCTGGGCACCACACCTTACGAAGGATATATTGGCCTTGGAGGGAGTGCAGCCCAGGTTTACCAGAATGATACCCCGACTTCAAGGGTTAAGTTACAAGGAGAGATTGCACAAATTAGGGTTGTATTCCCTAGAATTTAGAAGGTTAAAGAGTGATCTGATCGAAGTTTTCAAAATATTAAGGGGAACAGATAGGGTAGAGAGAAGCTATTTGCACTGGTTGGGGATTCTAGGACTAGGAGGCATAGTCTAAAAATTAGAGCCAGATCTTTCAGGAGTGAAATTAGGAAACGCTTCTAAACACAGGGTGGTAGAAGTTTGGAACTCTCTTCTGCAAATGGCAATTAATGTTAGATCAATTGTTAACTTTAAATCTGAGATTGATAGCTTTTTGTTAACCAGAGATATTAAGGGATATGGGCCAACGGCAGGTATATGTAGTTAGATCGCAGATCAGCCATGATCTCATTGAATGTCGGAACATAATCGAAGGGCTGAATGGCCTACTCCTGTTCCTAATTTTTAGCTTCTTATCTGCAAGCACCAAATTGCTTCCACATGGTCAATGATGACACCTAATTCTCCATCTTTAATTCCAAGGGTGTGGCTATATTTTCTGTAAACATTGAAGACAAGTCTGGATGAGTCAAAATTTTCTTCAGCTCAATATTGCCAAAACTAAAACCATTCTTTTCGATTCTCACCAGCACCTTTATGCTTCTAGGTCTATCCCCTTCCCTCTACTTGTGTTCTCAGGCAAATTTCAGAGGTGAAATAACCTAAGGCACCCTGTTCAACCCCAAGCTGAGCTTTTTACCAGTCTGTTGTCATGACAGTTTTCTTCTGCCAGGGCATTGCTCTTATGTTCTTACATCTCACTAGTACTACTACTATAATCCTAATCTATGCCTTTCTTACCTCGAGGATTGACTTCACATTCTCCCCCATCTCCTGAAGTTCATAACTCCATATTTCACATCCTCCTTTACATTCAGGACACACATGCTTGCCAAGCTCAGTAACCTCCCTGTGGCTCAACAAATCAATTTCAAAATCCTAACCTTGTCTTCAAAACCCCCAATTACTTTTCTCCCCCTATTTTGACTGTCATCTCCCAACCATAATTCCCTATGCAGACCTTCCACTTCTCTGCCACTGGATTACAGATTGCTGCCGCCTTCACCATCAAAGGATTTTCTTTCCCATCACTGCATCCTCGCTCGCTACAAATCTATCCCCAAACCACTTTGCTTATTTACTCCCAATCATCAAAAGCCTTTTAAAAATACCTTTTCTTTGGCTGTGCTTTGTCTATTTCCCCTTTTCCTGCTTAGGGTTGACCTTTCCATTTTAAATGCACTAGACATTTCTTTTCCATGAGAAGCACTATGTAAAGACAAGTTGCATTGTTAACTATTTACCAGCGGTAATTTGATAAAATGAGGCAAATAAAACTGATTCAAGTAAATGTTTATATAACCAATAATTTAATGCACATAAGTGGGATTCACAATAAACTTTGATCAGTTAATTATGGCTTTCAAAAGATTTATATTTTGTTCAGTAATCAAATGTTAAGGGCATTTTGTATATATTTTTTTTAAAGTACCTGAACAGTTTAAAGAGGTTTGTAAGAATTCCAAGTGAAATGCTCCAATCTACACAAGCTTAAATACACATTTAAATATTTTGCACCTAGTTCTTCATTGAAGCAAACTAATCACTGAGTGTTAGATTTAACCATGTGACCAAGTGTGAAATGATTGGTACCATTCCAACTGGATATGATGAGAGATTCCAAGGAATCCAAACAGAGAAGTCTGCCATTGTAGTGAAAGGTCATCAACACTTATGGCAGCCACTCTATTTATGAAGGACTCTTCAGCATCTAAAGGTAGATCATTTGTGCATGTACATTTTCTCCATTTGAATCCCTGAAAATTGAACAATATTCTGAACAGACTTTTATAATCCTAGGTCTAACTAATATATTTTACATGCAGCATTGTTAGATCTTCGTACATCTCATTATTTCATGCATTAGAGTCATATGACCCAGTGGAAATTTAACTGATCAGCATTTACCCAGATTTCACGTTTTACGTTAAAGGAGCTATATAAATATAAGTTGTTGTTGTTTCAACATCTACCCAAACTTCTATTTTGAACAAATTTATGAGTTTAAATCCAGTGTTCTGATATGTACCATATCTTTAACAAGTTTAATTCCCACTAGAAAGCAAAAATTTGACAATAATTGGAGGGAATCTTTGCTCTTCATGACAGAAGGCCATAAGAAGCATGAAGAATCTCTCAATTGTCAAACCATTATCAAAAGATAGTCAGGCATACTGGTAACACTTGGTAAATATGCTGAGTGCCAACAAATCAGTGGAAGGATTTGGAATGATGAACCAATGATAAATCCCTGACGTAGTCCACGATGAGGCTCTTGTATTATGAAATTTAAGTGAACACTTTTGAAATTGGCCACAGGGAGCCAGCCTCTCAACTGTAGTGACAATCAGAGGATGCAACTATTTTGTACTTCTTTCTCCCCCAGGATGAAAGAGCACATCCTTCAGTTCCAGAATCAGCTGCAAATTTCCCTATGCTTTTGGGGAACACAAAGTAATGGGAATTAAAAACTTTGATTTTTTGGTTTGATGGAACTCTTTCCCTTGTACCAACTAGAGGTAATATTTGCATGTTGGGTAAAAAGCCCTTGGCACTCACACCCTCTGTCTCAAGAAAACTACTCCTTGAATCAAAATTACATGTTGGAATCTCAGGAGATCTTGTGAAATGAATCCCCTCACTTTGGTTCTCCTTTCCCATATATCCAATGTTATTTGAGTCCATTCACTCAAATTGCCAAATGTTGCTACCCAGTGGAGGTCGAACATAATGGCTACCAGTGACTCATACTCACTAGTTTGAGGAAGAGGAGGATGAGGATGGTGGGGCAAAATTAGTATTGATATTTTTATTATTCGTTCCTGGAATGTGAGCATCACTGGCAAGGCCAACATTTATTGCCCATCCCTTATTACCCTTGAGAAGGTGGTGGTGAACTGCCTTCTTGAACCGCAGCGGTCCGTGTGGTGAAGATACTCCCAAAGTGACTTTGCCATAGTGGTTTGGTACAACGGAGTAGCTTGCTAGGCCATTGCTAGGTCAGAGGGCAGTTAAGAGGTCAACCTCATTGCTGTGGGTCCGGAGTCACATATAGGCCAGGCAGGGTGAGGATGGCAGATTTCCTTCCCGTAAAAAACAAATGGATTTTTGCAACAATCCTGTAGTTACATGGTCACCATTACTGATACTAGCTTTATAAAAAAAAATTCCATATTCATTTAATTAACTGAATTTAAATTCCCCAGCTGCCATGGATTTCTAGTCCAACAATGTGTGTGATATTGTTGCTATCACAGAGACATGGTTGAGGGAGGGGCAGGACTGGCAGCTCAATATTCCGGGGTATAGAATCTTCAGGCGAGACAGAGTGGAGTGTAAAAGAGGGGGTGTTGCAATATTAATCAAGGAGTCAATTACTGCTGTAAGGAGGGATGATATCTTAGCTGGATCCTCTAATGAGGCCATATGGGTAAAACTTAAAAACAAAAAGGGGGCAAGGGGTAGAACTTAAAAACAAAAAGGGGACAAGCACTTTGCTGGGAGTGTACTATAGGCCCCCAAACAGTCAGGAGGAGATAGAGGAACAGATATGTAGGCAAATCTCAGAGAAGTGTAGAAATAATAAGGTAATAATAAAAGGGGATTTCAACTTCCCCAACATTAACTGGGATAGTCAGAGTGTGAAAGGCTTAGAGGGTGCGGAATTCTTAAAGTGCATCCAGGAGAGCTTTTTGAGCAGGCATGTAGAAAGTCCTACAAGAGAGGGGGCGGTACTGGACCTAATTCTAGGGAATGTAGCCGGGCAAGTGGTGGAAGTGTCAGTAGGAGAGCATTTTGGTGACAGTGACCATAATTCAGTGAGATTTAAGGTAGTCGTGGAAAAAGACAAAGATGGACTGGAAATAAAGCTTTTAAATTGGGGGGGGGGGGGGGCGAAGGCTGATTTGAATATGATAAGGCAGGATCTGGCCAAAGTGGACTGGGATCAGCTATTTGTAGGAAAATCCACATCAGAGCAGTGGGAGACATTCAGAAAGGAAATAGAGAGAGCACAGCGCCAACATGTTCCCGTAAAGGTCAAGGGTGGGACCAACAATCCAGGGAACCCTGGATGTCAAGGGATATACAAGAATAGATTAGGAAAAAAAGGAAGGCTTTTAGCAGATACAAAGGACTTAGAACAGTGGAAGCCCTAGAGGAATATAGAAAGTGCAAGGGTGCACTTAAAAAAGAAATTAGGAGAGCGAAGAGGGCATGAAAAAACACTGGCAGGCAACATAAAGGAAAATCCCAAGGTGTTTTATAAGTATACTAGCTGGGGGTGCCCGGCGATGCCGAGGCTTTTTCGAGGGCATGTTGTTGTTGGAAGAGAGAGAGAGAGAGAGCGAGCGGGGGGGAAGAGAGAGAGCGAGCGGGGGGGGAAGAGAGAGAGCGAGCGGGGGGGGAAGAGAGAGCGAGCGGGGGGGGAAGAGAGAGCGCGACGGGGGGGAAGAGAGAGAGCGACGGGGGGAAGAGAGAGAGCGACGGGGGGAAGAGAGAGAGCGAGCGGGGGGGAAGAGAGAGAGCGAGCGGGGGGGAAGAGAGAGAGCGACGGAGGGAAGAGAGAGAGCGACGGGGGGGAAGAGAGAGAGCGACGGGGGGGAAGAGAGAGAGCGACGGGGGGGAAGAGAGAGAGCGACGGGGGGGAAGAGAGAGAGCGACGGGGGGGAAGAGAGAGAGCGACGGGGGGGAAGAGAGAGAGCGACGGGGGGGAAGAGAGAGAGCGACGGGGGGAAGAGAGAGAGCGACGGGGGGGAAGAGAGAGAGCGACGGGGGGGAAGAGAGAGAGCGACGGGGGGGAAGAGAGAGAGCGACGGGGGGGAAGAGAGAGAGCGACGGGGGGGAAGAGAGAGAGCGACGGGGGGGAAGAGAGAGAGCGACGGGGGGGAAGAGAGAGAGCGACGGGGGGGAAGAGAGAGAGCGACGGGGGGGAAGAGAGAGAGCGACGGGGGGGAAGAGAGAGAGCGACGGGGGGGGAAGAGAGAGAGCGACGGGGGGGAAGAGAGAGAGCGACGGGGGGGAAGAGAGAGAGCGACGGGGGGGAAGAGAGAGAGCGACGGGGGGGAAGAGAGAGAGCGACGGGGGGGAAGAGAGAGAGCGACGGGGGGGAAGAGAGAGAGCGACGGGGGGGAAGAGAGAGAGCGACGGGGGGGAAGAGAGAGAGCGACGGGGGGGGAAGAGAGAGAGCGACGGGGGGGAAGAGAGAGAGCGACGGGGGGGAAGAGAGAGAGCGACGGGGGGGAAGAGAGAGAGCGACGGGGGGGAAGAGAGAGAGCGACGGGGGGGAAGAGAGAGAGCGACGGTGGGGAAGAGAGAGAGCGACGGGGGGGAAGAGAGAGAGCGACGGGGGGGAAGAGAGAGCGCGACGGGGGGGAAGAGAGCGCGCGACGGGGGGGGAAGAGAGAGCGCGACGGGGGGGAAGAGAGAGCGCGACGGGGGGAAGAGAGAGCGACGGGGGGAAGAGAGAGAGCGACGGGGGGGAAGAGAGAGAGCGACGGGGGGGAAGAGAGAGAGCGACGGGGGGGAAGAGAGAGAGCGACGGGGGGGAAGAGAGAGAGCGACGGGGGGGAAGAGAGAGAGCGACGGGGGGGAAGAGAGAGAGCGACGGGGGGGAAGAGAGAGAGCGACGGGGGGGAAGAGAGAGAGCGACGGGGGGGAAGAGAGAGAGCGACGGGGGGAAGAGAGAGAGCGACGGGGGGGAAGAGAGAGAGCGACGGGGGGAAGAGAGAGAGCGACGGGGGGGAAGAGAGAGAGCGACGGGGGGAAGAGAGAGCGCGACGGGGGGGAAGAGAGAGAGCGACGGGGGGAAGAGAGAGAGCGACGGGGGGAAGAGAGAGAGCGACGGGGGGAAGAGAGAGAGCGACGGGGGGAAGAGAGAGAGCGACGGGGGGAAGAGAGAGAGCGACGGGGGGAAGAGAGAGAGCGACGGGGGAAGAGAGAGAGCGACGGGGGGAAGAGAGAGAGCGACGGGGGGAAGAGAGAGAGCGACGGGGGGAAGAGAGAGAGCGACGGGGGGAAGAGAGAGAGCGACGGGGGGAGAGAGAGAGAGAGCGACGGGGGGAAGAGAGAGAGCGACGGGGGGAAGAGAGAGAGCGACGGGGGGAAGAGAGAGAGCGACGGGGGGAAGAGAGAGAGCGACGGGGGGAAGAGAGAGAGCGACGGGGGGAAGAGAGAGAGCGACGGGGGGAAGAGAGAGAGCGACGGGGGGAAGAGAGAGAGCGACGGGGGGAAGAGAGAGAGCGACGGGGGGAAGAGAGAGAGCGACGGGGGAGAGAGAGAGCCGAGAGAGAGCGACGGGGGGAGAGAGAGAGCGACGGGGGGAGAGAGAGAGAGCGACGGGGGGAAGAGAGAGAGCGACGGGGGGAAGAGAGAGAGCGACGGGGGGAAGAGAGAGAGCGACGGGGGGAAGAGAGAGCGACGGGGGGAAGAGAGAGCGACGGGGGGAAGAGAGAGCGCGACGGGGGGAAGAGAGAGCGCGACGGGGGGAAGAGAGAGCGCGACGGGGGGAAGAGAGAGCGCGACGGGGGGAAGAGAGAGCGCGACGGGGGGAAGAGAGAGCGCGACGGGGGGAAGAGAGAGCGCGACGGGGGGAAGAGAGAGCGCGACGGGGGGAAGAGAGAGCGCGACGGGGGGAAGAGAGAGCGCGACGGGGGGAAGAGAGAGCGCGACGGGGGGAAGAGAGAGCGCGACGGGGGGAAGAGAGAGCGCGACGGGGGGAAGAGAGAGCGCGACGGGGGGAAGAGAGAGCGCGACGGGGGGAAGAGAGAGCGCGACGGGGGGGAAGAGAGAGCGCGACGGGGGGAAGAGAGAGCGCGACGGGGGGAAGAGAGAGCGCGACGGGGGGAAGAGAGAGCGCGACGGGGGGAAGAGAGAGCGCGACGGGGGGAAGAGAGAGCGCGACGGGGGGAAGAGAGAGCGCGACGGGGGGAAGAGAGAGCGCGACGGGGGGAAGAGAGAGCGCGACGGGGGGAAGAGAGAGCGCGACGGGGGGAAGAGAGAGCGCGACGGGGGGAAGAGAGAGCGCGACGGGGGGAAGAGAGAGCGCGACGGGGGGAAGAGAGAGCGCGACGGGGGGAAGAGAGAGCGCGACGGGGGAAGAGAGAGCGCGACGGGGGAAGAGAGCGGGGGAAGAGAGAGCGCGACGGGGGGAAGAGAGAGCGCGACGGGGGGAAGAGAGAGCGCGACGGGGGGAAGAAGAGAGAGCGCGACGGGGGGAAGAGAGAGCGCGACGGGGGGAAGAGAGAGCGCGACGGGGGGAAGAGAGAGCGCGACGGGGGGAAGAGAGAGCGCGACGGGGGGAAGAGAGAGCGCGACGGGGGGAAGAGAGAGCGCGACGGGGGGAAGAGAGAGCGCGACGGGGGGAAGAGAGAGCGCGACGGGGGGAAGAGAGAGCGCGACGGGGGGAAGAGAGAGCGCGACGGGGGGAAGAGAGAGCGCGACGGGGGAAGAGAGAGCGCGACGGGGGGAAGAGAGAGCGCGACGGGGGGAAGAGAGAGCGCGACGGGGAGGGAAGAGAGAGCGCGACGGGGGGAAGAGAGAGCGCGACGGGGGAAGAGAGAGCGCGACGGGGGGAAGAGAGAGCGCGACGGGGGGAAGAGAGAGCGCGACGGGGGAAGAGAGAGCGCGACGGGGGGAAGAGAGAGCGCGACGGGGGGAAGAGAGAGCGCGACGGGGGGAAGAGAGAGCGCGACGGGGGGAAGAGAGAGCGCGACGGGGGGAAGAGAGAGCGCGACGGGGGGAAGAGAGAGCGCGACGGGGGGAAGAGAGAGCGCGACGGGGGGAAGAGAGAGAGCGACGGGGGGAAGAGAGAGAGCGACGGGGGGAAGAGAGAGAGCGACGGGGGGAAGAGAGAGAGCGACGGGGGGAAGAGAGAGAGCGACGGGGGGAAGAGAGAGAGCGACGGGGGGAGAGAGAGAGCGACGGGGGGGAAGAGAGAGAGCGACGGGGGGGAGGAGAGAGAGCGACGGGGGGGAGGAGAGAGAGCGACGGGGGGAGGAGAGAGAGCGACGGGGGGGAGGAGAGAGAGCGACGGGGGGGAAGAGAGAGAGCGACGGGGGGGAAGAGAGAGAGCGACGGGGGGGAGAGAGAGAGCGACGGGGGGGAGAGAGAGAGAGCGACGGGGGGAAGAGAGAGAGCGACGGGGGGAAGGAGAGTAGAGCGACGGGGGAGGATGAGAGAGCGACGGGGGAGCGAGAGAGAGAGAGCGACGGGGGGGAAGAGAGAGAGCGACGGGGGGAAGAGAGAGAGGCGACGAAGAGAGAGAGCGACGGGGGGGAAGAGAGAGAGCGACGGGGGGGAAGAGAGAGAGCGACGGGGGGGGAAGAGAGAGAGCGACGGGGGGGAAGAGAGAGAGCGACGGGGGGGAAGAGAGAGAGCGACGGGGGGGAAGAGAGAGAGCGACGGGGGGGAAGAGAGAGAGCGACGGGGGGGAAGAGAGAGAGCGACGGGGGGGGAAGAGAGAGAGCGACGGGGGGGAAGAGAGAGAGCGACGGGGGGGAAGAGAGAGAGCGACGGGGGGGAAGAGAGAGAGCGACGGGGGGGAAGAGAGAGAGCGACGGGGGGGAAGAGAGAGAGCGACGGGGGGAAGAGAGAGAGCGACGGGGGGGAAGAGAGAGAGCGACGGGGGGGAAGAGAGAGAGCGACGGGGGGGGAAGAGAGAGAGCGACGGGGGGGGAAGAGAGAGAGCGACGGGGGGGAAGAGAGAGAGCGACGGGGGGGAAGAGAGAGAGCGACGGGGGGGAAGAGAGAGAGCGACGGGGGGGAAGAGAGAGAGCGACGGGGGGGAAGAGAGAGAGCGACGGGGGGGGAAGAGAGAGAGCGACGGGGGGGAAGAGAGAGAGCGACGGGGGGGAAGAGAGAGAGCGACGGGGGGGAAGAGAGAGAGCGACGGGGGGGAAGAGAGAGAGCGACGGGGGGGAAGAGAGAGAGCGACGGGGGGGAAGAGAGAGAGCGACGGGGGGGAAGAGAGAGAGCGACGGGGGGGAAGAGAGAGAGCGACGGGGGGGAAGAGAGAGAGCGACGGGGGGAAGAGAGAGAGCGACGGGGGGGAAGAGAGAGAGCGACGGGGGGGAAGAGAGAGAGCGACGGGGGGGAAGAGAGAGAGCGACGGGGGGGAAGAGAGAGAGCGACGGGGGGGAAGAGAGAGAGCGACGGGGGGGAAGAGAGAGAGCGACGGGGGGGGAAGAGAGAGAGCGACGGGGGGGAAGAGAGAGAGCGACGGGGGGGAAGAGAGAGAGCGACGGGGGGAAGAGAGAGAGCGACGGGGGGAAGAGAGAGAGCGACGGGGGGAAGAGAGAGAGCGACGGGGGGGAAGAGAGAGAGCGACGGGGGGGAAGAGAGAGAGCGACGGGGGGGAAGAGAGAGAGCGACGGGGGGGAAGAGAGAGAGCGACGGGGGGGAAGAGAGAGAGCGACGGGGGGGAAGAGAGAGAGCGACGGGGGGGAAGAGAGAGAGCGACGGGGGGGAAGAGAGAGAGCGACGGGGGGGAAGAGAGAGAGCGACGGGGGGGAAGAGAGAGAGCGACGGGGGGGAAGAGAGAGAGCGACGGGGGGAAGGGAGAGAGCGACGGGGGGGAAGGAGAGAGAGCGACGGGGGGGAAGGAGAGAGAGCGACGGGGGGGAAGAGAGAGAGCGACGGGGGGGAAGAGAGAGAGCGACGGGGGGGAAGGAGAGAGAGCGACGGGGGGGAAGGGAGAGAGCGACGGGGGGGAAGGGAGAGAGCGACGGGGGGGAAGGGAGAGAGCGACGGGGGGGGAAGGGAGAGAGCGACGGGGGGAAGGAGAGAGCGACGGGGGGAAGGGAGAGAGCGACGGGGGGGGAAGGAGAGAGAGCGACGGGGGGGAAGGGAGAGAGCGACGGGGGGGAAGGGAGAGAGCGACGGGGGGAGGGAGAGAGCGACGGGGGAAGGAGAGAGCGACGGGGGGGAAGGGAGAGAGCGACGGGGGGGAAGGGAGAGAGCGACGGGGGGGAAGGGAGAGAGCGACGGGGGGGAAGGGAGAGAGCGACGGGGGGGGAAGGGAGAGAGCGACGGGGGGGAAGGGAGAGAGCGACGGGGGGGGAAGGGAGAGAGCGACGGGGGGGAAGGGAGAGAGCGACGGGGGGGAAGGGAGAGAGCGACGGGGGGGGAAGGGAGAGAGCGACGGGGGGGAAGGGAGAGAGCGACGGGGGGGAAGGAGAGAGAGCGACGGGGGGGAAGGGAGAGAGCGACGGGGGGGGAAGGGAGAGAGCGACGGGGGGAAGGAGAGAGCGACGGGGGGGAAGAGAGAGAGCGACGGGGGGGAAGGGAGAGAGCGACGGGGGGGAAGGAGAGAGAGCGACGGGGGGGAAGAGAGAGAGCGACGGGGGGAAGAGAGAGAGCGACGGGGGGAAGGAGAGAGCGACGGGGGGGAAGAGAGAGAGCGACGGGGGGGAAGAGAGAGAGCGACGGGGGGGAAGAGAGAGAGCGACGGGGGGGAAGAGAGAGCGACGGGGGGAAGAGAGAGAGCGACGGGGGGGGAAGGAGAGAGAGCGACGGGGGGGGAAGGAGAGAGAGCGACGGGGGGGGAAGAGAGAGAGCGACGGGGGGGAAGAGAGAGAGCGACGGGGGGGAAGAGAGAGAGCGACGGGGGGGAAGAGAGAGAGCGACGGGGGGGAAGAGAGAGAGCGACGGGGGGGAAGAGAGAGAGCGACGGGGGGAAGAGAGAGAGCGACGGGGGGGAAGAGAGAGAGCGACGGGGGGGAGAGAGAGAGCGACGGGGGGGAAGAGAGAGAGCGACGGGGGGGGAAGAGAGAGAGCGACGGGGGGGGGGAAGAGAGAGAGCGACGGGGGGGAAGAGAGAGAGCGACGGGGGGACGGGGAGGGGGGGAAGAGAGAGAGCGACGGGGGGGAAGAGAGAGAGCGACGGGGGGGAAGAGAGAGAGCGACGGGGGGGAAGAGAAGAGCGCGACGGGGGGGGAAGGAGAGAGAGCGACGGGGGGGGAAGAGAGAGAGCGACGGGGGG